>NW_005871113.1:3942762-3999785 GCF_000147115.1 Myotis lucifugus
ATGGTCACATTAAAGGGAAAATATCAATCTTTTCACGAAAGGGGGAAAGACCCCTTTGAAAGAGCGTGAGAACTTCTTTTCAACCCTGCCCCCCTGGTCGCCATAGCCCCAGGAAGGAGTCCCCAATTCCTCGCAAAACCCACTGGACCCAAAAAAACGAAACACCTACCTTAGGACGATTTAGAAGGCAAAAGGTGCCCGGTCTCCGGGTAGACCCCCCGTGACCCCCCAGGTTCCCAGAATAATAAAAACCCCCCCCCCGCGGCGCTGGGCACGGGGCCCCGAGGACGCGGCCAGTCGCGGAGCGCATCGGCCGCGGCGGGGCGGGTGCCCCCCGGACCAGGCTCGGCTTGGAGCCCGGCCACTGTCCCGCCGCCCAGCCTCCGAGGCCGCCCGCGCCTCCCCGCGCCCCGCAGGCCCCGCTGCACCGGCCGGAAGCTGACGGTCCCGGGAGGCCGCCGGTCCCCATAGGTCCCGCGCTCTGACCCCGAGGAGGCGCGCGCCGCACACACGCCGGGGTTGGTTGGTTGGTTGGTTGGTGTGTTCGTGTGTCCCAAACTCGAGTCTCTCGTGTACCAACCGAATTCTCGTTTACACCTGTGTTATTTACTGGAGATTTTTTTTTCTTGAAATTGACTCACTTGAAAAAGCACTTGGATAAGTGCCGCCCACAGGAGCGAAGCCCTGAGCAGCTACCTGCGGAATCTTGGCTTGGATGGACCGATGGGGGGTTTTTCTTAATACACCTTTAAAGTAAATCATCCGATGTTTAAAACCAAGCGGTTTAATTGTGTGCCGTATGGGACTGGCTCGTGTCCCCCATGTGGGAAGCACACCCTGTATTAATGATGACATCAGTTGGGGGGATTGGGTGTTCACTCCTGTCGTCCTGGGACTTGATGACAGTTCGGTTCAACCATGTTTTCTTGAGTACCAGCTGTGTGCCAGGCACTGTGCTAGGCACTTGGGAAGGGCTGGGGGTTAAAATGGTAACGATGAACAAAGTTCTGGCTTTGAAGGAGCTCATAAGACATCTCTGCCAGGGTGGGGCAAAAGTAGGTTTCCTGTTGTGAGTACTGAAACACAACTTACTCTTGTATTAGTTATAAATTGTTGGATTATTTTCCATGGGAACAACTGTAAACCTACTTTTGCCCTTCCCTGAAAGTTAACTGCAAATAGAGAGAACGTTTTGTAGTTGCAGGTATGATACTTCAACATGGTCGCTTATTAGGATGGAAAATGTATTGTTGGTAATGTTGTCACCAGACATGTTAGTCTGCCCATTCATGCCTTTAAAGATTTACAGTTAAGTTGAATTTAGAGAACAGTTTGAAAATGTATAAACACCATAAATATATAATAAAAATTAGATGTTGTTAAAATGAAAAGAGCATAACCTATAAAAGTCAAGTAACGGAAGATACACTTTAAGCGAAATTCCTTTGGTAACAGAAGTGGACATTATTGACACCACCTTGGAAAAATGTACCTTTAATGAATTCTGGAAGGGAAGGATAGAAGTCCTCAATCCTAATATTTTGCCAGAATAGTATAGTAAGAAGATGGTGCCCAATAAAGCCTGAGAGCAACATATCTACTCAACATAATAGTAATGCTACTTTGGAGATATTTTGGATGATGGGTTAAATTGGTGAATTCTAGTAAGTAATCTCTATACTCTTCCACTTCCCTCGAGGAAAAGCATGCTTTTAAAGAGAGAGAGAGAGAGAAATAAATTATCCACCTACTGATTAGCCAGAGAGGTCTTTTTTTGAAGTTATGATACGGTTTTTGTTTTAGCTATACAAACGTTGGGAAGATACAACTTTGGTATAAAAAAAAAAACTGTTCAGAAACAGGTTTGGTTTTTACTCCAAACCAAGTTGGAAGACAGGTTCACTTTAATTGTAGTCAGCTTATGTGTTATTTAATACTTATTTGATGAGTATTATGCTTGCTGTGGATTTTATTTGTCCATTGAGTTTTATTAGATGCCAGAAAGCTAAACTGATGGTTGATTTAGCTCTCAGTTGAACTGTGGTGGACTTTTTGAAGTGAATGTGTTGTTTTGGAAACTGGTGGATTCTACATTAAGTGTTTAGAATACCAGTCCAAGTTGTTTAGGAGAATATTGATATACTGCTCTAATAGTTAAATGATGGCTGCTTTTCCCACTTCCTTCACAGATTTAGAAGTCAGATTGTAAATATGAGACCTTGTCTTCCCTCGAGGAAACAGATTTGGGTTTTGTGTACTGTAGCAGAACCTAAAGTGGTGCCTCAAGGAGTGTATTTATTTCTTTTAGATACCCCATGTTACCCCATCACCAGAGGAGTCTGGGCAGAGACTGGACTACACCGTGGGAGAATCTGCAAAGGTGTTGCTGGAACAGACATATTTCTAGTTGTATGAGGTGGCCTGGACATTATTCTCGTGCTCCTTACCCCTACTTCAGTAGTAGGCATTTCTCATTAAATTGGAGACCACCTTGTTTGTTTGAGTCTAGAACTCAGTTTCAGTACTGGAATTGGAGACCTGACAGCCTGAGCCAGACATCTTTGATTCATCTCTCTAGTTCCATCATGAACTCTGAGGGAGATGAGCCTTCATCAAAACGAAGAAAACACCAAGGTAAAGGTGACATTTATCTTGGTGCAGAAATAGATATAAGCCATGGACTGATTCAACTTTCATGCCTAATCTTCAAGAAAACCTCCTGCAGGTTTAAGAGGTGTTTGGTTTTTACTTCCAGCCAGTAGTTTTCTGAAAGGAAAAGGGACATTATTTTTTTAAATGCAGTTATTCTTATCTTCAATTAATTGTGTATTTCTGGCAGTAAAAACAGAAGTGACTCTACAAATAGGATAAGGTGGGAAAGAATGGAGGACTAGATTAAAACATTAAGTTTAATTGAAGAAAATTTTTAAATCCAGTGTTTTTGAAACAAAGGTTCTTAGATTTCTTAGAAATTGGTGGATGTATTATTGGAAGTCCACAGATCTATAAAACTAAATTTCATGTTTTCATTTTTAAGCTAACTTTTTAAAATGATAACTTTTAAAAATAAGACAAAAGAATTTTCTTAAATAGAAATAATCAATTGAAAGATAATTTCTCACAGAATAGGATTTTACCTTATGAAATCTGTATTTTCATCCTGAGGTCTATTGATCTAATCTTGAGAGGCTGTGGGAAGTTTTATCTTTTAAAATACCTGATTCAACTTTAAGAAACTGTTTTTTCTAAATATGTTGGTTATTCCTGTTTTTCTCATATTCTTTTTACTCAAAACAATTAACAAGACTCCCTCTATGCTGCCAGTCCTAACCCTGCCCCCAAGGATATAATTGGAATTGTCTTCTTGTCTTCTTGACTGAGCTATGATGCCTCTGAAGATAATTGAAAGTAGGCTGTGTAGGTGTTAATGTGTAGAGAGCAGACATAACTTTGTCAAAGGAAGACATTAACTTGGAAGTCAGAGCTAGAAGATTAGTTAGTGTTCTTTTAAGAAGAAATTCTACTACACATTTAAGTAGAAATTCTAAGCACTCAGAAGTGAAAATCTATTTTCACTCAGAAATGAGAATCTATTAACCACAGTTTGAATCAATGAAAGATTTAGAGGCATTAAAATTAGTTTCCTAAGAACAATCTATAATCTGTAAATCCAGGGCTATATGATATGAGATTGCTTTTCATTGATGTATTCATCGCCTATTGAGGCAGCACACTTCTCTTTTGTAAATCTGGTAGCTGTCAGGTGGAGCTGTGCCATGTGCCATATGACATAAGCATGGGCTTAGGAACCACTCCCTGCTGTCATTCTGCTCCACCAATTGTGTAAACTTGGACAGATTATTGAATCTGCTCCTTGGTCTCCTAGTGTAAAGTAGTGCTTACTTTCAAAGCCTGTTGGCAATGAAATGATATGTCAAAGTGCCCAGCATACTGTTGGCTTCATAGTAGGTACTCAGAAAATTGTGGTGGTGGTGTTTTCCCTTTAATGGATGGGGAATTACATTTACACACTGATAAACTTGGATTGCAACCTGACTCTCTATATGTCCATTCTTCCTAGGTATTGTGAATAAGGAAAATGCTCTTCGTTAAGCCATATTTGTGACTTCCGATATTTCACTAATACTTTTCAATCAAGAGAACAGCATTGCTAACTTGCCTATCACTTTAAAGTGGTATTTGAAGGATTTGTGTGACACAATTAAGACTTTTTAATTAGGCACCCTAAAAACCTGATCAGGCCTAGTGCTTACTTTCTTTGATTCATCTGTCTTCTCTGCTGTGATCACCTTGTTCCTCCTGACATGGAAGGTATATAAGCTTTTGTGGTATGAATTTATGTTGTGAAGTATATGAAGGCCAAAGACTATTTACTCCATCAGTGGTTTTCAAATTGTCTTCCATGGAACTCTAGCATTCAGACACATTTCTGTATGTTTATTCAAAGCAGTGTGGTCAGGATAAATGTATTTACCCCATCACTCCACTCCCAGTCCCAGTATACCAGGGATTGATGTTCATGACATGAAAAGTAATGCTGAAGGGTTGTACAAACTCCAGAGGTTGAAAGCCACTGTATTGGTGGAATGTTAGGTATTGTGTAATCCAATAAAATAAAAGCCTTCATGCAAGAAAAGGGAGAGATTCTAGGGCTGAGATTTCTTATATTATTGAATCATACTTGGAAGTCCATCTCCTAGTTTATTTCTCCAAGGTCTTCCCATTTCTTGTTTTCTCCTTCTTTTGAGTTCATACATTCTCTAAAAGTTCCACATTTTTCTTCATGGCTTCCAGGCCGTTAAAGTATGCCCTTTAGTGGTGGGATGAGGGAGACAAGATCAAAGGTGAAAACATATATGGTGGTCATTTCTAAATCGAGGACTGCCTGTAATTGCAAAATCTCATGCTTTTTGATTCTCTTTTCATCACTTTTTCAGGGTACATGATGTCTTTGCAGAATATAAATCATCACACATTCCTGGTTGCTGCATGCTAGGTTCGTCAACCAGCCATTATCATTTACCAGCATTCTGTAACTATGTTACATGTAACTTTTGCTTTGGTATGCATTAAAAAGATTTTTTTTGTTCATTTTGTTTGCATCGTCCCACTTCAGTTTTAGACACTAAATACTGCTTCTATATATTGTCATTATACACCCTTCATTTGTGTCTAAAGCAAAATTCTGAGATGTGTTCTTTATGGAATCACTGGATGATCTTATCTTACTAATAGGGAATAAAATATGTGAAATGATCTTATTGGAAAGCCAGCAGTGACATACAAATATATTATTATGGTTACAAAGTTGCTAAGTCACTTTTTAACCATAAAGAAGTGAGAAACCACACCCCTGTATAGTCTTAGTTTTATTAACACATACTCTTCATCTTCAGAATGACTTGCTACATCCTTTTAACCTGTTGTGTACCTCTTGTCAGGCAGTATTTCATTTTACAGCCTTTTAATCAATTTGGTGACAACTTCTGGTTATTTAGTGCTATATTGCCATTTTCTATGGGAAAACATTGTATTCATTGCCTATGGAAATTTTTAAAAGGCAAGAAAATACTTATATACAAGAAAACATATGGCCTGTTTTTAAAATTAATTCTTTATATTTTGTCCAATGTTTTAACAGGCACCATCAAACGGCATTGGGAATATATATGTAACCATAATAAAGAAAATATGAAGATTCTAGGAGACAAAAATGTTGACCCCATATGTGAAGACAGTGAGAACAAGTTTGACTTTACAGTGATGTCCTATAATATACTTTCACAAAATTTATTGGAAGATAATTCACACCTCTATAGACACTGCCGGCGACCAGTGTTACACTGGAGTTTTAGGTTTCCCAATATTCTGAAAGAAATTAAAAACTTTGATGCAGATGTAAGTACAAAATATCTAAATTCTTCACACAAGTAATAGTTGGGTTAAATGGTTTATTTGTAAACTAAATGGTTTTCTCCCTGTTGTTTTGTAAGAAGGGAAGACATTTAAATATAGTGATGGAACAGTTTTTAACAAGGTATCATGACTTCCAAAGAGTCATTTGCTAATGGTTGTTGGTATAAGTAATCATCTAACTTTTCAAAAAGATCCAAAAATCTTTAGTATTGGTCACTTCTGAGATAGGGTCTAGCAACATATTAAGCATTTAGTAAATATTTCCTTTTATTTTAAATTTAAGTAATTGATGCAAAAATCTAAAAAATGACTTTCAAAGAAATCACCTCTTAAGAAAGGACAAGAAGAATTTAGTACTAATACATGTATAAATTCAGGGAAAATATTCTGATGCGTAAATTAAGAATATAGTAAGTTTTGTATAGTAATAAAGCTTCATGTGATTAAAGGCCAGGGCTTGGGGCACTGGTCAAATTTGGAAATGTAACATTAATTTGATTGACCTGTAAATTATAAGAAAAATAAGGATTTTGCAACTTTCATCAGGCTTTTAAAATTTTAAAGTCTGTTCAGAGATAGAGCACCAGAACATTTATCTCTCTCTCTTTTTCTTTTTTTTAATTCAAAGCCTCTTTTTTTCTTCCAAGGTACTTTGTTTGCAAGAAGTTCAAGCAGATCATTATGGAACAGAGATCAGGCCAAGTTTGGAATCGTTGGGTACAATGTAACTTTTATTTTAGCCAAATTTACTTTGGAAGATTGGTATGTTGTTAAAGCATAACTTGCTAACAAAGAAGTGTGGCGTATTTGGGCCAAAAATCTTAATTTTGAAAAATGTAATACCTATTTCAAAAGGCCAGGAAAAGATTGACGTATTTCAAGCGAAAACTTTTGTGCTGGTATGTAATTTTAATTCAAAGGGAAAGATGTGTAAGAATCTCTTAATAGCTTCCTTTGTAGGAGTTGCTTTGCCCATCACTACTAGACTCAGAATTCTGAGCTCCATGAGATGAGGGACCATTCTGTTCCGTGGTCGGCAAACCGTGGCTCGCGAGCCACATGCGGCTCTTTGGCCCCTTGAGTGTGGCTCTTCCACAGAATACCACGTGCATGCGCACATGTACAGTGCGATTGAAATTTCGTGGCCCATGCGCAGAAGTCGGTATTTTGTGGAAGAGCCGATATTTTGTGGAAGAGCCACACTCAAGGGGCCAAAGAGCCGCATGTGGCTCGCGAGCCGCAGTTTGCTGACCACTGGAGGTCATTATTATAACACAAGTGTTTACCCGTGCCTAATGGATAGAAACTAAAAGCCTCTTTGATGAGTGAACACTTTTAAATTATCTGTTTGAGAAATGCTGCCTACTTTGCATTCATTCAGGAAATATTTTTTGAATACCTGCTGAACATCATGCAATGTTTATTCTAGGCAGTGGGGATACAGCAGTGAGCAAAACAGATAACAAGTCTCTGCCCTTGTGCAGTGTACATTCTAGTGGAGAAAGGCTGACAATAAATCAAATAAATGTGTAAACAGTTCATAAAGTAATGGTAGTTTCCTGGAGAAAAGCAGGAAAGTGGAATGAATCAGATTTCAGTTGTAAACAGATGATCAGAGAAAGTGACAGTTGAGCAAGACTTGAAGGAGGTGAATGAAAAAGCCATGCCTAAACCATTCCAGACTGAGGAAATAGCAAAGGAAAGGCCCTAAGGTTGTAGTGCCTTAAGGCAGACAGGCAGACTAGTGTGTGTGGAGTGGAGCAAGAAGGGAAGAGTTAGAGCAAAAGGATCAGAGGTACTTGGTGGGTAGGTTATTATAAGTCCCTGCTGTCTTTGTCATGACTGACTTTTTAAAAAAATATATTTTATTGATTTCTTTACAGAGAGGAAGGGAGAGGGATAGAGAGTTAGAAACATCGATGAGAGAGAAACATCGATCAGCTGCCACCTGCACATCTCCCACTGGGGATGTGCCCACACCTAAGGTACATGCCGTTGGCCGGAATCGAACCTGGGACTGTTCAGTCCGCAGGCCAACGCTCTATCCACTGAGCCAAACCGGTTAGGGCGTCATGACTGACTTTTACTAGGATGCAAATGACAGCATGATGTTACACATTAGCATATTTAAGATTGAAGTCTGACCATAAAGAGACCTATTACACCTAGCCCCAAACTTTTTTGATTCCAACACTTATTCCTACATTACTGTTTTGCAAAATATACTTTGGTAAACATTGTTCAAAAATATTAGCTGTGTGTGTGTGTGTGTGTGTGTGTGTGTGTGTATATACTTCCTATATAATAAAAGGCTAATATGCAAATCAACCGAACAGTGGAATGACTGGTCGCTATGATGCGCACTGACCACCAGGGGGCAGACGCTCAACACATGAGCTGCCCCCTGGTGGCGCTCAGCCAGAAGCCGGGCTCACTGCTGGCGAGCACAGCAGCGGTGGCAGGAGCCTCTCCTGCCTCCGAGGTAGCGCTAAGGATGTCCAACTGACAGTTTAGGCCCGCTCCCTGGCAGTCGGACATTCCCCAAGGGCTCATGGACTGCAAGAGGGCACAGGCTGGGCTGTGGGACACCCCCCCCCCCAAGTGCATGAATTTCGTGCACTGGGTCTCTAGTATATATATAAATCCCAGTTTAAATTGTTTTAAATTTCTTTTTTTTTTAATAGGTTATCACTGTGAGTACAAGATTCGTACGGGAAGGAAACCGGATGGCTGTGCCATTTGCTTCAAACATTCCAAATTTTCACTTTTATCAGTGAACCCAGTGGAATTCTACCGCCCTGATGTTCCTCTGTTGGACAGAGACAATGTTGGATTAGTGTTACTCTTGCAGCCCAAAATTCCAAGTGGTGCCTCTCCTGCAATCTGTGTAGCTAACACACATCTGTTGTATAACCCAAGGCGAGGTGACATTAAGCTGACCCAATTGGCAATGCTTCTGGCAGAGATTTCCAGTGTTGCCCATCAGAAAGATGGCAGCTTCTACCCTATTGTTATGTGTGGGGACTTTAATTCTGTTCCTGGTTCTCCGCTCTATAGTTTCATAAAGGACGGAAAATTGAATTATGAAGGACTTGCCATAGGAAAGGTAAGTCCTCACGTCATCATTACTAGGAGGTGGACTTGGCTCTCTGTTCACAGTAATGTGAGGATAGTCATCACAGGCCTGTTTGAAACCTTGAATGATTCAGTACCCTCACTTTACCAACCTATGTTGATTTTCCACGACTACTAATAATTACTTTTATCCACTTGGTTGAATTTCATCTTTTCCATCTATTTGTGGCAACATTCTGCTTGGAGGAATTAGCAGGCTGCAAAAAATCCAAAATGGAAGAGAAAAAAAAAGAAACGTTGACAAACACGAATACTTCATAAATAAGAAACTACTCACAAGGTGGCAGAATAGACTTTGGAATGCTGGATGTGAGGAATACAGTTAGCAAAACAGTAATTTAATATTTCTTTATAATTTCCTTTGCATAATGATAAATATTTTAATTCCATAGCTGAGTATCATTTATCCCATTATTTCCATTGTGCTCTCTTCTGCTTACTTTTGATCCTTTGATCTTCCATATATTTAACCAAGTAAGTTTTTCACCACTGACATTTGATAGTTTAAAACTTTATAAGAGTTTACCTCTCTTAGTATTTTCTATAATAGGAACTATATTGCAGGTAGCAAAAAGGAGGGGCAATATTAGTCAAAAGTGATAGATCATTTAGGTGGCCAAATTAAGAAAAACACGTATAAGAAAAGATTGCCATTTCCATGTAAATAAGTGCTTTCTGAACTGTATTTGAACAAGATCCTATAAGCACAAATAATCACTTAATATAATGAATAAAAAGTAATATTTATCATTCTTGGATTCCCTTTCATTTAACAAACTTTTCAATACATAAACTATTTAAAATCTACTCACTTAAGATACCTGTTGAAATTTTGTTTAGGTATCTGGCCAGGAACAGTCTACACGGGGACAAAGAATTTTATCTATTCCAATTTGGCCCCCAAACCTAGGTATCTCACAGAACTGTGTGTATGAGGTACAGCAGGTACCAAAAGTAGAAAAGACAGGTAAGTGTTTGCAATATATTTTGGCAGTCTTCTTCATAATGCTTTCCATTTTATTGATTTTTTACAGAGAGGAAGGGAGAACATCTCAGGTATAAATATTCATATACTATAAAAACATGAAGTTGTTTACTTATTCCTTTATTCAGAGACATGCCCTTGACCGGAATCGAACCTGGGACCCTTGAGTCCGCAGGCCGACGCTCTATCCACTGAGCCAAACCGGTTTCGGCTGCAATATATTTTGGCAGTCTACTTCATAATGCTTTCCCTTTGAACATAAAACTAAAATTTTAAAGGGATAACATCTCAGGAATAAATATTCATATACTATAAAAACATGAAGTTGTTTACTTATTCCTTTATTCAGAGAGCTCTAAACTTACCTTTTTAAAATTGAACTTCCCAAATTATCTTTGCATGAATTACTTGCATGTTGCTTTGGAAATGTTTGCATTTTATGTTTGCTAATTTTGGAGATCATCAAAACATAAAGCTTTTAGTATGAAACATTTAACTAGGCATTGTATCTAAACTAGATATGTCTTAAATATTGTTGCTAGAATAAAAAGACTGTACTAAGGCAAACTAGAATAAAACAGTATATTGACAGTATTAAAATACGTAGTTTTCTTTGTTCTTACAGACAGTGATCCGACACAAACACAGCTGGATAAAACAGAAGTCCTAGCAACAGCTGAAAAGTGAGTTCTGAAAAGCAATAGTGGACATTAGCTGACTTTAGTTTAAAAGAGTTCCTCAAAACTGACTTAAAAAAGTGATAAAAAATGAAGATATTCTGTGCTGGTGAAGAATGTTGGCTCTATTAGACTTGCAAGGTTGCCACAAACCTTTTAATTTGTAAAAAATGGAACATCTGCAAAGTGCAATAGTGAAGTGCAGTAAAATGAGGAATGCCTGTAAATTGTTTTAGAATGTGTGTTTATTGGTAAGTGGAGGCTCTGAATAGAATTAATAAATCACATGCATATGTTAGTTATTGAGCTCCCCCCCACCATGCTTCACAGCCTTGTTTATGGGTTTTGATATCACTGCATGAATGCCAAACTGTGATATCGTCTGTTTAAGTACAGCTGTCCTAATGTCTGGCTTTGTCTGGAAATTAAATGAAAAAGTGCTTTAATAGGAGGAATTATAAATCATGAAAAACTTGATAGATGCTAAACACTTTTTCTTTTTAATTTAGGTTATCTTCACATTTACAGCACCATTTCAGCTTGTCATCTGTTTATTCGCATTATTTTCCTGACACTGGAATTCCAGAAGTGACCACCTGTCATTCCCGAAGTGCCATAACTGTGGATTATATTTTCTATTCTGGGGAAAAGAAAGATGTTGCTGGGGAGCCAGGTAAAGAAAGCATGGAATCTTAAGTTCTGCCCAGAACACAGTAACTAAAACCTCAGGGCTGAAGTTGGCAGTTATTAGCTAAACATCTAGATAAAGTTCTAGCTTTACAAGTTAAAAATACTTTTTAATTGGTAATATATTTGACAGATTGGTAATGCATTTGAATAATCGTTTAATCACCTGAAAAAGATGGAGACAGTGGAACACCTCAAAACAAATTATCTAGGAATTATATCCTCAGCTCTACCCTCCAGCCCAGTCACCTTCTGAGTTCTAGGTCTTTCATATTGCCCTTTTGTTTTACTTGCTGTGATTTACTGTTTTATTGTGCCAGCAACATCATATTGTTTGTACTTAAATGTATTGCCACACCCTGCCTTCATTGGAGGACCTTGCTTAAACTTCCAACAATAGACAGTTTTGTCATATTGACCTTACACTATTTTTTTTTCTGGAAAGAGGTCTGTGACTGTGTTTTCAAAAAGCAAAGGTGATAAAACATTTCCTGGTATGAATCAATGAAAACAAGACTTTATTAACCAAGGATTTAACATAGAGAAGAAAATGCAGTTTCATATAAGTGGAAGTCAGAAAACACCATTTAGAAAACTTTGGAAGTCCATAATGTTGGCAGCTGTTGTCTTTTCTGATTTTCCCTATTTTCGCTTCCAGTTCTTGATGCTACTTTTCTTTTCCCCTTTTGTGTGTTTTTTCTTCCTCCTGAGGATAACATTATTAGTAATACTCAAGAGATGGCTTACTCCTCCCCACTAGATCAGCTCCACAAAATATGCTCCTTTGAATTTGTAATAAGGTTCTGGTAGTTGTCGTGCAAGAACTGTTCACTAGGTGGCAGAAGTGTGCCATAGACCAACACCTCTAATTTTAACATTTAAGAGCATGTCCACTTTTATTTTTCCTGTTGACCCAATTGGCAATGATTATAAATTTATTCTCCAGTCACCTTATAAACTTTCTACTTAGCTTTGACCATGCCTGTCTGGTTTTATACAACTATAGAATGGTTGATGGATAAATTTCTTATGTAGTTGTCAATACCAAATCAGTCTTAACATTCTTATTACATTGATGTTTTCTTCTGGATTATTTTCAGAACTTGAAATAGAAAACATATCTTAAATAGAAAAAAACAAGCATCTGAAACTGCTGTGTATTTGAGAACTATAATTAGGTTACATTCAACAAATATTTAATTATATTCCAAAAACTTCTTTTAACAACTTATATTAGTAAACATTTTTATCATATTCTGAAAACTGTTCCACATTTAGACTTCCAGAGGGGTCTTTAGTTCTATATTGTTGTTTAGAAAGAAAAGACTTCGTATGATTAATTTACAACCTGTTGACAGTTTCATGAAATATGTTTCTTTAATGTAGGAACTGAAGTTGCTTTGGTTGGAGGCTTGAAACTTCTAGCTAGACTGTCACTTCTTACAGAACAAGACTTGTGGACTGTTAATGGACTTCCAAATGAAAACAACTCTTCAGATCATCTGCCTTTATTGGCCAAGTTCAGACTTGAACTCTGACTCTTCTTTGATTATATATATACTTTTCTTTGCAATTTATATTCTTTTTCAAAGACTGTAAAGTTGTTCTTAAGAGTTTGCATGTTGTTTATTTTTGCGCCGTGGAGTTTCTGAAGAGGTTATGTTAAATGCTTGGAACTGATATCAGAGACACAAGTTTACAACAATTTTCTGTTTTCATAATGAAAGAATATTTTCCTGACAAATGATATCTAAATGCTCTTTATTGTAAAATAATTGTAAATATTTTTTATTCTAAATTCTAGTAAAATAGACAGTGACTTTTAAAAATAGTGCATCTTTAATCCTCTTAATTCCATTTCATGTTTTTGGCAAGTTTTATGGTGAATCCCAAAGTGTCTTTGAGTTCTTGCAAACCACAACTCATTTCCCTTCCAGAAGGCTTTATTTCATTGTGAGGACCATAAATTTGTTAAGTCCCAATTAGTTAATCTCAGAAATCATTGGGTCATTTTCAAGTCTCCAACCATTTCAATGTGTTTTTGAGGGGGCTTGATAATGCTTTTTAAAATTGTACAGATTATTTTAATCCATCTTGTTACTATCCTGGGACATGTAATATATCTACATTTTGTTGGGGTAAAAGGTCCCATAATTAGTGGGATGAAGACTACACAAGCCCACTTTTCCATCCTGTAACAGACAGACCATTAAGGAGGCAGATTGGGGTTATGTCTTCATTTCCCTAGCAATTTTTTTTTCTTTTCTCTATTCAGTTTCAAGAAAAGATCTCTGGGTTAGGGAAGATTTTATTTTAGCGAACTAATACTGTAGACATTTATTTTATTAGGAAACTTGTCTTTGGAACAAAGTGGCAGCTATAAGATTATTTTTGTTTTGCCTCAGAAATTTGAGGAAGCCAGCAAAAATCTAGTGGGTAAATACCGACTTGGAGATCTAATATTCTTTAGTAATTTTAACTGTTTCAGTGTTTTGTTTCTAAAATGTGTTTTAACATGATGTAGCAGTGTGAGATAGTCCTGATATTTTTTATGAAGTGGTTAAGAGCAGGTCTAATAATTCTGCATTTGGCTCTATGTGTTTGAATCAAAAATTTTAAACCATAAAAAGAAAATTTTCTCTTTTTTTTAGACATGGTAATCAAAGAATTATGTGTATTTTTACCGAATAATTTTATATTGAATTATACTGAATTAGTAAAGTTTTTACGGTGAGTTTTCTTAGTATAATGCTTCACTTTAAATTAGAAAGCAGTAGTTACTTTATAGTCTTGGACTTTAAAAGTTTCTGTATTTTGTACTGCCATTATAAAAAAATAAAAATAGATGAATACCCCAAAAGGCATGTGGGCTATAAGGATCTGGCTAGTAAAAATTATAAGAAAATACTTTTAAATGTTTAATTTTTCACTTTGGGGCTCTTTTATTTATGGTATTAACTATAGTTCTAGGATTTTCCAGATTTTCTAGTCACAGTTTTCAGAATATTCTGATCTGTCCTAATTAGCAGATATTATCATTATCAAATAATAACAGCAGATAGTATAATTATCCCCTTTTAGTATTTGGGAAAGAAAAATGAAAATTCCTTGATTACTGCTTTCACACACACACACACACACATACATATATATATTCATTAATGACAGACTAACATCCCTGAAAACCTCTGTGGAAATTCAGTTTTTCATATCCTGATTAATATATTGTGATTTTTAGGCCCTTTTCATCTGCTTCATTTTTATTGAGTTAATCCATAAAATAGCTTTCTCCTTTATCTTATAGAATGAAGAAGTATTAGTTTGTAGGACTGGAGGCCAAAAAGGTCAATGTAACTTTTTCACAAGTTTTTAAAGCTTCACTAAAACTAATTATCCACTTATCTGTTTTGGTTAGAAGAGTTTGTAACTCTGTGAGAGCCTATTTACCTGCCAAAAGCAATGGAATCTGGCTGTTTGCTGAAACTAAGTCTCCCACAACCTCAAGTGCTGTACTATCCAACTTCTCAATGGAAAGGGATGTTGTGGAGTAATGAAATTTTGGTTTGATTATTCCTTTGATATCAAGATAATAGTCATGTTTGAAAACTTGTCCTTTATATCTTTTTTTTTTTTTTAATTTAGCCACAGTCTGGTTTTAACCCTTTGCTTGAGTAAAATGTAAGAATCCAGAGAGTATAAGGGGTTGGGGAAACAGACATCGAGTCATTTGCACTTTGTACCTGTAAATTACCTAATAAAGTATTATACTAGTCCATCTGTGCCTGAGGGTGTTTTTGTTATGCTTATCCAAGGATATTTTTTCCATTGATACTAGAGAAAGTGGAAGGGACGGGGAGACAGAGATTGAAATACACCGATTGTAGGCTCCCTGACTAGGGCCGGGGATCAAGCCTGCAACCAAGGTATGAATCCTTGACCAGAATCAAACCCGTAGCCCTTCAGTCCAAGGGCCGGTGCTCTAACCACTGAGTCAAACTGGCTAGGGCTGTGTCTGAGGTTTTCTTGGTAAGGTATACTAAGCTGTGTAAGCTGGCCTGTTGCCTCTTCTAAATTATTCCATTACCCTTTTCAGCTTTTATTACTTAGGCTGATGCTAAAATATAAGTGAATGAAGATGTGCCAAAATAGAGTCATGTTTAATGTAGAGTTTGAAAACTGGAAGAAGTCAAAGCTGAGAGAAAAACTAGTTGACTAGGACAAGTAAGTGGACAAGGAAAAAAATTACATCATGTCACATTTTTAGAAGAAAAACAATCCTTAAGTTTCCAGGATGGTTTTATTAAAGTCTCATGCTGTATAAACATATAAGTGATGAGAAAAACATGAACTTGAAACATGCACTATCTGGCATTCTCTAAAATACATTGTACAAGTTGTCATTTACTTAGAAAAATACCCACTAAAACAATCACAGTTTTCCTTAAAGATTTAAAAAAAATGTATTGGCCAGAACAAAGTCCAAGAGAATAAACAAGATTCTGAATTGTATGTCAAAAAAACTGTACAAGGTTGTACATAAAACTAGGTTACAAAAGCCTTGGGTATAGTAAGAATACTGAATTAAGATTTCCAAAGTTCTATTTACCAATATCTATTAATAAAATCCTTATGAAATAATTGACTTAGAAAAAGTGAAATGTTCATGATTTCAGAGTGTATAGAAAATACTAAATATCACTTTTTGAAATAAAGTGTACTCAAAACAGCACAACATGGAGTCTAAAATCAAGATTCCTGTCATTCATTTAAACTTTGCATTTATTGCCACAGTGGCTTAAGCATAAAAATTCTCTTACATAAATAACTTTTTCAAAACTAGATTTCAAATCATCTCCGTTTCATTTTTTATCTTTTTAAATTGTAGCCGGTTTCAAAATCAATTTTGGGGAGGTAAGTCATATCATGATTTTTTGTTCG
This sequence comes from Myotis lucifugus, assembly GCF_000147115.1. Classification (NCBI taxonomy): domain Eukaryota; kingdom Metazoa; phylum Chordata; class Mammalia; order Chiroptera; family Vespertilionidae; genus Myotis; species Myotis lucifugus. Next base: position 3,959,122 of record NW_005871113.1, read on the forward strand.
TTTTGACTTAATATTAAATTACAGCATTAGACTTTACAAGTTTGGTTTCTTTCTCACATCTTTTAGAAATTAACATTCCATAGGCATTAAAAATAGAATGACAACTAAAACATCTTCCATGAATTTTCATGTTTCTGTGACTAACTCTTGCTTTGAGGAAATGATTAAAATCAAGAAGTTAGTATGGAAGAAATTGAATCATCAAGTCAATTGGCAGTTTTAAGGTTTATCCATCAGCATAATAGAAACAGTTTATATCCCTACTTTCCTCTTTTTTGTAGGAAACAAGAGGCTGTGTAGCTATGGACTTTTTGTATTTTAGTTGGGACAGTACTTAGGTAATGCTTAGAAAATCCTATTCCAAGCTCTTAGAACGATTGCAATGTTATAAGTAGTCTTCTTATATATAATAAAATTTCAGATTGATAGTATCGTTTTCGGCATGAGAATGAAATGATTTACTGAGTACTCTAAATGCACGTGGCCATGGGCTGCAAATGGGTTTGCCTTGGGAAGATATACAAAGATAACTCATTTTAAATTCTGCTGACTGATAATATATCCTTGAAGCAATTAAGTTCAGAATTGTTAACTTAATGCTATATTTTATTTTAATTGAGATGTATACCTACTTGCTCCTGTTTATGTAAAGACATTAGACTTCTTTTCCTAGAAAACAATACTTTCCAGTCATAACAGTGACTTTGAGGGTAACAAGTTCATGTGCAGATGGCTAGAGAATGAAGTCCTTTTGCTCTCCATGTCACCCTAAGAGGTAAAGAATCTGAATGAGCAGATTCTCATCTTTTTTTAACCCTTCCTAAAACCACCTCATCAAAGCCAGAGGGAAGCCCTGAGACTGAACTAACACTTTTGCTGACTAGCGGACTTCACTTAACTCTGCCTTTTGGTCTCAGGAGTTGGCGTGGTTACTAAGATAAAACAAATGAAAGAGAAGCTGCTATTGATAACATACAGACCTGGGATGCTGTTGGAGTTATGCTGTATGATCTGCAGCCGGAAGTCACTGTAACTACCATGTGCAGGCCAGATAGTCATACTGTGCTTCATGGACCAAGTCACGCTTTCCGGTGTAACATGGGACCTGAAGACTTTTCCATTTACAAAAAGGTCCCGTGCTTCTCTAATTCATTGCATTTTCCCAATACCAGTTCCTAAATGTCATGAGGTCATACTGAAAAGCGAGGTACTGGAAAATAATCCCTTCGCACCCCATTTGGTCTTAATATAAGACATCAGAACACGTCTCTCACAACAGTGAGTCCTTCAGAATCAAGGCCCAGCTCAGAATTTAAGGATCAGATGAAATGTGAGCAGAAAGATGATCTGTTTCTGAAGACCTGCTGTTTCATGCCTGGCTTCTTTGCCTTTCTGAGTTTTGTTATTGGAGGTAATTGCCATACTGCTAAATTTTCCCAGTACTGCGTGATCCCTTCTACTTTTGTAGAGGCTGCAAAGTTTAAATGTTAGTGACAGAACATAGACTAGCTCTCACTGTGCTGTTTTTGTTTTGTTTTGAAAGAACAAAAGCTGCTGTCAGTGAATGCTTTAAGAAAGAAGTGACTCCAAGATCCTAAAAATGGTTTCCCGTATTGCCAGAGAATTTCAGTGCTTTTTAGCAAAACACCTGCATATAATACCTTAAATCTCATCACATGTATGCACCAGGAAAGAATTCCAAACTTTGTGGCGGTCCCCATGGGAAATATTGGGGAACCCATACAAATAGAATATATAAAACACAAAACACCATTAAGCTTGCATATCTGATGTCAAAATGCTGAGGTAATATTGACGGCTTAAAAAAACACCCACCAATCTTTGCCTCTGTTATTGCTGCAAAAAACATTAATACTGATCGAGTTACCTTACTATATCAAAAGTGGGAGGGAGGGTTTCAGAAACATTTACTTGGTGAGGGATAATGGTGAAAGCAAGTAAAAGAATGGGGGTAAATGGAAAAATAGAGAACTACAGTGGCAGTAATATCCTTTCCATCAGGAGTGAGGGAGACAGTCCAACCCCAGTGGGGTTTATAACTTTAGCCTTTTCATGGTTGCCCCTTTGTGAATTGTTTTTACGTTGTTACCACTCACTCAGATTCTATTTCCAAGTGAATCCTTAAAAATAAAATCCACAGGTTCTTCATAAATAGTTGCAGTTCCTCCTGAAGATGCTGGGTAAAGTGCAGAGAGAAGCACCACAGAAGCCCTCTGGCCGGCTGGTATGGCTTGCCTAAATCCGAATCTGATAGCCCACTTCGTTCAGAGTGCTGAGGTCAGCCACTTTCTTCTCAGGCAGAGCAGGCCTAGGGATAAAAGACGGGGTGGGACAAAGGGATGGGACGGAGAAAGAACATTTTTAGTACTTTCAGGGGCCGCCTCTACTCCGTTTTCCTAATCCTGAGATATTTGCCCCGCCCCACTCCACCAGCCTCAGCTCCCAACTCTGCCTCTTGTTCTTGTCCACCTTTTATAGGTTTTAAGGAACATTTTAAAAAATATATTCCTATTGATTTCAGAGAGGAAGGGAGAGGGAGAGAAAGATAGAAACATCAATGAAGAGAATCATTGATTGGCTGCCTTCTGCATGCCCCCTACTGGGGATCGAGCCCGCAACCAGGGCATGTGCCCCTGACTGGAATCAAACCTGAGACCCTTCAGTCCACAGGCCGATGCTCTATCCACTGAGCCAAACCAGCTAGGACAAGTCTTAAGGAACATTTTAACAGGCTTTCAATCTAGAGTTCAAAAAGATGTACGGGTTGCTGAATGAGTTTGTTCAACTTTAAGCCTGAAAATTCAGTCACATTCTAACTTGTGGACCTCACAAGGGTCTAAAGAATTATTACAGTGGGACTAAAAATTGGAGCCAGAGTCTCCTCGAAACCTTGGCTTCCTGGTGTCTGTGCCCTGGGGGAAGCCAGCAGCTGCAAGAGGTCTCAGGTGACTTGGTCTCAAGGAGAGATGCTGTTATCTTTGAGAGAGGGTTACTACTCCAGACTTGAATGTATATCATCAGGTGAACCTTTGAGAATACATCTGAAAAAGCAGGTCACACTGCGAAACCATTCAGTGGCAAAACATCTTTCTTCCCTAAACACACTCTCTACGGTACTTTCCAACAGACAACTACACGGAAGCATTTATGTGTCTTCCCCGCCTCGGTGTGCCTCACTTTTAGAAAATTCAGTCATCAAAAATTCAGTTTCTCAAAGATTACGTTTGAAGTACTCATAGCTAATCTTTACTTTCCTAGAGCAATTAAAATATGATTTCCACACTACCTCTCCCAATACTGTGACTATGTAAGTATATATTTCTTACCTGGATATAAATGACACCTGTTTTTAGCAGATGGTTTTAATGCGCTGTATGGCAGAGCCTGTCAGCTGCCCCTCAACATCCACTCTTCTCCTTCTTCCTCAATAAAGACAGCCCTGATTTCTAGCTGGGCACAGAGCTGCCCAGAATACAAACCATGTTTCCCAGCCTCCCTGAAGCTGGGCGTCGCCTTGGACTAAGTAGACATGTGGAGTGGCCGTCAGTTACCAGGACACCTGTTCAAAGGACACCTGGCATGTGCCCTTCACCTTCTTTCCCTTTCCTGTCTTTCTTGGGGAAGTGACAGCTGGGGCTGGGCCCTTCAGGTGGCTCTCTGAAGAGGCAGAGAATAGTAAGAGCCACCCCCCCACACCCCCACCCAGTTGAGCTTCTTTCACATACGGTGAATCATGGCTAAGCCACAGCTTCAAGCTAACCTTCCCCACGGCCAGGGGAAGGTTATCCTAACTGGTCCCATTTCCCTCCGTTAACTCATGAATACAATGCGAATGTGGACACATGCGAGGAACAGTGAGTGCTAAGTAGGCCTGAAGGTTAGTATTTAGAGAACATGTTTAGAGAACATAAGGAGAACATGTTTCTAGCAAGTTCTCTACAATTCCACTCAGGGCAAGCTGCCACACCCTAAATGAAGTCCAGAGACTGACTTCTAAGACAGTGGTCGGCAAACTGCGGCTCGCGAGCCACATGCGGCTCTTTGGCCCCTTGAGCGTGGCTCTTCCACAAAATACCGACTTCTGTGCGTGGGCTACGAAGTTTCAATCGCACTGTACGTGCGCGCCCGCACGTGGTATTTTGTGGAAGAGCCACACTGAAGGGGCCAAAGAGCCACATGTGGCTCGCGAGCCGTGCTTTGCCGACCACGGTTCTAACAGGCCATCTCTTCCCTGGAACCCTATGTAGGACCTAAGCTCTGGTGGCTCATCAGCTCTCCGGTTGTCTCTGAAAATGAAGCAATTCCTTGTGTTTAACAAGACAACCCCTGTCCCATGGCCCTTGCAGTACCCACCAATGAGCTCACCCAGGTTCTATCTAAACCCTTCTTCCTGGCCTGGGACCTTCCTCCACACCAAGTCACACCTCTTTTGAAACTCTCAATGTGCTGCCCTTCCTATATAACAATACTGCTGGTAAGACACCGGCTTACTATTGTTTTTCAGGGGTAAAAAGAAATCTGCACTCACCTATATTTTCTCTCCCTCAGTCCTGTCACCAGCAGTGCCTGCTGGAAAGTTGGTGGCAGGATCGGCTACAGGGTAGGTCAAGGAGAGAACAAAGCCTCCCCACTCAGCCCTGTAGTGTGGGTGTCCCCAGGGTACCCGCAGCAACCAATCACAGGCACACCACCTCCTCAGGGGCTCACTTTGGAGCCCCTCAGCCTCGTGGAACAGAATTTTCACCACATTTCTCATAGTTTGTGTGTTCCTAACACTCCACCATTTACCTTTACTCATGTTCTTCTATTGGCACCCTTGAAAATAAATGCACTTTAATTTGGGGTCTTTGGCCTCCGTTTTCTAACCCTTCCCTGAGCATTTCCACCAGCTCCCCCACGCCTTCCAGGTGCAGAGACATGTCCATTATAAATAGCTTTTGTTTATTAGGCCTTACTATGTGCCAGGCATTGTTGTAGGAGAGTTATATGGATTTATTCTCACCATAACCTTATGGGGTCGATACAGTTACTAACCATGTAATAGAGGAGAAAACAGAGGCACTGAAAGTGAGGGAACTTGCTCAAAGCAAAGTCACATGGCTAGTCAGTGGTAGAGCCAGAGTCTGCCCCCAGAATCTAAAGCCCATGTCCTTAACCAGATGCCAACCGCCCTGTCCTCCGCACCGCACCGGAGAACGGCGCCCCGGCCACGCCTGCCCCCTCACCGTGGCTCCGGAATGCCCTCCCACATGTCTTCCTTTCTGTCATCCCTTCAAGGCCCAGCCCAAACGCCCCTTCTCCCGTGAAGAATTTCCTGACTTCCTAGGGCATTTCCTTTTGTTCATCGGTTCCAGCATCCTGCAGCTTCCTAACCTTGTGCCTGCTCTGGAGACTGTGATCAGCTTGAGAGCGGGACCGAGTAAATTCATCTGTGAATCCCCACGGTTGAAAATCCCAAATCTCTCAAAAAACTGGTCCAGTTCTCACTAACATGCAAATGGGGGACAGGGCTTCATTCTGTTCCCTTTACCGGGGGCTATTTTCGTTTTAACAGAGACAAGGCCCTGGGCCAGAAATTCAAGTCACCATGACAACATTCTAAGAATCAATAAGTAGGAAGAACATGTTTTGTCTTTTTTTTCTGTATAGGAGAGGCTTTACCTCACCTTGGAAGCCACTTGGGGAACCTGCCTCCTCGGAAAGCTCAGTGTGGTTCTGCAGTGACAGGTAGTGTGAGGGCTTCCGAAGGAAGCGGACTACTAGGCTGTACCCCTGCCCCTCCTACGTCCCCATAGGTACCCAGAAACTAGGGGAGGAAAAAAGACCAATATTGGCAGGAAATGAGAATCCCAGTGAACTGCCTGGAAGAGGAAACCCTTGTCTTTCACAGCCACTGGCCTGGCGAAGGGGGGAAGTGGGTTATCACAGTGCCACCTGCCTGCAGGCCCAGCCAGAAACGCCGCTCCGTCCCTGCCAGCTCTGCTCAGGGCCAGAGCTGGCACTACTGTGTGGGCAGAGGCTCTTCCAAGGGCTCCCCCGGCTATAATTAGAACATTGCGGGGGATTTATTTTTAAGAAACACAAGCACCAGGATGACTCAGCCGTGTCTGCACTTGCCCAGAACCTCTCATCACAGCCAGAGTTATTCTTTTAGACGGAGTAATATATTTCTCCAAACCCCTCCCCAGCCCCAACAAGGAAAAGAAATCAAAAGATTTTCCTTTGAAAGGCTCTCAGGCCGCCTTCTGTTTTACGGGAAGAGGGGGCGGGGTCTTTACGTTTTCTCTGCGCACTCTGTGGAAGGAAATCGGGGGCACACCAATTGGGGGTAACCCCAGCTGCGTCTGTTCTCACGTCAATGTATCCAGGGAGAACTAGGGTGATGCTCGATGGCCCGGTCCCACGTCTACGCTGAACCCCAACCTCGGGCCTGCAGTCCAGGGTCAGCTGAGACGGGCTACTCAGGAGGCAGGTTGGGGAGGAGAGGCAGTGGCCCCAGAGAAGGTATTCTGTGGGAAATTCTCCCAGCATTCACCACTGCTGCCTATGCCTCGACATTGCAGGGATGTGGACCATCTCTGTGCCTCAGTGCCCGGAAGAGCTTCGGCCGGGATGTGGATGCCAGGGAAGCCTCAGAACCAGAAAGTGGGCAGCATGTTGGGGACCCAGCTGGGGATGACATCGCATCCTGGGGCTGAATGTAGGAGTTGGTGCGTGTCTCTGAGACTTCAGGTTTAAGAAAAGCAGCAGTGCCCAGCCGGCATGGCTCAGTGGTTGAGCATCGACCTATAAACCAAAAGGTCGAGGTTCGATTCCCAGTTGGGGGCACATACCTATATGGCGGGCTACATCCCCAGGGTGGGGCATGCAGAAGTCAGCCAATTAATGATTCGCTCTCATCATTGATGTTTCTCCCTCTCCCTCCCTCTCCTTCTCTCTCTGAAATCAATAAAAATATATTTTGAATAAATACATGAAAGCAGCAATAAGTGGAAGGCAAGCCCCCAGGGTTCCCCCTAAACCATGCAGTCCCTTCCCGGCCCCTCTGCCTCCACTCTGCTTGGCTGCTGTCAGGACGCGTCAGAGGACCCGAGTGGCAGCGGGAAAGCAGGGCTCCTGAGACCCGCTCGCCACTTACGCATTCACAAGAATTGATTTAGCAACATTTTGTGCCAAGAACCTTCTAGGTCTTGGGTGCTCTCAGTGGAGCCAAATCCATTCCCTTTCTTCCCATGCAACTTCACCTCTTGCTTCTCCCCCTTCAAGTGTGAGACACTTCAGGGACATGGGACCTCTGGGTCCACTCAGGGCTGCCTGCTGGGGACCCACCGGCCACCAGTCAGTCCATCTATGCTTCTCGCTCCTGTCTCCCGAGGTCACAGCCCCTTAGGGTGGGGTGCACGCGCCCATGTGCTCACCTGCACGCGCCCTTACAACCAGACACTTGATTCTTTGTGGACTCAGGATTCTAGGAAGGGCTGCACGGAAAAGGTGCAGCTCTAACATCAGCCTCTTAGTCTGTTAAGGACGTGGAACAGATGAGGTCAGGGCGGTATTGGCCCAGCATTCACAAGCTCAGCGGGAGACCCCAGGCTCTCCTGTCTTGTCGAGTCTGGAAGGAATCAGCTCAGGCCAGGCCCCGATTTAGGACTGTGGCCTATTTGGGTAGGCCTCCTCTGCAGGAACCCTGGGATGGGGACTGGTTCCTTCACACCTGTCACCCTCGTTCAAGGCCAGTCCTGCTCCTCGCTCGCATTCCTTACTTCCCAGGACTGTAGACACCGTTGCTGGCAGCTGACAGGGCAGACAGCTGAGGCTGCAATGTAAATAGAACTCGGCCAAGACAGGGTTGGCTCTGAAGAGCCTCTCCAGCCCTTTGCCCTTTCCTCCAAGCCCTCCCCAGGCAGGAGGCTCTGGCCGGAGACCAAGAGCCATCAGCTCTTGAGATTCCAGGGCACAGCTTCGGGGCTCTGATCTCACGTCTCCTTTCTGTGGCGGAGAACCCTCTAGGACCCAACCCTGTCTGACTGTCTACAGTGGTCAGCTCTGGAGACCTGGCTCTCTGCCTAAGGCAGTCTCCCCTGATGAGGCCCATCATTCCATCTTGGTTTCTCCAAGCATCCCCAGGGACCCTGGGCCATGTGAAATCCCATGGCGAGCTGAGCTGGGCAATCCTCTGAGCTGGAAACTACCTTCTCTGGGAGTCTGGAAAGAAACCCCACACCATCTTGGAGGTTTTACTTTTCCTCCATAGCTTTTCTTCTCTCTCTCTCTCTTTCTCTCCTTCTCTCACTTTCTCTCTCTCTCTCTACACACACACACACACACACACTTCTCCCCCCTCTCTCTTCCCCTCTGCCTTCCATGCTAAAGAAATTTTCTCCTTCCCATTCTTGGGGATCTTTTCTCATTTGGGATCTAAACAGAATGACTTCTTGGGCCCCATTCAACACATTGTCAATGTGATTAGACCATGGAACCAAATGGATTATCTGTGACTTCATTAAACAGCACCAGACTTGGCCCTCACTCAACCAGATGTCTGGAGACATTTTCCTGATCCTTCGCCACAGGGTGCAGTGGGAGTTCCATTGTCCAGCTTGCGGCCCAGCAGTGAAAGGGGACCTTGTATTAAGGGGGGGCTGACTGACCTCTGCAACCCTGAGGGTGAGCAAAGCCCCCTAAAGCCATGACCCGCCACTGAGATGGGGACATTGTGATTTATAAGAAGAAATATTCAATATGGGCTTCAACCCCATTTTCAGCACAGAGCTCCTAAAACCACTGGAATTTCCCAAGTGACTAGAGCACTAGGCACATCTTTTGTAGTAAAGAGGTGACTGTGGAGGGGCTCCTGGCTGGGGGCGGTCATCAGAAAGGCCAAGCCATGATTAGAAGCTTGGAATTTTTACCCCTCCCCATTCTCTTGAGAAGAGATAAGGGCTGAAAATGGAGCTCATGATCAATCATGCCTCCAAAAATTTCCCAAAAGTATGGGGTTCGGAGAGCTTCCAGGCTGGTGAACAACATCCACACTGGAAGGGTGACAGGCCCAACTCCATGGGGACCTCTCACCCTATGCAACACTTCATCCTGCTGATCACCTGTGTTCTTAATCAACTGGTAAACACAGGTGAGTTTCCCTGAGTTCAGTGAGCCGCTCTGGCAAATAAACTGAACCTGAGGAGGGGGCCCTTAGAACCTCTGATCTAGAGCTTGTTGGTCAGAAGCATCAGTGATAACCTGGGATTTCGACTGGCATCTGAAGTGCATGTGTTGGGGGTAGTCTTGTGGGGCTGGGCCCTTAATCTGTGAGGTCTGACGCTACCTCCTGGTAGGTAGTGTCAGAACTGAGTTATACCCAGCTGGTAGGTCGTGTCAGAATTGAGTAGGACACCCAGCTGGCGTCACCGAGAATTGCTTGGTGTGGGGGAAACCACACATCTGGTAACCAGCAGAGAGGACGTGTCTGTGTGAGAAGTGAAGGAGGCACACAGGAAAGAAACAGCAGGAAAGAACCATGGGGTTGGCCCCTTCACAGAAGGATAAAGACGGGAATTGTTCCCTATAGAGTGAATGACGAAGAAGGCAAATCAAAGAGGAAGAAAAAAGAGAGGAAAAGAATCATGAACAGCAACGAAGAGTGAAGGAGGGACAGAGGACAAAGGAGCCAGATGGGGGAGAGAAGACAGAGGTTCTGGTGCGTCCTCAGTGACTCTTGCTTCAATTTGGAAGAACGTTCCATGTGTCACTCCAATGGGTACGAGTTGCTTCCATGCTAACACAGACAGGCCAGCCAGAAAGCCACTGTCCCCTCACCTCTATCCTCCCAGGTCCAGGTCACAGGCAGCAAGCATGGAGCGAGGGCTGTCAGAACTGGAAAGGACCCCAAATGGCATTCGGGTTTCTCAGTGGGGCCGCTGCTGCATTTTAGGTGGACTGGTTCTTTACTGGGGAGGATGGTCCTGAGTTCCCTAGGACATTTACGGTCCCTGGCACCCCGGGACCCTAGAGGGGAGCACCCTCTCACTTCCCCTCCCACCGCATTTCTAACCCTTCTCCAGAGGGCGTCCTGGCCCCTGTTGAGAACCACTGTGGACGCCCCTCTGTGAAGAAAGAGCTAGGAGGGAACTGACTGTGAAGACAGAGGTTTAATTGAGTTCACAGGAGACCTTTTAAACAGGGATCTCAACCTCCATTTCCCTGTCTCTAAAAACCACAGGAACCACTCGACTGTTCCGCGTGGAAGGTGCTTTAAGCTCTCCTCAGGGAGAGAGTATGAGAAAGGACTGGTGGGTGGAGAGTGGGGGAGTCGTTTCCCTCTGAGACTGTCTCAGCTGGCGCTAGTGCACCCTTTGTTACGTGCCACTCAGCTGACTGTCAACCCAGTGACACGGATCCTCCTTGCCAGGATTATTCCGACAAGTGCAAAAATAGGGAGGAATGCAGGGCTGGCAGAGGCTCCTGCTGCGGGGAGGAGGGGAGATGTACAGCCACTAAAATTACCCACACACAGATGGCCTGGGGCCCCACAGCTGATGGGCCTCTTGCCTGTTAAGGCATTTTCCACTCTCTGGGCCACTCCTAAGCCGCATCATGGCACCCAACACATTTAGAAATGACTCGATGGCCTTATGTCATTGCTGAAATAATAACTCGGTGACAGAGTCCCCAACCCTACTGCGCCCTGACCATACTATAGTAGGGTCCCCAGCGTTGGCGGAATTATTGAGTCATAACAAAATTCGTCACTTTCTCCTCACCCACAGCAAGGTTACCTGGAGAAAGGCCTACGAGATGAAGGCCCTGGGCGAGTGAAAAGCTCCTTTTCTCTGGACACACCTCTGGGAACCGGGGTGTTGGGGTGCTAGTGTGGCCCCTGGCGGAAGCAGGGATCTAGAGAGGGAGGGAGGGGCTTGGGGCTTTAGCTCTTCCGGTGATCCTCACCTCTCGCAGCCCTTCGTTTCTTGTCTGTGCCCAAGGGTCAAATTTCCCTGAGTTCGGCAGTGAGAGCCGAATTACTCCACCCTCCCCACACTTTCCTTAAATCAGGTGTAGGAGGAACTGGGGAGAGAATCTTCTCTCCTGTATCACATCAATCCATTTTGAAACTTCAGTCAAGATATTTGTCCTCTAGGGCAAAGAGAAAAGAAATGGCAGGGGCTTCCAACACCAAGAATAACCATAAAAAAAAAAAAAGACCCTACCCTTTTATGTAATGATGTTTACTTTGAATTTATATTAGTTCACATAAACACTCCATCCATGCTTTTGTTCTGGCCCTCCGGTCCAGTTTAAGAACCCATTGTGGCCCTCGAGTCAAAAAGTTTGCCCACCCCTGGTCTAGCCCCACAATTCTAAGTTGTTGTTGTTTTTTAATATATATATATTGTTATTGGTTTCAGAGAGGAAGGGAGAGGGAGAGAGAGATAGAAACATCAATGATGAGAGAGAATCATTGATCAGCTGCCTCCTGCACACCCCACACTGGGGATCGAGCCTGCAACCTGGGCATGTGCCATGACCGGGAATCGAATCGTGACTTCCTGGTTCATAGGTCGATGCTCAACCACTGAGCCACCTTGGCCAGGCCTAAAAGTTTTTAGGTAATCCCTGTAACTTAAAGTAAGGCTTGAATTTATAAATTTGCACAGGGTCAAGTCTACTGTGTGCATGACTGTCGTAAAGCAAGATGGCCCAGGTGCACTCGGACATCCATCAGCAGGCCGTCTGAAGGGAACTGTCCACCCAGCGAAGGGTCTGCGTTTGTGATCTCCTTCTCTGATCTCCCCCAGCAAATCCCCAACAACTGTTCACCCCCATTAAACTTGCAGGAGGCTCTGCCCAACAGCTGTGCTGCCTCTTGCCACGGGGGGGAGTGGGGCCCTGAGCCAACTGCTGCCCCCACCCACCCTGGTCCTGCACTCCTGCTGGACTCCCCAGACACCCCTTTCATCTCTGTGAGAAGCAGGGAGGAGGTCTGACAGGGGGTTGGGGAGGGGCTTCTGTAAGGCTCAAGTTTCCACTCTTGAAATGTCAGCCCGGGCACCTGTGGACAATCTTGTTCAGACCAGGCCTGCCAGTGCTCTGCAGACTGCAGAAGGGCGGAAAGTCCCCTTTCCATAAAAATGTCCCACTGTCCCGTCTGATTCTCAGCCACCCATCCTTCCGCTCATTTCTGTATCTCCTTGCCGGATTACCTTCTACCTTTGGAGTTGTCCTTGTCAGTGTCGTTTATGGGCTTTTTGTGTCAACTAGACCAAAAAATAATGAGATTTCATCCTTGAGGTTTTTCTCTTCTCCATGAACAGCACCTGCCACCCCTTGAACACACGGCTCCCAAAGTGGCATTTCTGGCGCTGAGCCCCTCCTGAGCTCCACACTCCCAATACCCCACCCGGCATCCCACAGGCACCTCAAATCCAACACAGCCAAATCTGAACTCATCTCCCCATAAACCTAATCCTCCTTTTTAAGTCCTTCCCTTGGACTGTTGAAGGATCATCCCATCCCCCGGTTTTCCAAGCCAGAAATGTGGAGTCACCGCCTCTTTCTCCTCTAACTCCTCACATCTGATCGGTCCACAAGTTGATGACACCCCCAACGCCTTCCTCACCTTCACTGCTGCTGTCTTCGTTCACATCTGTGCTGACGTATCTCACCTGTCTGTCATTCTCACCCCTCCAGCTCCTCCTGCACAGACTGTCGCTTAATCCAGAAACCTGTATTTGCTGATCCCTTCCTCATCAGCTTCTACACCTAGCTGGCCTCCAAGGCCTGCAAATTCTATCTCCTTCATATCTCTTCAAACTGTCTCTCCAATCCATTCCTGTTGCCAGGACCATGGTTCAAGCACCACCATTTCCCTCATGTAACAGCTCCTACCTGGCTCTGCAGATCCAGCCCCAGCCTTCCCGTCCGCCTTCAACCTGCCCTAAGGATTACCTCTCTGAAGCGCACCCCTGATGATGTCACAGCTCTGCTCCAGAGCTTTCACCTGGGCTGCCCATTGCCTTTTTGCAAAACGTCACACTTCTTGGCACAGCACCCAAGGACCTAACTGGTCTGACCTGGGACCACCTCTTAAGCCCACATCTTGCCATGTTCTCTTGGTCACAGGCCCTTCTAGCCAACACCCCAAAGGACTGGGAGTTTCTTTGCTCTTCTATCAGATCATGTTCTACTGCCTTCACCACTAGTACGTCAGTGCCATCACAGTTTTCTGGGCCATATTCAGCTGAGGAGCCAGGAGTGTGGTGGAAAATGGAACAGAGGGTGTGAGAGAGACCAGACCTTGGTTTCAGCTCTATGTTCTGCAGTCAGGACACTACACCACTACACGGTCTCTTCCACAATCCACTCTCAGAAATTTCCCTGGAGATGGGTTTGGAGGACCCCATTTCCCCTTGAGTGCCTTTCCTGTTGCGAAGCCAGATGAATGCAAAATACAATGATGCACTCTCTCTCTGCACTCTCTCTCTCTAGTCCCTCCACGTTAGAATTCTCCTTACGACTAGTGAGGCCGGCCTAAGAGCTGGCCCTGACACAAGCTTTAGCTAACAGGTTACAGTGATGATGGTCCAAGGAGCCAAGCTCTGATTTGGTTCAACTCCAGATGGTGGACATTAAAGAGACACAACAGGGGAGCTTAGTCATCACCTCTGTGGACCTAGGACATTAAAAGCACACCAGCCCCACAGTGAGGCCACCGTCCATCTGTGGATTAAACTTAAGCAAACATAACTTAAAGGATACATGCCCAGGATGACAGCTTCAAGGCATTTAATAGGCAAGGACTCTCGAGTCATTTCTTTCGCCGTTTCCATTAACCTGTAGGATAGAGCACAGCAAAGGGTCTCAGGACTTACTTAATAATGCAACTTGTCTGTCTGTCAATCGGTCAGCATGCCTGTCCTCACACTAGGCACCATGTAGGAATACAGAGGGAAAAGGGAGGACCCACTTTGCAGGAGGGCACCAAAGCACATATGCACTTGGCAGAAATAAAATCCTAAATTCTCCACTCCTCTCTCCAAGAGCTAGTTCCTGGATGTTAGTGGCCATATTCCATAGTGTCCTCCCATTGCCCCTGGACTAGGGGCATCACATGGAGTAAAGGAGGCCACATGAAACACATTTCATAGGCATCCCCCACCCCCTGAACGAGTTAGTCTCCACCACTGAGCTCAGCTGTCAGGGTGGTACAGACCCAAGCCCCACCTCCAACATGGCCCTGGGTCACCCCCAATCCACACCCCGTCTCCACCCCTTACAGACCAGGAAAGTGAGCACTGGGATACAGGGATGGAGGGCGGGAGAGGGAGTTAGCAGCTTTCAGGTAGGAAAGAGGTCACCTGGCCCACAGATCATGCACCACTTACCCACTCAGTGGCCTCATTTTTCTAATTTCAAAGAACTGCGTCCCTGTATGATTGTATCTGTGTGAAGTATGTAAAGGGAAAGTAAGAGAAAACTCCAAAGTCCCAGGAATCCAACGGAGGAAGCTATGCATTGATTTCCCAATGAGAGGAGGAAGTGAGAGCTTTCCAGGTGTCCAGTAGCCAGAAGGTAGTCAACATCCTCCACTGTCCTGCCTGGAAATCTAACTTCTAATTTAGGCCCCAAAGCACCTTGGACCTTTAGAATAGCCATATTCAATCTGCTCTGTATCCTGGTTAGTTGAATACATGTCTTAATTCATCTACTAGACTAAAAGCTCTTTGAGAGTTGGGACCATTTGTTTATCATCTTTATATCAACCATAAAGCCCGGCATAAATCTAGTGAATGAGGAATAAGTAAATGAATGCGTAGACAGATGGATGGATAAATAGATGGATAGATGGGTGGAAAGGTAGATGAATGGATGATGGATTAATGAATGGGTGAATGGATGAAAGGAAGAAAGGATGAATATAATTGATGAATGGAAGGGTGGATGAATGGTTGGATAGATAGAAGGGTAAGTGGATGGGTGGATGGCTGGCTGGATAGATGGATGAATGAAGGAAGGAAAGAAGAAGGGAATAAATATATACGGAAGAGTAGATGGATGGCAGTAGAGTTTCTCAGACTGCAGCAGAGCTTACTTTCATTTCATGCCTGAACTGACACTTGACATTGATTACTAAATGTGAGATGACATTATCCACAGCCTTGGATTTAGCTAGTTGCCCAGACGGTCTCAGGGACTGGAGAGCCTGCACCAGGTCATTCTGAATGACAAAGATTCCCTAATGTCATGCTCTCTTCTCTGAGACTGGATCTTAATTTTTCTGAGCCTGAAAAACGTTGCTTTGTGCATTTCCCTATACTGCCTCAAACAAAATTCTATTTAAAAAGAGCATGTTTGGGAATTGCTAATGAACCGTGAACTTGTAGCCCAGGCAGGGAGGGTGTATGAGGTTAGATGTGTGCCCCTACTGTGGTGGAGGCAGCTGCAGAGGGTGGTGCTAAACACCCTCCTGAGAAGGGCTGGGAGTCCTCCCTGCCACAGATGTGCTTGGCACTCAGACACGAGCACACGGAACCACCACCTGAGCAGCTCATTATAAGCACATTCTGTGCTCGACCTTGGGAGATTTTGATTTCAGGCCATGGTTTTAACCCTAAATGCCATTCAGAGTCACCTCATCTTGGACTGTTAAATTGGAAGTTCCAGGGCGAGGACCAGGGGCTGATTTTAATAAGCACACAGTTTGGAAAGTACTGGCACGGACATAAGAATAACCAATAACAATATAGGCTTGCCTAGTTTTTAGAAAAATAATATACAAAACCCTAGATGTAGAAGAAAAAAAATCTACTCTCATTGTTAGGTGATTTTTTTACTTTACCAAAGATGCCATTCAAACCATGAGATTCTGGTATATTTAGAGTAGAATTCAAATGGCAAAAATGCAATGCATATGCCCAACTTTCCCTGTATGTATATCTAGTTTGTACATCTTGTACATAAAGTGAGACAAACTCACGGTAATAAAATAATGAAAAATTATCTGGCCATCTTTTCTCAATTCCTAAGAGTTTTCAGCACCTGCAAGTGAGCTGGGGAGGGAATTCCTATAAACATTGCCTTCAGGGAGAGAGACTCACAGACCGAGTGTACCAACAGCACAATCAGTGACACCTCTTCCCAGAACACAGTGCAAAATCAGCACTCCCGCTGGCCAAGACCCTGAGGCTGTCAGACGGGAAGGCAGGATTTGTCTTTCCATATCGCTACTACCCACTGCACACATCTATAGTCAGGACTGGCCCCGAAAGGTCCCTGTACTCTAGCACCGGTCATGTTGCTCAGGACAAAGCAATAGGAAATCCCAAGGAACTAAGTGAAAGTCTGGACAGAAGCTAGAACAAAGACCACCCTCTGCTTTCTTTATGTGGTGGCTCCAATGGTCAGGTGACAGGGAGCCCAGTCCAGCAGCCGGCCGGGCCTTCCCTTCAGTCAGTGACCTGGGTCGGTGATCATCATAATGCATCAGAGAAAAGTGCAAAAGCAGCTCCTTCGGGGCAACAATGAATACCTGGCTAAGGGTGTGCTGCTGGGTTTACCAGAGAATGCAAATTCTCCCCACCAGGCTCATTCTCTTTCATCTCTGCTCAAGTGGTCCTTGTGAAGCCCATGTCATAGACAGAAGGAAGGAGCCATTCTAATTTCTGTTGCTTTCTGGAATGTTCTGTGAGGAAGTCGGTCACATCCAGGAAGGCTCAGCTCTTGGGGTCCAAGTCTACCCTGGTAGGAGTTTATGCTTCTGGACCACACAAAGCTCCCTAGGTGGGGTCCCAGTTTGGGGATCAATACACTCCCAGGGCTGGAGCAGAGGGTGGCGCTACCTTCTCCCTCTAACACCGCTTCAGGATCCCACTGGGAAGATGCCCTGTGGGGGAGTTCATAATCTGTAAAGTGGAAACTGAGAGGCTAATTGAGTAATCTGCCTACCCAAACAGCAGAACTGGTGTTGTTCCCACCTGGTAGTATTCATCCCTTCAAGGAAGTCACAATAAATCCACAGGAAAGGTTCTTGCCTATAGCACAGAGAGCACGTGGGATACAGGCCAGTGCCCGTGAAATCCTTTCTGCTACATTCTAGGTCTTTAGGGAAGAGGCCAGAAGAGGCGTGGCATCCTGGACAATGTGCTGGGGGTCTACAGGGCGTCTGATGCTGGCTTAGCTCTGAGATGCTACCGACTTGCTTGGGCAAATGGCTTGTCCCTCTCACACATACCTCTGCCAGCCCAGCTCCCCTCTGACTCCTATCCCTGATAAAACACCAGAGCAGCCAGTGGGCCATCCGCCTCTGCCCCTTTGTCCTGACAATGTTGCTGCCACAGACCCTCAGAACTGATCTAACCTGACTGCAAACAACCTGGGAACCCTGGAGGTGAAGAAAAACAGTCTGGCTGGTCTGAACCCAGCCTGGACCCACGGGATCCCCAGCTCTATTTCAAGCTCAAATGAGGGGAGAGAGCCCCATTCAGTCACAAGGAACGGAGTAAGGCCACCAGTTGAGGCCACTCGGGGAGCCAAAAGCAGCGCCAGCTGGGCCTCCAGTAGATTATGAGCAGTCAAGATGAAGGCAAAAAGTGAGAGAGGAAAGAAAAGGAACAGAAGACTAGGAGGGAAGAGGGAGAAAGACTGCAGAGGAAGAAAGAGGGAAAGATGACTGAGGAGGAGGAAGTGGAGAAAGAGGAGCTGGAAGGCAGAGGGGCTCGAGGTGGCCCACCACTGTCTCGCCATCCTGGCTCACATCCTGCTAAAAAGGGCGGGGTCTGATCATTGTAATTACATCCTCTGTTATCCCTCCTTCTAGACTCTCACATAGTGGCCTCCCTCCATGCCGGCCTCACCAACCTTAGAGAGTATTTGCTGACCAGCTGGGGAAAGACAGGCCATCAGGCTTGCAATCACCATGCCCATCCCCTGGCTGTGTCTGCTCAGACCCTCGTGGGAAGGATACTGTAGTGTCTTCATGTAGTTCTGAATTGCCTGGAGCCAGTCTGGGATCGTCATCGACAGCCTGTAGTTTGGAACCTGGGGTATTGAAGGCTGCAGAGAAGTAGAGAGAGATCTTTTTGGGGCCCAGTGCTTGGTGGCAGGCCCAGGAATGAGACCACCGGAGAACTGCTCCTGGGAGCAGATGGCCACCCTGCCATGGTCACCTGTTCAAGTGGTACCTCCTGGACAAGGTTTCCCCACACCAGCTGGTCCCCTGCTGAAGTCCTCCCTCTCTGCATTCCTTCTACACACACTCCACTGTGGGTCACAGTGACTCTCTACTCTCTATGGCCTTCTGTGTATTGTGAGTGAGAACACAGCCAGCCTCCCAGGGAGCCTCAGCCATTCACTGAGGCCAAGGACCATGTCTTATAGTGTCCCCCACTGAGCCTGGCCCAGGATGTTCACAGAGGCGCTCTATTAACCCTCACATTGTTTACTGCATGACTGAACCTTTTGCTGCATGGTTGGTGTGACCCATTCTATGTGCCCCACTCCAGGGCACCATTGAACGCAAGATGAATGGTGCCCTGAAGAAATGCAATATTGGGCGCCTTGGCCGCCATTTCTTCTCAACACCACTCCCTGCAATGCCCATCTCCTCCCTCCTATGAGTCTAGAAGACCCAGATGGATGAGGAAAGAGTCCCCTCTTGCCTTCACTCTTCCCAGGTAAGTGCAGCTCCTCTGACTCATGAGCCACCTCACCCTTTTCCCCTTAGGGCCACCCAGCCACCTCTTGGTTTCCTAGTCTGCCTCTTGGTCAACATTCACCAAGTGTCTACAAGTCCTGCAGGGAAGAGTGCTAAGCCCTGCAGGGAGGAGAAAGGAGCAATGGCAGGCAAGGACGCAAGAGGGGGAGGTAGGCGCCTCTTGTCTGGAATTTAGAGCTCAGACAGCACTCAGCGCTGAGCAGGCTGCCAACGAGGCTGGGAGTGAGAACAGGCTGGGGCTTCCAATCCAGTCACTCCTGGGAAGTGAGGGACGATTTTTGCTTTCTCTCCCCCTGTATGTTTCTCAGTCTCTCATCCTCGGCCTCGCTGGTGGGGTAGGGCCATTGGGGGCAGAGGCACTCGGCTCATGTGGGCCTGAGGCCCCTGCAGTGCGTTGTCAGGAAGGAGAGGAGGCTCCTGCAGGCCTATGTGCTTAGGAAGGAGCAGAAAGGGCCTCGGGACAGATTAGTTCCATCCTGGGAGAAAACAGGGAAAGGGAGGCCCTGGGGATTTAGGGCTTAGCTGATGGACAGTGAAGCTGCTGGTCAACTGACTTGGGGACAGTGCTGGGCAGCCTGCTGGGAACCAGAGCTCTCCCAGCTCCCTGGGTTCAGGCCCCAGTGAAGCTGGAGGGTATGCTGGCCCTGGGCCTGAGGAGGGTGGGAGGAGGAGGGGGAATGGAGAGGGCTGCTCATACTTCTGTACCCCAGGCTGCATTTACTTATAATGCTACTTGACATTCTTTTCCTCTCTGTGCCTCTATTCTCTCTTGGCTTTGAGACTTCCTACTTCACAGCAACTGCCCCTTCAACAGAAAGGAAACTAGTCACACTTCCTACTTCACAGCCAAGGTGCTGTGTGTGTGTGAATGTAAGAGTGTGTGCACACACAGCTGTTCTGTGAACTACATTTCGATTACAACATATCAACTCAAATCACATTCTTGTCTTGGAGAGTCTTTTTTGGGAGCAAATTGGAACATTTGCTCACATGCCCCTCACCCTCCCCGACACACACACAGTCAAAAAATGAAGTGTAGCTGTGGCCTGTGTCGCTCAGTTGGTTGAACATCATCCCATGCACTGAGAGGTCGCTGATTTGATTCCCAATAAGGGCACATGCCTGCTTTGTGGGCTCAATCCCCAATAGAGGGCATGCAGAAGGCAACCAATCAATGTTTCTCTCTCATTGATATTTCTCTCTCTCCCTCTCCCTTCCTCTCTCTTTAAAATCAATAAAAACATATTTTTTTAAAAAATGAAGTGTACCTTTGTGTTTTCTGCCCTAACAAACACCAAGAAGTATCTGGCTTGTCCTTATTTTTGTGTGTGTGCAATAACATCCACTGATATACCCAAACCGGGAATTCTGTGTAAGAACGTGTCAAAAATTCCGCAGAGAAGCAGAGAGAGAAGGGGAGATGCGCACAAACATCTCTTTAGTACTTGCTGTGTTCCCAGCTCTAGAGCAGGCACAAAGTGGGAGGGGCACAGAGAGAAAGGCAGGATGACACAGTTTATTAAGTCATGAGCATGCTTCCACACAGAAGAGTACCTATTTAATAGAAAAGCTGGTAAGCACAGGGAAATGCCCCATAGAAGCACGGGCCACCTGAGGGATCCCCAGAGGGGCATCTGTTGACCACAGCCCTGAGGTGGCCAGAGAAACGGGGTTCTGAGTCAGCCGGCCGTGGGGGCCAACCACCAAATTATTTCAACTCCAGCAAACCCAACAGAGCCCACAAGAGCCGGATGACGGGGTGGGAGTCAGGCGGCAGCTGGTCCTCAGAATAGAAGCTCAGTGGCGCCCAAAGGTTTTTAAGAACAGCTGCCTGTTTACCTCAGCCCCTGCTGAGAGCGAGTGGCCACATTCCCCAAACCCCAGCTGAGGAGCAGAGCTGTGGCAGGAAGAGGGGCCGAGGCTGCTGAGGGGATGATGTCATCTGGCTACAACTCTGACATCTGGGAGCGCTGACTGAGACTCAGGCTGGGACTCAGCTCCCAACCGGCCCCTCAGGCTGCCAATGCCTCCACAGGACGATGAACTATTAACCAGGTGGGCTCCTTCAGTTGTGATGACGCGTCCAACACAACGAGGTTGGAGTCCCTGCTCTGTCACCTGCTGGCTGTGGACCCTGGTCAAGCTACATGACCTCTCTAAGCCTCTGTTACCTTCCCGATAAAACAGGAGAATATCACCTACTCCAAACCTGCTGGGCTGGCTATGAGGATTCTATAACCTACGTATACAACCTGCACCTTGGGGCTTGGCACTGGGTGCTCTCTAAGTGTGAGCTGTGTTATTATCGTCTGAAGTGTGCCTTCAGGGGCGGACAACGGGGAGGCCTGATATGTCTTCACTTTTCAGGAAAACAGAATCAGCAGCACTTGAGTCCCTGGACACTCGGGAGCATTCCTGAGATGCCTTCTCACCCTAATAAAAGAGGATGAAACCATCCACTTCCCTCTGGGACCATGCGTTAACCTCCTTAATTCATGAAGTGTTCACACAAGGTGATGAGAAAACTTTGGGGCCTCGAGAAAAAAACAACTGGCCCGGCTGGCATGGCTCAGTGTTGAATGTCAACCAATGAACCAGGAGATCACGGTTCGATTCCTGGTCAGGGACCGGGTTGCAGTGTTGGGTGTGCAGGAGGCAGCAGATCGATGATTCTCTCTCATCATTGATGTATCTCTCTCTCTCTCTCCCTCCCCCTTCCTCTCTGAAATCAATAAAAATAATAAATCAATCAATCTGTCCTTTTTTTTTAATGGCCCCAAAAGGTAGAAGCAAACCAGGTGAATGAATAAACAAGATGGGGCATGTACACACAATGGGATATTATTCAGCAATAAAAAGAAAGGCCATTCTGGCACATGCTACAACAGGGATAAACCTTGAGGACCTCACGCTAAGTGAAATAAGCCAGTCGCGAATATCGTTCAATTCCTTTATATGAGTTTCTAGAATTGCCAAGGTCATAGAGACAGAAAGAAGAAGGGTGGTTGCCAGGGGCTAGGGGTGGGAGGGAGGAAGAGGGAGTTTCTGTTTAAGGGGTACAGAGTTTCAGCTGGGGAAGAAGAAGAGGTTTTGGAGATGGAAGGTGGTGATGTTGCATGCACAACCATGCACAAAACCGAACACTTAAATGGTAAACTATATGTTATGCATATTTTACCACAATTTTTAAATGGCCGTGAAAAGACAATTCACACAAAAAAATAAATGCAAATAGTGGATAAATATTTGAAAAAAAAAGTTCAAACTCACTAATAATTTAAGAAATGCACATTAAAGCCAGTGCAGAATGTCAGTTTCACCTCTCCATTTAGCAGGGATGCTCTGAAGCGTGGACACTCAATGCTGACGGGGATGCTCCCATACAGCGGATGGGAGTGTAAATTGGTACAACCGTTTACAAAAACAAAAAGCCCAGGGCACACTCCTTTTGTTTTCTCCATGATGGGGGACCTGAGAGTCTCTTCTCCTGTCATTTTCCTGCCCTATTTCACCTGAAACGCCAGCCTAGATTTCCCATGGCCCCTCCCCTCAAGATTCCCACCTCCTGCCATCTGCATCCAGTCCCCTCAAGCCACAGCCCCGCTGACGGAGGCAGGATCTAGAGGGCACAAGTCAAAATGACCCTTTCCATACTATGCCTGTGGTCAGGGGTCGGGGAGTGGGAGGGGGAAGTGGAGTGGACAGGAAAAGGATTGCTCAAGAATAATGATGAAACAAACCACAGGCAAGGTTTTTATGGACAGACTCAATTTCACTCCATTCTTGCCAAATACAATGACCTGTCAGAAGAATGCAAGGAGCCCAGCCAGTATGGCTCAGTGGTTGAGCGTCAACCTATGAACCGGGAAGTCATGGTTCGACTCCCTGTTAGGGCACATGCCCGGGTTGTGGGCTCAACCCCTGGCAGGGGGCGCACAGGAGGCAACCGATCAATGATTCTCTCTCATCATTGATGTTTCTCTCTTTCCCTTTCCCTTCCTCTCTGAAATCAATAAAAATATATTTTTTAAAAAAAGAAGAATGCAAGGAGAAGGGATGTGGATGGACACAAGTGCATATCATCACCATGTGGGAGAGAAGCGGGAGCTAGAAGAGGAGCCAGGGAGGCAGCTGGAACCCCAGGTACCAGGGATCTTTAATAAGAGAGAACAAGGACAAAGCAAAGCCTTTTGCTGTCCCTGCTCTGAAAAATACACTTGGCAGACACCAGGCAGAAGAGTCTCCTGGAGGAGAGCAAGGAACATCACTCATGAGCCCAAGAATGGCCCCAGGCCCCTGCATCAGCAGCAGCCTGGAATCTGTTGGTGGTAGCCTGCCATGGAGGCCCAGGGGCCACAACCTTGGGCTGAGCAGGAAAGACCAGTGGATGGTCTTGAATGCAGAACAAGGGAGGGAAGGAGCTGCCCAGTGAACCAGCAGGGGGCAGGAGTGGAGCCCTGCTTGCAGCAAAGTCTCACCTCATAGCATTTACCTCTTCACTCAGGCAAAGCTGCGTCCTCTAAATGTGAATTACTTTCCAATTTGGGATCAACGTGAGAATGAGGCACAAGAATGTGGGTTCTGAAAGAAACAGCCCAGCTGTTTTTTTCTTGGGCCAGTTCCCTCTCTGCCCCTGGCTTCCCATCCTCTATCATCCTCCACCTGGCTTGAGCTGCTTTCTTGCACTATCCCTAAAAAACCCTGGCCTTCACCTACACAATTGTTAACTCCAGATGTAGCAACCAGCAGAGAAGGGGTCTTTGGTAGAAAATTTAGAAGGAAGATCTCAGAGCAGGTGAGCTCCTCCACGCCCCAGGAGGGGGTACCTGGACCTTCGGGCAGAACTTACCATGGCTGCTAACAGAATGCCCGGCAGTCAAAGGAAGTAACATTCAGTCCCCCTCTTAGGCCTCTGACACCTTCCCTCCGCCTACTTCTTTGCCAAATTCAGTTGCCAGAAAACATAATCTCCCTGAAACTCTCCAACCCTTCCACCACTTCCTCCTCTTCTCTACAAATTCCTCAGTAAAGCATCGATTTGGTTAAAGGAGCAAAGGACTTGGTCCCAGAGGGAAAAGTCTGCCAATCTGAGCGCAGGAATAGCCCTTGAATCCAAGAGGAGTGGCACCTAGAAACAGGAGCTTTTGAAACGGTCCCCATCTCAAAGCCTGTGTAGAAGTCAAGGTTTGGGGAATGTGGGGACCAGGGAGAGGTAGGATCCCATGATGGGGCAGGGGGTGGAGAACCAACCATTATGACACAATGTAAGAGAGAGAAATGTTAAGTTCTTTACTTAGGTTCAAAAAGCCAATGACCACGTTCGGGCTGGGGTTGTCCTGGCTTGGCAGGAGTTCAAACGTGACCTACGAGTTACTACAATAGTATTAATGTGGCCCTGGCCAGGTGGCTCCATTGGTGGGAACATCGTACCATACACCAAAAATGGCTGTGGGTTCAATTCCTGGTCAGGGCACATACCTATGTTGAGGATTCAATCCCTGTCAGGGCCCATAAGCCTCCTCTCTCTCTCCCCCACTCCCTTCCTCTCTCTCTCAAATCAATAAAAACATATCCTCTGATGAGGATTAAAAAAAAATAAAAGTGCAATATGGCCACTCTATTAAAAAAAAAGAGAGAGACCACTCTTTGTTGTTGTTAATCCTCACCAGAGGGTATTTTTTTTCCATTGATTTTTAGAGAGAGTGGAAGGGAGGGGATGAGTTGGGGGGGAGGGGAGATAGAGAGAAAAACATTGATTGGTTGCTTCCTATACACGTAGATCAAACCCACAACCCTTGGGTGCACTGGCTGATGCTCTAACCACTGAACACCCGGCGAGGGCAGGGGCCACTCCTTTTTAAGAACACAGCATTCAGCCACAGTATTGGAGGTCTCTGGAAGTAGCAATCTATGTTCTAAGCTGCTCAGACAACATTTAGAATATTGTTTTTCATATGTGCTTATTTTAGGGGACTGACTGATTTCAAACTAGCCACTGTCCTAGAAAGAAGGCGAGAAGAGTGAGTTGATCTGGGAACTCTAACAAATAAGAAAAGGTGAAAGGAGCTACCTGTGGACAAAGGAGACTAAAGGAAGGTGCAGACTGACAGATGTCACAGTTCTGAGGACTCGTAATTCCGTGCACCTCTGGTGTCACACAGGTCAGCATTAGAACCTGGAGACCCACGGGTCATAACATTATGGAATGTGAGAGTTGGAAAGAACTTTACTTGAAGTCTGGCCTACTCCCATTGTATAGATGAGAAAACTGAGATCAGAGGTTTTAAGTAAGCTAGAGGTGGCACAGCTAGGACTGGAATTCAGTCCCTTCCTCTCTAAGAGCCCCGTCTAGTGACATTCTAGGGAGCTGTGAGTAGCAAAGGAAGTTGGCATGTGCTACTCTGGCTCAAAGGGCAACACAAGAATCCGTGGTGACATGTGACTAAGGGGAGAGAAGGAGGACTTCTGTTCAGTCCCAGGAAAGATTTTCCCACCAATCAAATCTGGCCAGGCCTGGGACCAGCTGCCCTGGGAGGCAATGAGCCCCCGGTTCTCAGGAGGTCTTCAGAACGCGGAAGGGAGATACTAACATTCCCTGGTTCCCATCGAGAAAGGGGGTCACTGCACACAAAATCTGGAGAAGGATGAAGCCACAATTAGAAGCGGGGTCGCCGCTGAGGGTGCAGAATTAGAAAGGCAGCACGGGGTGGTAGGAACAGGCCTCTGTTGCCTGTGGCCACCTCTCCTCCAGGTTTAAGGGCTCCCAGCTCGTCCTTCAGTAAAGAAGGCTCACTTAAGTATGGACAAAGCCCGAACCACAAGCCAGGACCAACGTTGTTCTCATGCTCAAGGAGGTCTCAGCAAGGGTAATTACGGCTGACAGGAAAGCAGGCAGGACTCTCCTTGGGCACAGTGAAGAGCTCCTTGACCGGCAGAGTAATAAGACACTGTGACTGACTGCGACAGGAAGCTTACCGGCTGGGCCACTTCTCCCAAGGGCACACACAGCTTTCTGGCCTGTAGGGCTCAGACGCTCAGGTCACCAGATGCTCCAGGTTGGGGACTCGACCAGATGGCCTTCCAGGTCTCAGGTCTGGCATTCCTAGGCTTGCCCAGGAATCTTCTCAGCCATGCCAGTGTCCCCAGGGTGCCAGGGAAACCATCTGCCATGCTACAACCCCCCCAGGCTCTGGCAGCATTTCTCCCCCAGGTTTGCATTTTATGTTTCATACAGTGACCACTGCACATCTCCCTCCCTCCGTCTTGCTAAGTGATCCTTGGCCACCAAACCCAATCAGCTCACTGGCTTCTCTCCAAAGTAAAAAAAGTAAAAAGAGTTCTACTCCCGAGCCTCCTTCTCAATCCAGTGAGACTAATTCATCATGTCGACTGGAACGTCCCCTTTAAGGCATGGCCAAAACTTCTTTTTTTTTTTTCTTGGAGCCCAGATAAGCTGGGAAAAGAGAGATAGTTCACTGTTTTTGCAAGTTTCAGAGGTGAAAGTCACTGTCATAAAAAAAAAATTGGCAAAAAGTCTAGAAATGATTCACGCTGAGAAGTCTGACTGGTTGAGTCAAATTCATTCACAGCCTAATAAATCATTTGCAAGGGGGAGACTCCAAAGGGGAGAAGCAGGGTGGGATCCCTAGGGGACCTATGCATTCTTGGCATCGCCGCTGCAACAGAGCGGCTACAGCTCTTGCTGAAAGAGGATGAACATGGGGGTGAGTAAATAAATAATAGAGTTTGGATAGAGATTCAAGGAAACCTTGGCACAAGAGACCACACAGTCCCAGGACAGCCAGCCCCCACCTCCCCCTCCCCCATTTCTAAGGCTTCCAAGACAAACATCTCAATTAAGCAAAGGGACTGGGGATGGGGGGGGAAGACTGGAGAGGAAGGGTGTTCGTAGCAGAACCCGGGACGTGGATAGTGCCTCTATTTGCCCTGTACAGACCGAAATGGTCCCCTCGCCGCCCACCCCACCCCCCTCCTCGGAAGCCACTGACCTTTGCCAAGAAGGCGGCGTTCCTGATGGCGCCCACCATTTCTCCCCCTTTGGGGTGCACCTTGGCCACGTGCATCCACATGCGCTCCCAGGTGTGGCTGTCGATGGGGAAGCCGCTCTTGTTCACGTGAAAGAGCACCCCGCCGTCTTTGTCCTCCTCCTCGGAGCCCCCGCTGGTGGCGAGGCTCACGGGCCGCGCGTGGCTGCTGCGGGACCGGGTGCCTTTGGCGCCTTTGGGGTGGGGGCAGCGGCGAGTGTCAGCCGCGGAGCCGGTCATGGTGGGGCCGGGGGCCGGGAGGGCGGGGGCGGGGCGGGGGGTCGCGCGACGTCGGCGGCGGCGGCGGGGGGCGTGTGCGCGCGGGCGCGCGCGGGATCAGTGCCCCGCGGGGGGCCGCCTCCTCCATGCTTCGCGCCGCCTCGGGGACGCGCCAAGGGGGAGCGGCGGCGGGCGCTCCGCTTACGGGCCGAGCCTGCAACCAGCGGAGACACAGCACGCACCGCGGTAAGTGGACACCCGAGACACCGTGCCCGACGGCGGTGGGGCCTCGGACTGTCCCCGCGTCACTCCCGCCCCTCCACCCCCTCGCTGACAGACCCTCCACAGATTTGAATTACGAGCGTCCAGCCCCGCAATTACCTCGAAAGGCGACTGGAATTTTGGCACAAAGCGTCACGCACACCTACACACCGGGAGGGAAATAAAGAGGCGTGGGGGGTGCGGAGTGGACCGGGTAGCGGGGGGAGAAAGGCGGCTCGTGCCGCGTCAAGGAGCAGGGGGTCCCCGCACGGCTCCACGCAGCGCTTGGTCGCCCGATGGGGTCGAGCGCCGAGCACACCAAGAACGCGCCCGCACGTGAGCGCCCGGGGTCGGCGCGAGGGCGCAGTAGCCGCTTGGGCTTGCAAAGGCGGCCGCGCTGCTTCCAGGAAGCCCTCCCGGAGCCCCCAGGCTCCCGTGGAAATAGGTCCACCCGCCCGCGTTCCACGAGTTCCCCTGGGGGACCGGCTGCAGGCGGGACGCGGGAAGGGCGCCGCCGCTGCAGGACCTCACCTCCGGGCGCTCGGCCTCATTGCTGCGGCGCAACTCCAGGCGGCGGGGGCGGCGGCGGAGGAGGCGGAGGCTGCTGCTGCTGCTGCTGCTGCTGCTGCTGCTGCTGGGCCTGGGCCTGGGGCTGGGGCTGGGGCTGCTGCGGCTGCGGCGGGCGGCCCCTCATTCCAAGTCCCATTCTCGAATGTTATTCTGTGACATATAACCGAGTCACCCGGGCAGCCGCCGATGTTCCGAATGCGTCCATTGGCCGCCGCAACAAAGAGGGGCGGGTCCCGGGCTCGGAACTCTACAACCCGGAGTTTCGCGACGCTCCCATTGGCTCCGAGGTTCCCGGGCCTGGGGGGTGGGGGTGGGGGTGGAGGGGAGGAGCAGGGGGAGCTGCACGGCCACGCGAAATTGCGATCGCGGTCGTGTCCTGGGGCTGGAGCGTTTGTCCAAGAGACGGAAGACCGAGTTCCCCCAGGGCTCGTGGCACTGCGAGGGTTTGCAGCTGTGAGAAGCAGAGGACAAGTCACCTGGGAAGTGACCCAGAAGTAGAGGAGGGCTTCTCCTCTGAGCATCATCCCCTGAGGAAGGCTGGACACAGCCACCTGCCTCTGTCAGGGGGTTCAGGCAGGGGCTGTACAGAAAGGTACAAAGCAATCTCTTTTTTAATCCCACATGACAAATTACCCCAAACTAACAAGGGGGCACAGTCATGTACTGTCTGACGTTAGCCGTGATTAATCAAGTCCTTTAAACCTAAGCTGACACCTAAAACCCAGGTGGTCAGCCGCCCCCTGGTCGTTTGGTCAGAACTATAGAGTTAGAGGAGGGGCTGGAGAGATGCTTCAAGGTCAGGGTGAAGGGGGAAATCCCTCCCCACTCCCCACTGGAACAACTTTTCCTTAAAGGCCTCTTTTTTTTTTTTTTCTTTAAAGAAAGAGAAGAGCAAGGAGAGATGGGAAGAGCACCAGACTGCTGACCTGAGGGCTGGCTCTAAGTCCACATTTATCACTGGGCTAAGCTGTGTGACCCAGGACAAACCACTTGCCTGTTCTGGGTTTTAGCTCCTCTTTCTGAGAAGAGGAGAGCAAGCCAAGCCCCTCACTCTCCAAGGTCTGTTCTGGCTCTGAGGTTCTGTGATTCTCTCTGACTCTCTCTTGTGGGCACTTAGGAACCTGTCTCTAGTTTCCTTTCTCTTTCAACTCCAAGCCAGCATGCCAGCTTTGAGAGGGTAAAGCAGTGGTGATAGCGATGCTAAGTTAACCTAGAATTAAGAATGCACTTGTCAAAGAGCCACTGATGACAGATCAGTTTCTGGAACTTCTCTTCCCTGGGAGGCATGGCGAGGGGGCCAGTGCCAGCAGAGGTCACTGGGTATAGCTGAGAGTCCGGACATGGGTGAGGAGCCCAGGACTCTGGACCAGCCCTGCATGGCTGCAGACAAGAGCCCATGCCTAGGACTTGATGCATTCAATAATGAGAATAATAACTTAGGTCCCAATAACACAAAGGAAACGGTTTGGCTCATTCTGGAAATTATCTGAATAATTCAAGTGGGAGAATCACCTGAAAAATATCAGGAAATTGGGGGGGAATGACCCTCTCACCATATAATTGGCTCCGTTTTCATTTCCTGATTAAAAGAAAACCTGCCTCAGCGAGCAATCTGTTTTCTCATCTCAAGCATCCTTCCTCCCTTTTTTCTCACCCATCTCTCAGATCTGTCCCTTTCTCTCACTTCCCTGGAGTTTCAAGTCCAGGAGACTAGAATTTCAGGATGAAGACTTGTGTGCAGAGGATGAGGATTTGGCCTCACACTCCCTCAGGAGAAAACTGAGCTCTCAAAGCTCAAGTGATCAGACCCGTTGGTGAACATCGAAGAATGTCTGGCAAGTGTCACCTTCCCTGGTATTGATTCCCAGTGTGGGCACTCAGGCCAGGTCCAAACAACTACAATCACCCTGTTAAACCAAGGCCTGGATCCTGCCCTGCCTGAATCAGAATCCTAGGGACCAGAGAGGGGTTATCCGTTCATCTTCCTGCCCCAGGCACATCAGGACTCCTCGACAGTTCAACGAAAAGCTTTTGTTTTCATGTCCAGTATTCCAGCTGTGCATTCTCTTCTTCCCTGGGCGGTGGGATGCAGTGGGAGGCCACATGACATATGAAGAGAAGTGTGAGACTTAACTACTTTTCCCAAAAGGTGATAAGAAGGCTTCTAAAGTGAACTGTGCTGTCCAGTGAGGGACTGGGCGGCAGAAGAGCCCTTTTGTTCAGAATCCTTGTGCATTTGAGAGCTGTGCGAGTTGCATGGACCAGCCAACTCTGCTCTTCCTTTCCTTGTGTACTTTGTGTTACATAAGTCTCAAATGAACCCAGGCCTGACAGATGATGGGTTTTGAAAGTTTGGGTCAATAATAACAGTGATGTAGTGGGACAGAGCCAACTTGTGATTTGAACAGGGACTATGCTCAACCTCTAAGAGCATAGTCACCTCCATTCGTTAGCATAATGACTGGCACAGCAGAGAGGTGTAGTGGGAAGGTTTGGAACAAGAAAAACGGTTTAAACAGCATCTCATTTTTCAAGTGCCTGGTGCTGGAGTCTCTAAGGTAAATAAGACAAGATGCTAACCTGGTGATCATTTTTCTAGCTCCATCACTTGTTGGTGTTAATAGCCTATTAATGAGTATATCAGACACAGCTTATGTCCCTCCTCACATCGGCTAGACCTTGCCTTTCTGCTGGCTCCATAGCTGCCTCCACAGCCAATTAAATCTGTGCCGTTCAGCCGCTGGGAAATGACTAGTCGCTTGCCCAGCCAAATCCTTCTTGGCCGCTGCTGCACAGCCAGGCTGGCCAGCCACATGTCTGGAGTCTCTGACTCCTCCACTACTTCTGGACTCAGAGGAAATGCCATACTGCAGGATGTGGCTTCTAGGCAGCCATCAAAGAGACTAGATGATGCACCCTAGGAAATTCCCTGTGGGGAGCATTTTGACCAATGAGAAACAAGAGATGGGAGGGAGCTGGGCAGATGCATTCTCTTTCATTCCTCCTTCCTATGGACAACCTCCCCGGATATGTCCTGCAGAGCTACTGAGATGCACCTACTGAGTAACCTGCCATGGCTCTTTGCAGCTGGTCCTGAAGCAGTTGCCTGCATGACAACACACCACTTGCATTGCTTCTCATCCTAGCCTACTTCGTTTCCCCTTTCACTCTTGCGGCCTTCTCAATCAGATTTAACTTTTGCTTCAGATTTCTGTTTCCTAGGGAAACTGAGCTCAGGCCATTGGTTCCACCAGTGGTTCTAGGATGGATATGGGGAGTGCATTGCTTACGTGTCTGAAATCAATAGAGATCCCTTTGCTGGTCATAAGAGAGACGGTAATAAGTCTGATGTGCAAGAGCACCACAAGAGTTGGTAGTGGCTGTCCTTGGTTCAGGGTTGATGGTTGGGGAAAACCACCCTGTAACTGAGCTCCTTACTATTAGTGAAAATGACAAAAATCCCAGAATTGCAGAGGCCAGGTGGGAGCACTAAGTCATAAAAGACCAGGTGGACATATCGCAGTGAACAGCAAGGTGGAGGAGTGATCAGGGCGACTTTCTCTGCCAGGACTCATGGTGCTGACTAATAGCTCATAGAGTTCCTAGGGAAAGAGTATTCATATAATTTATTGTCCAAACTGAGCTACTTTTGAGAGCAAGAAGGGGTGCTAGTAATGATTACATGGTATACATCAAGACCATCCTAGTCTAACTGACACCTGTGTTACCCTACCGAGGCTAAAACAGATGAGCAGCCATGCAGGCTATTGCTTGATCAATATAATCAGAAAGAATAGCTGGTGGGCAGAAGACTGACTTTGGTCACCTTGGTGAAAAATCATAGACCTTCACCTAATTTCCAAGTCTAAGTCAGATTTGTCCCAAAGCTGTTGCCACTGCTGAGTGAGCCCAACTGGCCAACTGCAAAACTGATGCTGAACCCTCAATATAGCAGCATTCCTTAGGGAAGCCAGATATCCACCTAGTGGCAGGTAAATTTATATCACATCTCCTACCTTGGAGGTGGCAGAGACTTGACTTGACCTCAATCAATATATGGGTTTGTCTTCCCTGCACACACGGCTGCAGGCAGTACCACCATCTGAGAGCCTGCAGATTACCTTATGCATTGACATGTTACCCCTTACAACATTTCCTCAGAACAAGAGACCCATTTTATGGTGAAGGAGGGGGCAACAATGGGCTCATGACCATGGTCTACTGGTCTTACTATGCATCCCAAATCCAGATGCAGCTGACCTGATAATATAGAGGAAAAGCCTCATGAAACTCAGTTAACGCAAAACTAGGGGACACTTGGCAACGTTGTGGTACAGTCCTTTAGGTTATAATGTTCTTTAAACTAATGACCAATACAGGATACTAATACCCAATAGCTAGAAAGAATGCATCCAGGAACCAAGGGACGCAGAAGTGGCACCTTTCACTATTACATCCAGTGACCCCCTTGAGGAATTTGTGCTTTTTGTTCCTAAGACTTTGGACTTTGTTATGTGAGAGGTTCTGATTTCCAAGGAGCTAGCTCTGCCAGTAAGGTTCCACTGATCTGAAAACTGTGACTGTACCTAACTGCACTGGCCATGTGAGGCCAGTTGGCAAAGAAAGGAGTTAAAGTATAGCAGTTCTAACTACCTCAAGGAGCCTGGTTGACGACTCCTGGATTGCAGGGTTTCCTGAGATAGCTCCTAGTACTTCTGTGCCTGGCAAAGCAATAACTTTTTTTTTTTAAATATATTTTATTGATTTTTTTCAACTTAAGAGCTTCAGACCCTCTCCCAAGTAGGCAACCAATCAGACAACCAATCTAGATAAAGCAGCTGAAGTGTTGGACACAAGTGAGGGAAGTCTAGAATGGGTGGTGGAGAAGGGAGATGATGAATATCAGTTATAGCCTTAGGACAGTGATGGCGAACCTTTTGAGCTCGGCGTGTCAGCATTTTGAAAAACCCTAACTTAACTCTGGTGCCGTGTCACATATAGAAATTTTTTGATATTTGCAACCATAGTAAAACAAAGACTTATATTTTTGATATTTGTTTTATATATTTAAATGCCATTTAACAACGAAAAATCAACCAAAAAAAAATGAGTTTGTGTGTCACCTCTGACACGCATGTCATAGGTTCGCCATCGCTGCCTTAGGACCAGCCATAGTAGCTTGAATCAAGCTACAGTCAGTTGATTCATTGGCCATCTTCCCTTTAGGTCTTCTAGGAGATTGCAACTGGCCACAGACTTGCAGAGAACTTCATAACTGAATGGATTTTTACCCCCTCTTTTGGAAAAGAGGTAAGGGTGTTTTATTCTTTTTTTTTTAAAGCAAAAGAATGGCGGCTCCATATTCTAATACAGGACCCATATATAATGGGAGGGGCAGTGATCTGTCTTTACGGGAATCAACATATATACCATATATGGGTTTGCTTTAATCATCCACTGGGCTTCAACTAGCACCACCATCTAAGGGTTTACAGAATGTCTCATCCATTGACTTGTTATATCATACAGTTTTTCTGATTGGTAAAAGGATAGATTGTATTGGGCATATTTTTATGCCTTTTCAGATTTCGTTGGCCTTGACTGCTCCACACAGTTCTACTTCCTAGGCTTTTCTCTTTGGTTGCTGTTGTATAGCCAGGCTGGCCAGTGGATAAATATATTCTCTGGCTCCTCCTATTACTTCCAGACTTGGGTGAAATACCATATCATAGGATGTGAAACCTGGCTTGTGAATGGCCACCGAAGAGTCCCAGAAGCATCATGATTAACTCCCTATGGGGGAACCAATGAGAAGCATGAAATGGAAGTCTTATGAGAATAAATTCCCTCACCTGCCCCATTGTTGTATGTACAGTTTCTCCATACAAGCTGTCAATGGTCAAGTACCCAAATCTTCCAAGCAAACTACTTTGTCCCTTTGAGACTCAGTTAAAGCTGAGGCCAGAGTAGAAACCCATCACCTTGCATTGCTTCCCAGCTTTCCTGGCCTCACTTCTCTTTTTTCTCACTCATCCTGTTGTGAGTTAACACCCCTCAAATGAACCATCAGCAGGGAATCCTTGCTTCAGGCTCTGCTTTTAGGGCAGAAGTTCTCAAATTGCATATCACTTAGCTGATTCAATGGCTCTAGAGTAAAGCCTAAGAGTCCACATTTCTAACAAGCTCCCAATGATGCTGCTAGTTGAGGACCGCACTTTGAGAGAAGCAAGTTCTATGGGTTAAGACATAGCCTTAAGAAAAAAATGTTGAAAAATATTCTAGGTGAGTTACCTGTGAAAAACAAATTGAAAAAAATTAGTGGAAAATATGGGCAAATTACCCAGGATAGGGAAAGTTTATCAAGCCAGAATTCTTCATAATAAGCACCAAAGCTGACTCCTGTTACAAGTAGAAAAAACATTTATTAAAGGGATGCTGAGTAGCTTGCAGAATTGTTGGAAGGACTAGAGAACCAGACTTGAGGCTAAGCTTCCAAGGTCAACATGCAAAATCATGTTGCAGAACTGGACTTGGTGAGGAATTGCTGCCACCACCTTTAATATTAGATCCTACAATTTGCCAACTTGACTTTATTGGAGTGGATCTTGCTGGCCCCTTCAATGCCATTTCTGTGTAGGACTCAACCTAACACCCCCAGTGAATCTTCCAATCCAGACTGTTTAGCCATCACCCACCCTCACCAGCAAAATAGATGTTTAGTGCTGGGTGGGTTTCCTCCCCCTGTTTTGTTGTGAATCAACATATCACATTGATTGAATATGATGAATATACTGGTGAAGCCCAGGTCACTTGTGTGTGCCCTACTTGTAAAGGAAGTTGAAGAGGGAATCTTCTAGATTTTATCCTAGACTTATCTTAGAAAAAAAGATTCACATGGTGGAAAATTCCACAGACATAACAAGAGTATTCAAAAGATGCTACACAGTTCCTAAACTATTTTAGATATCCGATAGGATTAAGCAAATGAGTAAACGTATCACTAGTGTTGGGAGACAGTGTTCTCACTATGGAAGCAGGAACATAGAATATGGAATCAGAGAAGCAAAAAAGAACCGTGTAGGATGAATTGGAATTATAGGTATTGATGTGAACTATTATTTCTAAAATATGTGTATATGTATATAAAGATGTACACATATATGCATGTGTATATGTATTATATGTTTACATTTACTAGCACCATCTGCTGAAAGGGTCAAGAAGCAAAGATGCCCCTGTAGCAATGAGCACACCGAGAGCTCATACCTTGCTGTCTAAATACCATTCCCCATCAAAAGGAACCAAAGCTCTTTGATGAAATGGTCAGTTCCATGGCTGGTGCAGGGTAAATACAAGAGGACCCCAGTATATCTTGTTAGGTCAGAAAGTAATTGTTTTGAAAAATGATGAAGGCAACTCACAAGGACAAAGAGTCAATTAGAAGGGGCTCCCACTGGTCAAATCTGGGACAATTTGAGCACAAAATAATTAACCACAGAATGAAGTGCAAGCCATTGGGGAAAAAACAGGAATCTATGAGTCCATATTGATTATAAATAGACAAATTAGAGAAGAAGGGGAGACTCTTGCTTACAATAGAATATGAATATAGAAAGTGTTAGAGTTAGAAAATTATTTTGCAACCATAATAGTAAGATTATTTCAGGCAAGAGTCATACTAAATCTCAGGGAACATGATATCTGGATGGTCTTAAAGTGTCTTCCTACACAATTCTTAATAGTTTCAAGGGGAAAAAAATATTAACTTTTCAGTGGAGTAATTACACAACACCTTGACCAGGTAATCAAAATTAACATCACCAATGATGGGCAGATGGACACCATGTCTCCATATGTGATGCCCTGAGGACACAATATCTCCTCTGCACTACTCTGTCTGAGAATCCATAACATGAATCTAGCCATGAAGAAACATCAGGCCAAAATAAGGAAAGTTCTGCTTTAAAGACTGTCAATGTAATCAATGACAAAGAAAATCTGTGGAAATGTTCCAGAGTAAAGACTAAAGAGACATGACAATTAAATATGATGCCTGATCATAAGTTAGATTTGATCTGCAGGATAAAGAGTGGCAACAAGTTTACAGTACAGTAGATGAATCTGGGGAAAGGGTATATGGGCATTCTTCTAACTACTCTTATTCTTGCCACTTTTCTATAAGTTTAAAATTATTTCCAAGTAAAAAGTTATAGAAAAAGGTGGGGGACTAAATAACCCCTGAAACCATAATAAATGTCTACTCTAATAACCTTGTGAGATAGGTATTATTATTTCCATTTTACAAAGGAAGAAACAGGTTTGAAAAGGTTAGGTAACTTGCATAAGATGGTACAATTAGTAAGTGTCAGAACTGGGAATTAAGCCTAGACTCTAGAGCCTTGTAATGCAGGTCTTTTTTCTTTTCTTTTCTTTTCTTTTCTTTTCTTTTCTTTTCTTTTCTTTTCTTTTCTTTCCTTTTCTTTTCTTTTCTTTTCTTTTCTTTTCTTTTCTTTTCTTTCTTTTCTTTTCTTTTCTTTTGTTTTCTTTTTCTGTAATAGCAGGAAGAATGTGGATTTAAATGGTAATCAGAGACAATTCCCAGACATCTTTATGATCAAAAAGTTTTACTGTCCTAATGATTCAAATTTTTACCCTCTAGGGAAGTCTCTTGAATTTCGGGCTCATTTGTTTTTCTAACTTATCCCTTGGAGAGGGGATGCCAGGGAAGGGGGAGCATGGAGGAGAATTAGAAACAAAATGGCCAAGACCAGGGAAAGGGCCACCAGGGAAAGGGCCACAGTAGTGCCTGAATAACCCACTGGCAGGAGCGGGGCCCTGCACTACGTTGTTCCCGCCAGCGTTAGGGTGCTAAGGTACTTTGAGGACATTTGGCGAGAGGGAGCAGAAATTTAAGACTTTCTTGGATTCCAGCTACTTTCTGCCCAGAGAAGAGG
Organism: Myotis lucifugus; assembly: GCF_000147115.1. Lineage (NCBI taxonomy): Eukaryota > Metazoa > Chordata > Mammalia > Chiroptera > Vespertilionidae > Myotis > Myotis lucifugus. Next base: position 3,995,901 of record NW_005871113.1, read on the forward strand.
ATCACCTGCTGTAAAATCACTGTCTTCTCTTACAATGGCAGCCTTCAGGGAGAAACCTCAGATCTCTCTACTTGACAGTGCAGTTGGAGGCTCTGTGCCTGCCCGCTCCTTCCTAGGAAAGCGACTGTCTTAGTCATTCGGGGCTACTGTAACAAAAATAGCATAGTCTGCATGGCTTATATACAACAGACATGTATTTCTCACAGTTCGGGAGTCTGGGACACCCAAGTTCAAGGCACTGGCAGATTCAGTGTTTAGAGAGGGATGGCCTTCTAGTTCATAGATGGCTATCATTTCGCCGTGTCTTCCCATGGCAGAAGGGACAAAGGAGCTCTCTCAGACATTTTATATAAAGGCACTAATCTTATTCCGGAGGGATCCTCTCTCATGACCTACGCACTTCCCAGGGCCCCACCTCCTACTATCATCATCTGGAGGGACACACACATTCGGCGACCATCATGTGAAGACTTGGATGTGGCCTTTGTGGGGCTTTCCTGAAACTCAGAGAGTCGCAATTGCCCAGATGCCTTGAGACCACTGGGGTTATATGAAGAAGCTTCCCTTTGGGCTCTCTGGCTCTTTAGGAAGGTGAAAATGAAGCCCGTTTAACAGGATGGCATCTGTGTCCCAAAAGAAAATGGGACACACTGCCCCAGGCCGGCCCAATCTGATGAGTGAGGCCTACAGCAGTTGCTGTGGAGGCACGTGATTGGGATCGTATGGGAACTACACTGAGGTGTTTCTGAAGGTTCAGAAACCCTTGTGATGTGAGGGGACCTCCACCTGCTAATTTTCACTCTGCGTGTCACATCCTGGGTGAGGCAGGTAGCCACTTCTGGGTGTGTGATGAATGCCGCAGGACCTGTGTGATGAATATGCACAGAAAGTGGAGTTGGAAATCTTCCCTGAGCATGCCAGGGTACTGAGCAGATTTGCGGGGGTTGGGGGGGTGTTTCAGATCTCTCTACTGTCCCCTGAAAACTATGGGCAGATTGGTTCCTCTTACGTCAGTCAGGGGTCAAGCAGGTAACAGGTGGAACTCTCAAAAATTTTTAAGTGATAGACGTATGTGTTTGACAGAGGCATAGTTAGGAGGAAGGGAACCGTCAAGGATGGCAAGGAACTCTTAGGGTTAGGGTTAGGGTTAGAGTCAGGGCTAGGGCTAGGGCTAGGGCTAGGGCTAGGGTTAGGGCACAAGGTTAGGGTTAGAGTCAGGGTTAGGGCTAGGGTTAGGGCACAAGGTTAGGGTTAGGGCTAGGGCTAGCGTTAGGGTTAGGACTAGGGCTAGGGTTAGAGTTAGGGCTAGGGATAGGGTAGGGTTAGGTTTATGGCTGGGTTAGGATTAGGGGTATGGTTAGGTTTAGCGTTAGCGTTAAGGCACAAGGAGCATAGCCCCTCCGAGGAGCTCAGAGATGGTCCGGCGTGGGGGGTGCTGGTGAAGAGGGTGAAGGCTGCAATTGTTTTGAGGGGGCACAGGACTGGGGTCAGCTGAGCCTGGCCTGTGGGATCTGGTCCATTCTGACCTCGGGAAATCCGGGCTGGTAGCCTAGAAAATGCATTTTTAAACACCTACCCAGGTGGTTTAGAGGTAGGTGAGGAACAGGTCACAGGGAATCTCTAGGCAGAAAGCAGAGCAGCAAGTGGATGGGCAAGGTGGCAAACAGATGATAATGCACCTCAATTTTCAGGGTGGGGCTTGTCCTCTGGAGGAATTTCACACACGTGGGGATGAAAGGGATAGACAGATAAGGTGTAACAAGGACTTAACACAAGACGGAGAACAAGGCATTGGTGTATCCAGACCATGAGCATCAACTGTGAGCCCAAGGTTGTGTGGGGAGGCTGCACCAGGGGTTGGACCAGTGGGGTCAGACTCGACCTGGGTTCAGTAACCTCGGTACTTGAGTTCTGGCTATGAAAGAATTCAGAGCCAAGACTCAAATGATAAGAGAACGTTTATTTGGAAAATCATAGAGGTGGAAGAAATGGGCTTAGGAAACAAATTATAGGGGCAAAGGAAGGGCCCTTGTAGTTTAGAAGTGAGGAAGGTAAAGGTCATGTGCTTGGAGGGTGGAGGAGAAGCTCCCAGTAGGGGGAGGGACAGCACACTGGGTCTTCAGTCTTAAGGGTGGTGATTTTAGGGGAGGTCCTAGGGGAAGATCTTAATAGAATACTCATCAGTTTTCCTGGTGTGTCCTTTCAGGGTCTAGGTCTCCACTGATTGATTGGTGGGCACCAATACAGTGGGTCATTCATTATTCAATGCAGCTGGTCCTGTGTTAAGTCATGGTGTTGCTCATCTGGTTTTGCTGCTTTTCTGGGCTGGAGCTGAAATACAACTGAGGCCTAGATGATATCTCTAGGGAGGAAAGGTCAGGGAGTCCAAACTGAATGACCATCAATACGCTAGGGGAGGAAAGGTCACCCTGGGGACCAGGTCCCATCCTACAATTGCCCTTTGCTAGGTACCTGGGCTTTCTACCCTGGTGACCTTCTGTATCTGGCCCATCATCCTTGTTCTGCTCATGTCCGTCTAACTGCCCACCACATTGTCAGATCTACCGTTTTTCAAGGAAAACTTGGAAGTCTAGATCTTTTGGGGGAAATGTGTTTTTTCAAATATTGGCAACAAATTCCATCATGAAACAGGCCACTTAAGACCTATCTATGGGCCATGTTGACATGTTGTATCTGGTCTGCCCCAACTGGACTAAATGGTTCTCACTCCTTTCTCCTCCTGCCTCTCTTCTTGGAGCTGATTCTCTCTCTGCTTTGGCATATTCCCGTGTGTAGACTCTCTCTGAGCCCCTGCCTTCAGGAAATGAGTACCATCAGGACCCAGATTGTCTAAGGCAGTGGTTCTCAACCTTGGCTGCACATTAGAATCAACTGGGAATCTTTTAAGAATCGTGATTTACTGGCTTTTTTCCCTGGAGTTTCCATCTTTTCTTTAATAGTCTCGTGGCCCCACCCCATAACAAAGAAACAGAATTTCTGGAGGATGAAGCCCAGAAATCAGGATTTTAAAAAGATTCCCAGGTGATTCTAATGTGCAGCCAAGGTTGAGAACCACTGGTCTAAGGTATAGTCAGTGCAGAGAGCCAGGTAGACGTGGCCGAACCAAGTAACTGAGCCCATTTCCTCTTCTGCAAATGGATCCAGTAACACCACCTCACCGGAGATCTGGAAGGATGAAACAAGGCTATTCATGAGGAAGCAACTGGCAAATAATGAATTAGCTGTGTGTAGCGCCCCCTAGGGATCACAGCCAATGTGCTGAGTGCTCTCCAGACATTAAGCAGGGGTCCCCATACCAGGTGTTTCAGTTCCTTCCATAGAGGAGGCTGGTGGCTTCAGTGGCTGTAACATGCTCGAAATAGAAACGATTAGCAAAATTCTACAAGGCGGCAGAGGGTGCTCCGGAGAGCCCAGGGGCACGGCGGGGAGGTGGAGAAATTGTCAGTGATAAGAGCAACCGTGCTTTCACCCCTGGAAGGCAGGACAAAACAGCCTCCTTTGCTCATGAGGGGCTGGGAGGTATAATTAGTAAGAGAGCTTGTAACAATGCACTGAAAGTTCTACTTGATGCTTAATAGCTGTGCATAAAAATTCCAGCGGGTCCGTTTTTAGTTGGGGCCAATGAGGGTTAAACTCTCAGGCTGCCCAAAATACTCTGAGTGAGGCTCCCCGGGAGGGGTTCATGTACTGCGCTGGGGACGAAGGAACAGTTATCGGCTCAGGATCATCTTTCACCAAAGCCTTTATCAGTGTAGTGCTGATGAAGCCGTAGTGCAGTAGTTGATGCCGCTGAGGTGTGTGTGTGTGTGTGTGTGTCTGTGTGTGTGTGTGTCTGTGTTTGGCTGCGAGTGTCTTGTTTTTTAA
>NW_005871113.1:3999885-4111174 GCF_000147115.1 Myotis lucifugus
GGCCATGACTCAAGTTAGCTGTTTGCCAGCTGTGAGGGAGACAGTGCCGGGTCCTCCGGGGCCTGCCCTCCCGGTGCAGAGCTGGGGGAGTCATCAACGAGGAGAAGTGGAAAAGGAGGCAGAAATCACTTTCTTCCAGGTCTTGCCGGGACAGCTCAGTGGGGGAGGGATGATCTGGGAAGGAGTCTGGCCAGGAGAAGAGCGAGTGGTTTAAAGGCAGCTGAGGTGGAGGAAGGAAGGCCAGAAATCAATGGGGCAGGAAGGAGAGAGCGAGGAGAGAGGCTGGAAGGGATGCTGGAGACTTCCCCAGGAGGCTGAAGACACAGATGCACATGGCCCGCCCAGAGCAGGAAAGAACCTGAGTGAAGCTGTGTCCAGGGCTGGATTCAGACTAAACCCACTGTGGGCAGATCAAGGCAGGCTGAAAAGGTGTGGCCTTGGGCAGAACCATCTGCCACAAAAGCCAGGACACCCTAACTTGCATTTTCAGGGGAGATGAGGTGATGCCTTTGGAGGAAAGAGGAGCAATTACTGGATCAGGGACTCTGCCCCCTGGGATTGCTCCCTAGTTCTGAATGTTGGCTACATATTAGCGTCCCCTGGAGAGCTGCTAAACATTCTGACACCCAAGTGGCAGCCCAGACCAATTAAATCAGCATCTTTAGGAGTCAATATCCTACAAACCAGAATACTGTTCACAGCCAAGTTTGAGGCCCTCGGGGATAGATGGTCTCTAAAGGCCTCAGCGAGCCCTGCTGTTCAGTAAGCCTCTAAGGAATGGGGGCGGGGAGTGGTGGATGATTGGCAGGCAGTCCTCAGCAGAAGCCAGGCATGGACCATAGGCCGAGTGAGAGTTCCACTGCCCTAAGATTCAGTGATGTGAGACTCCAAGTGGACAGACTCTTGCTGCCAAGTTTCAGCCAGCTGTGTTTCTCCCCCATTAATTCATTCCACAAATATTTATTGAGCACCTACTATGTGCCTGGCACTGTTCTAGGTGCTGGGGATACAACAGTGAATGAGACAGACCCTCTCTTGTGTTCAACTCCTGTGACCCACCTAAAACCATGAGGCTAAAGAGAAGGGTGCGGGAGGGTGCAGAGAGTGGGAGGGAAGGGAAGTTTGTTCCCGAACTTACACATGACATCATCAAACTCCTGACAGTCCTAGGGATCTGTCCTTGTTGCGTTAATTACGTCTTCCTTTCCTCTGTCCTTCTTCAGTAGAGAGTGGGCTCATCATATCTGCATTTAGCCAGCAACCCTAGCATCAGAAAAATTCTGCTTCCCAATCCCAAATCCATACTCTGAGGTTTACTGAATGTCTTCCCAACTCAGCTTAACGTCCTCACAGCCGAGGGCTGGGCCTTGAGTCTTTGGGGAGCAGCTGGTGTAGTTTGGAGTGTGCAGGCTACAGACAGACATCCTGGACGCAAACCTTGTCTCCGCTTCTTACTGGAGCCTGTTAGTAGGTGACCTTGGGCATGAAGCAGTACCCCAGCCGCCCACCTCGGACCTGCATCTCAAGTGGGGAATGTAACAGTACTACCTTTCTGACTGTTGGGAAGAGGAAATGAATGAATGAAGGCTGAGCACTGTCCAACACATGATGACCCTCCGCAGGTGGTGACTGTTACTGTCCTGGAGCAGGAGATGTTAACTGTGCTTTTCTGATTGAACTCATGGAGAGATCAGCAAGGCTGTAGGATGTGATGGCATCTGCTCTCTTTCTCCTTCCCATTGGGGCAGCTATCTGATAACGCTGGTGAAGGGAATGGGCAGGTGTCTGATACGCTGGTAAAGGGACTGCTTGATGCCATAACGGGCAGATCCTGAAGTCTCAGTGCCTTAATTCGTAGCCATTCATTCTTCTCTCACGTACAGTCTAATGGGCCTGGGAGGGGTGCTCGGCTCCATGCAGTCATTCCGCCTGCCAGAGGCTCCATCATCCTCAAGGCAGCCCAAGGCTGTGACATCCAGGTGGCCCACAGCTGAGAGAGAGAGTGCAGGATCACAGGGGAGCCTTTTGTGGGCCAGGTAGGATGGCATCACTTCCACCCACATTCCACCGGCTGGAACACAGTCACGTGCCCCAAAGAGCCTGGGAAAGGTGCCAGGAAGAAGTGCAGGAGGGGCCTCAAGGGCATGCCTCCCGGGGTCTTCCACACTGTCTCCCCATCCCGGGCCCAGGAGTACCACGGATGGTGGGGGGGGGTGGTTGTGGTGGTGGTGGTGGTGGGGTGGGGTGTGGTGGTGGTGGTGGCGGTGGTGGTGGTATTGACGAGGATGGGGGTGATCCTGGGATAAGCTCTGGGCCACTGTGCATCCATGGGGCTCACTCCTTGCATCTCCTTCCTCTCTGACCTTCTCCAGTTACTTCCCTCTAATTCCAGTTCTCTCTCCAATGATGCCTCCCCTCTATGGAGCCCTTGTGGTTGGAGAAAGGTTAATTGTTTGGCCATTGAGGGCTTTGATGGAGAGTTGCCCTAGAGATTCGATGACAAAATACGTTGCGGGAGGGGGATGGGAAGAGAGGAGCTTTCCAAGGAGAGGGCAGGGTGCCCATTTCCTGTGAGATGGGAGAGTTGGATCGCAGGCACTGGGCTCCCAGGAGGGCTCTTAGCCCTGACACTGTTCCCTGACCAGCAGCAGCAGCCATAACACCGAGGAACTTGTTAGAAATGCCGATTCCCAGCCCCACCGCAGCCCAGCTGAGTCAGAAAGGCAGTTCAGAAAGACTGGTTAAGTGCTCAGAGATTGGTGGCCCGCTGAGGGACCCTCCAGACCGCGGGAAAGCAGCTCCCACAGGAGGGTGCGGATAGGAACATGCTTCACACTGCCACCGAGTGGCCGCAGAGGAGGCTGTGCTGCTGATAGGAAGATTATTAGGAAGCGAGTTCTGGAAAGTGCTGAGGACTCCACAGGCCCAGCAAGGGCTCACCCAAGTCTGCCTTGTGGACGGTTCTTCAGACTTGGGCTAGAGTCCAGCCCAGGGCCAAACTCAAAGTCTGTTTTCAGGAGGGCAAACCCACCTGTGTGTACATTTCATGGGGTCCAGGCACAGGAGGCTGGAAGAAGCTTCTAAGATCCCACGAAGGAGGGTGGTCAGGCCCCCAAATGCTGCGTCATCCTCAGGGGGTACCCGGAGAACAGAGCTGCCTCCTCCCTGGGAGAACACCGAACTCCAGCCGCCGTCCTGCCTACCAGGCCCCAAGGCTCAGGGCTCAGCTGGTTGGGCCCTGCCTGGGCCTCGGTCAGGAGCTGGGGAACCCTGGGACAGGGGAGCAGAGGGAGAAGGGAAGGTGAGATGAGCCTTCAGGGCTCCACCCTTTCAGTTTGTGTGACCCGGAAATTCAGGGATGGGGCGGACATCTGAGCTAGAGGAGGAGACAAAGCCACTTGCTTTCTCCCTTGTCCCCTGACCTCAGACACAGCGGGTCAGGAGGCCTCACACCCAGGGGACTGGCTCTGATTTGCACTCTTATAAAGTTGCTGACAGCTGTGGGCTTCCCAGGGCGTGCAGTCAGCTGGCTGGGCAGGCTGTTGGACATCTGGCTTGTCCAGGCTCTGCATGGGGGAGGGCTGGGGGAGGAAGGGCACCGGACCAGTGTCTGGAGGACATCCTGTGCTGTGTGGGGACTCGCAATCCCTGTCTCATTTAACCCACTCCCACCTAGTTCCCAACATGCAGGTGCTAAGACTCAGCTCAGAGAGGTTACTAACCTGCTCAAAGTCACATAGGTAGTAAGAAGCAGGGCATGTATTCACTCTAAGATCTAACACCAAAGCCTATGAATGGTCTAACGTCTAACACCAAAGCCACCACTCTGTACTGCCCACTTCCCCTCTGGGCTGGTCTCGCACCAGGCAGTTCTCATTCCCAGGAAACCCATGGGATCCCAACTGCAAGAGAGAAACCCTTTGCGCAGCTGCTCTGCCCTCTGCTCCCAGGCCCCTCGCTGGTGGCTCAACAGCAGCTCTGACCAGGGAGGAAGCTCCAGTGGACTTCGGAATGAGGGACACTGGCCTGTGTCCCCAGGTCAGGGGGAGAGCCTCCCCATTCTGGGGCAGGGCTGATGTCCACACAGTGGTCCCCAGGTGCCCCACTGTTCTCCTGGGTCCACCAGATGGGCCACAGCCACCTCACCATACATGTCACCCAAAACCAAGGTAGCTTCTTCATGTAAATTCTCTGCTGCAGACTTGAAACTACTCAACCATCCCTAAAATAAACGTGAGAAAGGCACAATTTGATTTATGCCTTGAGCTTCATTCAATATGCAACTGCCATCAAAGAACCCAACATATATGGACCTCAAGTTCTCTCTGGGTGTCTGACTTGGCAGTATGTGGGTGTGGTTCACTGGACTTTTGCCCTACACCTTGCTAAAAAAGAAGAAAGAAGTCCTTATCATGCAATTCATTTTCCTTATAAATAATGGGGGTGGGGAGCGATAAACAGGCAGAGGAAGGGTTAGGCCAGTGGTCAGCAAACTCATTAATCAACAGAGCCAAATATCAACAGTACAACGATTGAAATTTCTTTTGAGAGCCAAATTTTTTAAACTTAAACTATATAGGTAGGTACATTGTTATTAACTTAATTAGGGTACTCCTAAGCTGGCCTCTGCTACAAACATCCTCAATCTGATTGAGGTACTTTCGCTGAGGTCGACCCCTTCCAACTCTCCCATCCACACTTGTCTTGTGTACTTGTTTCGCCTATCTCCTTTCGTTCATCCTCTCTATATGTCCAAACCATCTCAACATACCTTTCTCAACCCTCGACACTACATCTTCTTTCACTCCACAACGTTCCCTAAAATTAACTTAATAAACTTAAAGTTTTAAGTCAACTTCACACTGTACGTGCGCGCCCGCACGTGGTATTTTGTGGAAGAGCCACACTCAAGGGGCCAAAGAGCCGCATGTGGCTCGAGAGCTGAGGTTTGCCGACCACTGGGTTAGGCGAACCCATACCGGATAGTTCTAGAAGTGAATAATTCAGGGAAGTGGTGTCCTGTGTGGGTCTGACCCAGTGTGGCCGCCCTGGGTGAGTCCTAGAGCATAAAAATCAAGACCACAGAGCTTTCCTCCCTCCCTCCTCTGCTCTTTCAGAAGAAAGAGGCCCTCGCTTCAAGCCTACGGATTTCCCTGGTTAAAGTGGTGGATCTCCTGCCCACTTGCTGGGGCACAGTCTCTTCTGTTTCTTGCTACCTTTCCTCCAAACCAGGTAAAGGTGTTGATTGCTTTCCTGGCTGAGTGACAGTGAAAGGGCTGTGGGCACAGGGTGTGGGTGCTGTCTCCACCAGGGAGGAAACCGCTTTCCTAGAGCCGGGTTTTCCAACCTTCCCTTCCTCTCAGCAGTCCTTGGCTCCCTTCTCAAATCCACCCTGTCTTCTGAATCTGTCCAGAGGAAAGGCGAGGGGAGGAAGATAGCGAAGAGTGACAGCTGACACTCTCTAGGAATCAGCTGGCCCCGGGGACTGCCCCCACACCCCCGTCCCTGTGGGTGGCTGAAGTTTGCTTCCTCACAGAGGCAGGTGTCTGGTGGTGTGTGGTCCCACATGGGCTGGAGACGGGCCCACTGTGACATCTGCATTCCTCCTCCACCAGAGCCCCAGGTGCCCCCGCCCAGCTCAGAACTGCGGGGTGTCTAGAAACCAAATCTCTACCTCGTTCCTCATCAAGGAGGAAATACAAAAGCCTCCCATCTGGACAATGAGGAAAATTGCCAGGTTGTATTTCGTATGAGGCCAGAGGAAGCGTTTCTGGGGCAGGGAGCATCCTTGGGGAGGGGTGCTAAGCCCCAGTGGACTCACTTGAGAGGCAGTCAGTGGGCGCGCTTGGCCTGCCAGGGGGAGCAAGGCCAGTGGGGCAGCCACTGAAGGGCGGGAGTTCTCAAACTGTGGGCCCTGGAGCAGCATCACCATTACCCGGGAACTGGTGAGGAATATAAATTCTCAGGCCCCACCTCAGACCTGCAGAATCAGAGCCTCTGGGGGTGGGCGGGGCACCTTGTGTTGTAACAAACCTGCCAGGTGACTGAGGCACACTCGAGTTGGAGGACCTCTGGGGTATGGTGTGCCATGAGAGTGCACCCTGAGCCCAGCGTGGGAGGCAGGACCTGGGGCCCTAGGGGTCATGCCAGGAGCCCTCCTGTCGGTGGTACTAATAGTATCCTTTTCTAGGTGTGCCAGCAGGAGAAAAAGATTGGGGAGCCTGCCTGAGAGGCAAAAGACAGGGGCAATGCTGGTGTTACCCCTTGCAGGATGCTTTCGCTCTCCCAGGCACAGGTTACTCGCAGAACTTGCTTTCACACATTCCCAAGTAACCTGGCTCAGACTCACATTGTGTCCAATCCTTTGAGCCTGTTGCATTTCAGAGCAGGCCCGCTGCTTTTTGATCTTTGGTCTGCAGAGATGGGAACGAGCCTTGGCCTGGAGCAGCATAGCCAGAGGGCACCCCGCGAGCCACAGGAAGGGTTCATGGATTCCACATTCTTTCTCATTTTACAGAAGTTGTGCAGAGCCGCTAAGCTGAGTCGGCACATTCACCGACCATTCCATTAATTTGTCTTGGAAATGTCACTAGAAATGAGAAAGGTTGTTGATGACTAGTGTTTCACCACTGGCCCATGTTGCATTGCCCAGACAGTGGGAGTGAGAGGGCACTCATTGGTTTAACATGTGTACACACACACACACACACACACACACACACACACACACACAGGGGTGGGCAGTAGTAATCCCGGAAAAATTCAGTGAGTATGAAACAGACCAGTAGAGGGCGTGCTCTCCCTATTTTTGGAGTAGAAATGGCTCTTTCAACTCTGTGCCAGGCATGGGTCATCAGCTTTTCAATGATAAAAACAAAAGTCAGATTTACTGTAGGCCTAAGAGGCAGCAGCCTAAAGCTGAGTGATTTCTGGAACACAAGGAGGTGCAAAGACTATTTAGTCTGTCTTACTGGATAATTGAGACTATCTGAGCCTTACCCATTTAGACTGGACCAATTTAAAATGCAAACACAGCCCTGCTGGTGTGGCTCAGTGGTTGAGCATCGACCTGTGAACCAGGAGGTCGCCGATTGATTCCAAATCAGGGCACATGCCTAGGTTGCAGGCTCCATCCTCAGTGGGGGACGTGCAGGAGGCTGCCAATCAGTGATTCTGTCTCATCATTGATGGTTCTATCCGTCTCTCACTCTCCCATTCTCTCTCTGAAATAACAAAACACACACACACACACAACAAAACAAACAAATAAAATAAAATACAAACACAATCTGCGATTGTACTTCAGGCCATTACTTCTCTTGAAATAGTGGGAGCTGAGAGAAAGTTTTGACAAACCAGCAGGTGAGGGTGAGTGGTGGAGTAGGCAGAGAGAAGAGAGACATCAGGGGTGTAAAATAATGACACTAGGGCTTCCTAAGTGGTACAGTCTCCTCTGTTCAAAAGAAGAGAAAAGCCTGATCCCAACAGTGAGAGCAGAGTGTGCTCCTGCACATCCCTGTCCTGCAGAAGGAGACTCCTGGTTCATTGCAGTCGTACCATCTCTGACCAAGTGCTGTGCACTCTGATCGTTTTATTTTGTTGTCTTTGAGCATTTTGAGAGAGAGAGACAGTGTTTATATTTCCAGCTGCTAACATAAACCCTGACAAAAGTGTAAATGCTCAAGAAATGTCGAGTAAGTGGATGACATGCATGTCCACGAGTAGGGAACCATTAAGTAAATCTATCTATATAAAACCCTAATATGCAAATCAACCGACCAGCAGAATGACCAGCGGAACGACTGGTTGCTATGATGCGCACTGACCACCAGGGGGCAGACGCTCAATGCAGGAGCTGTCCCCAGCCCACAGCCTCGACCCGTGGCAGCAGCGGGGGTGGGGCTGGCAAGCAGGCAGTGCCAGGCCAGCCAAGGCAGGTGCGAGCTGGGGCCCCGGTCACCCCACTGGTCACTCCACAGATTGATCGCTGGACAGACTTTGGGACCCTACCCACGCACGAATTTTGTGCACCAGGCCTCTAGTTATGGTATATTAGCCTTATTGGACTATTATGCAGTTATTTATAATAATGGTTATTTGACAGTTGCTAAGAGAGTATATCTTAAAAGTTCTCATCACAAGGAAAAAAAACTTGTAACTACCTGAGGTGATTACGGTGCCAATCATTTTACAACAGACATACATGAAATCATTATGTTGAACACCTTAAACAAATACCGTGTTATATTTCAATAAGATTGGGGAAACTAAAAGTAAAATAAAAATAAGAGCTATATAGGCCATGTCACAATATGGGGAAAGTTTATGGTGTTATGTTAAATATACAAATTGCTTTATACCTAGAAAGATGACACATGCATGGGATGGACTTGTGGGTAGCTTCCTTCCTAGCTTATTGGGTTGTGCAATAAGCACAGGAACCAATTTTTCCTGCCCACCAGGGTGACTCAGTTTTGTTCTTTGGTGCCCAAGTACTTTGACTCCCATCCTGTTTACCCAGATTTCACCATCTCGTTAGAAGTCAATTTTCGGTTCATTTCCTTTGCACAGTGCTCAGCACTGCACCCACACGCACACAGAAGTGGCTGAACACTTTGGACATGAATGGTTTTAGGAGTGGCAGCTGCTATAAATAGCTTCCAGTTCAAAGACTTGAACACCGTGTTCTCCCAAGTCAGTCAAGTGCCTCTCAAGTCTTATCAGCAGCAAGTTCCTATTATACTGTTTCTCACAATGAGAATAATATGGGGCCTGCTTTATGAAGGATCAAACTGTGTGCCTTCCACTTAAATTTAATCATCTCCACAAACCTGCAAGGTAGGAAATATCATCCTGTTTAGTAGAGGATGAAACAGAAATTCAGAGGGTTTATGTGAGCGTCGAAGATCCGACAGCCAGGTTTCACACCTAGGACTCTAGGCTCTCAAAAGGCCATGCTTTGCCCTACATGCCATGATGGATGCCATGATGGTTCCTGATGCAGTTAAGGCAATAAAATGTGCACGTGAATAACATAATCTAACCGGACAAGGAAGCCGTCTTGTAAATAACAGTGCCAAGTATTGCATAGGTTTGCAGGTGATGAATGAATCTGTGCCCATGTGCAACCTCTCCAGAAACTTCTTCTCAAATACTAACCTCCTGATTGTGCAATTGGACGCTCTGTCCAGGCATCACCCCTGCCTTAGCTAGAATGATCTAGAGCTTACTTGTCTTGGTTTTGGGTCAAAATATGTTTTGAAGGTTTAGGTCCGTAAAGGTGGTTCTCAACCTTCCTAATGCCAAGGCCCTTTAATACAGTTCCTCATGTTGTGACCCCCAACCATAAAATTATTTTCGTTGCTACTTCGTAACTGTAATTTTGCTACCGTTATGAATCGTATTGTAAATATCTGATATGCTATATGTGTTTTCCGATGGTCGCGACCCACAGCTTGAGAACCGCTGGAGGGTTTTCACTGAAAAGAAAATCGCTGTTACTTTTGTTTTTAACCCTCACCTGAGAACATGTTTAGAGAAAGGAAGGGAGAGAGAGAAACATCGATGTGAGAGACATCAATCGGTTGCCTTCTGTATGTGCCCCAACTAGAGATCAAACCCCAAACCCAGGTATGTGCCCTGACTGGGAATCAAACCAGCCACCTTTCAGTGCACAGGACGACATTCAACCAATTGAGCCACTCTAGCTGGACTACTGTTACTTTTATTTCAGCCTCACTTTTCTGCTTTAGAAACCTTATGACATTAAATCTATCAATTTCAGGGGGTTTGGGGCCATTTCAGTGCCTGGAGGAACCTGGTGTTTCCCCGAGAAAGAGAGGCATGCTCAAGCAGCATTTATCGGCCAAAACCTAGGGGCTCCAACCAGAAATCGAGTTTCTACTCATTTTTGATGGTTTGTGCTCTTCCTAATTACCATTTCCTCATGGGCTTAAAATAACAGACATAAGGAAAAGTGCATACTTTGTCTACATGGAAAAGGAAGCTCGGTGTCCTTCCTGTCTGAGTCTCTTTCTCTACTCTCTTCCTGAATCCCCTTCTCCTTTCTTGAGGCTTTAGGGCCTCCAGACCCCATCTCCTCCTCCTCCGGCCTATTCATACCTGCTCACAGGACATGTCTAGATCTCAGTACAGACTTAAGAGATGGCATCTCCTCTGGGCGGTCAGTGTGCTTTGAAATTGATCTATCACTAGGAGCCCAAAGGCATTTTATCTGCTGGGAAATGTCATAAAGGCATTTTCCAGGCACGGGATCCTGTTCAGGGCTCAGAATTCACCTCAGGGTAGCTTGTCTACAGGAATGACTACTTTGATGTGCAGAGAGGGAGGGGCAGTATGTGGGAGCCGGTGGCTTGGTCTGGGAAGCTGAGACTGGGCAGGTGGGTTACAGGAGAATGAGTTGGCTTCAGAAATGTGTTACTTACCTTATATATTTGCCTGCTGTGAAAAGTGAGAATTTGTATTTTTTTTTTTCCTGGATGGAAGTAGTTTTTTCCACTGAAAATGTAAATGTCGTGTTAGTGATTCTCAAAGAGATCAGAGGAAGGTCTTAGATTTTGAAGTCCCTATTTGTTTTAGGGTAACTGGTAACAGATGGATGTTATGTATTCTCTTTTACATTTCAGTTTGATGACTTTGCCTCAACTTTCAGCTATTTGTGAAACGACCCAAAGCTGGAAACCTCACCTTGAAATATCACACTAATTATAATTAAAATATGAGAAGGTGGTAGCATTTTTTTTAGGGCTTCCAGGTTACATAGGAGGCAGCATCTCCCTTCAGGCTACCAATTCCCTTCTTTTTGACCTCTTTAAAAAACTATCCAGTTCTAAATAAAAAGAAAAAAGAAGGGAGAAAAAAAGTCCTAACCGGTTTGGCTCAGTGGATAGAGCGTTGGCCTGCGGACTGAAGGGTCCCGGGTTCGATTCCGGTCAAGGGCATGTACCTTGGTTGTGGGCACATCCCCAGGAGGGGGTGTGCAAAAGGCAGCTGATCGATGTTTCTCTCTCATCGATGTTTCTAACTTTCTATCCCTCTCCCTCCTCTCTGTAAAAAATCAATAAAAATATATTAAAAAAACAACAAACTACCCAGTTCTGCCTTTAGAAATAAGAACACTTATTATACCCTGTTTTTCAGTGAAAACTCCCCCCACTTTTCACTTTTATGATGTTAAACAGCAAGGCTTTGAGGAAAAATGACACGTCTATAGGGCATAAGGTACTATACAGGCACATGCTACCAGGAGGAAAAGGTTGAGAGAAGTCTGAAGCTTAGGTGTAGTGTCCCATGGTGGCTCACTGCGGGCAGCCAATCTGCCCAGGAGGGGACAGGCATCAAAGAAAGGAGAGGAATAAGCCCCCCATGCTACGCTGACTTAGCTCCACAAACCACCTCGCTCCCTCCCCCGCCCATCCTGAAATCTTATCATCTCTTTCCACTCCCCATGGGTACTTAAGTATCTGATCTTAAAAAAAAAAAAGCCATACAAAATTAACATTAAAAAAATAAATTTATTTCCAGTCTGAAATACTGAAGAACAAGCATACAGATAAGTATTACAAAGAGCAAGTAAATCAGAACATGAAAAATGACTTGAGACAGACAGGGATTCTCCCAAAAATACTCTGATTTACACATAAACAGAGTCTTAAAGACATTTTCCCACATTCACAGAGGGCAAAAGCTGTATTTGCGACAGTTATAAATGCAACAGCTATGGAAAGCATCCGATTTCTTTCTCAAATCATTTGATTAAAAATTTACACATGTGTTGGTTACCCAACTCCATTTCCCAGATATGATACAGAATTAAATGATATTCTTGTTTGACATGTTACAGATAACTTTAACTAAGTGACAGAAAAATTATCAATTCATTTTGTATTTTCTCATATATTTCATTCTTTTATTAATCAACAAGGAAAAATAGATATGACATGTACTAGTATATGCTTTTCAGAAATAAAGTATTCCAATTTTTATTTGTAATTTTAGGAACTCAACAAGTACATGATTATTTCAAATAACATTGATAGTTTAAAAATAAAAAACAATCGCGCTAGCTGGTTTGGCTCAGTGGATAGAGCATCAGCCTGTGGACTGAAGGGTCCCGGGTTTGATTCCAGTCAAGGAATGTGCCCCGGTTGCAGGCTGGGTCCCCATTGGGGGCCGTGCAGGGGGCAGTCGATCAATGATTCTCTCTCATCATTGATGTTTCTATCCCTCTCTCTCCCTCTCCCTTCCTCTCTGAAATCAATAAAAATATATTTAAAAAACAAACAAACAAATAAACAACAATCACTCAGAGGAGGGACCTTAGAATATATTTGGGGCCATGAAATCCTCATGTAAATAGCTAAGGAAGTTAACGAGTCAGCATATTCTGCCAGAGCTCTCACCAACTGAATAAAAAGGCTAAAGACAGATTTTAAATCCCCGTATCCACAAAGTAACAACCATAGTTGTTTATCCAATTGCCCAGGGAATGTCTCAGCTATATTTTAGTTAAGTTCCTGTGGTACCATGATTTGGTCCACCCCATGATGACTTTTTAAAAGATCTTTGAGATCAAATTGAATACATTCATTATATGGATGAAGGGACAGCTAGAAACAGATCCAGGACCTGGAGTTCCTGGCTCCCAGCCGAGTTGTTCTGGTGACACAGCCTCTGGGTAGGATTCTACATAACCGGTTGATTACAGACGATGTTATCGTTCTAGTATAAAGCCATGCATACGTGATGCTCAGATCAGAGCTGCTAATTCACTTCAAGGGTATCAAGGGTACAGCGGGTTGGCTTTTCTTGTTTGTGTGGACATAATATAAATATCACGGCTGTTAAATGTCATTACTCTGAGGAGGATATTCCCTTATCAGTTTAGAGAGTCAGGATGTGAACAACATCTAAATTCTCACTGTAAACAAAACGCAGAGGTAGGCACTGTGGAAACACATTTGGTCCTATGCTGCTTCCCCTGAGCGTGTGAAAGCGCCGGCTGTTCCTACAGTATGGAGACGGTAGAGTGGTGAAGACAAGACCCACTCTCTTGACAAACCGAGGTAGCACATGCCTGGGTACCGTATTTCTCAAAGGAGAATAGTCATAAAAAATGACACTGGAGAGCCCTACCTGTTTGGCTACAGCATTGGCCTGTGAATGGAAGGGTCCCGGGTTCGATTCCCATCAAGGGCACATGCCCGAGTTTCAGGCTCAATCCCCAATAAGGGAGCGTGCAGGAGGCAGCCGATCAATGATTCTTTCTCATCATTGCTCTCATCATTGATGTTTCTATCTCTCTCTCCCTCCCTCTCTAAAATCAATAAAAATAAAAATTTTTTAAAAATGATACTGGAGCCCTAACTGGTTTGGCTCAGTGGATAGAGTGTCGGCCTGCGGACTGAAAGGTCCCAGGTTCGATTCCGGTCAAGGGCATGTACCTTGGTTGCGGGCACATCCCCAGTAGGAGGTGTGCAGGAGGCAGCTGATCGATGGTTCTCTCTCATTGACGTTTCTAACTCCCTTCCTCTCTGTAAAAAAATCAATAAAATATATTTTTAAGAAATGACACTGGAGAATTAGCATAGATAGCATTTTTAAAAATCCTCACCTGAGGACATGCCCTTTTTATCAATTTTAGAGAGGAAGGGGAGAGAGAGAGAAACATTGATCAGTTGCTTCCCGTACTCACTCCAACTGGGGATCGAACTGAAACCTGAGTAGCCCTGACTGGGAATTGAACCCACCACCTTTCAGCGCATGAGGCGATGCTCCAACCAACCGAGCCACACCAGCCCAGGGCTAGACAGCATTTTTTAAGCAGTCTCCACTAAATCGGACCACCCAGGCTGAGCACAGATTTCCTTATCTTAGGGATCTTCAAGGCAAAAGTATACGATGTGATACAAGAAATCATGGAAAAGCCAGTTACACATATGATGACATTTTCTTACTAGAAAGGTATATATTGAAAAAAAAAAAAAAAAAAGCGAGTAAAAAAGCCAGTGGGTACAAAACATTTCTATTTCAAACCGGAGTGAAAAAATATAGGTTACCATTTCTCCCATGATAAGAAGGCAGAGCAGAGAAGTCAAGATGCTGAGCCTGTGTCTGGCTCCTGAGCTGAACTAGAACATAAGACCAAAGTCGTGGGTGGGTTCAGTCTGTACACTGAATGGTTTTATGGTCAATGTCAGTACCTGTTACAAAGCGCTTTGTAACAAGAATGTAAGAAACGGGAAACCGTAGCAGTTGTCTGGAAGTAGCATCCCAGCACTGCCCTTCGGTGGACTGAAGTGTCCTGTGGCTACACTGTACTCACACTCAGGGGGTTCGACAGCTGGAAAGGGAGCCAATAGGACACTCGGTCCTATTGGGTATTTTTACATATAAATTGCACATCCTCTTCTGTGACTTAAAGGAATTAGACCTCCACACGATCATTTTAGAAAGCCACGTAAGCTTCCACTTTCCACAAAAAAGAAAAACATTGACTTTTGAAAAATAAATATCAAGAAGCTTACTCTGAGATAGATGATAGAAGACTAAAAATGGGACACTCGTTAGATAATGGTAGTGTTAAAAGGATGTAAGCAAAATATTGCTTCAGTTAACAATTAGGCAAAAACAGTGACTGCATGTAGGAGCCATACAGTAATTTTCAAGTAAGTGTCCATTCCTCATAACCTATGAACCAAGCCTGACAGCTCAAATATCACATGCTACTAACTTTTCCTTTCAGCTCAAATTGCTGGTTCTGACTGCTTGGACATCATAACAGTTTTTGATTCTTCATCTGTGGGACTATCAACTGGCACCTGTGGAAAGAATCAGAAGATGAGAAAGTTTATAACATCTGGCACATGCATTATGCGAGATCAGCAATCAGCTCAGGGATAAAGAAAGAGCTGAGGAATAGATTGGCTTCACACTTCTTCCATGCACACATTTCTCAATAATATAATCATAGAAGTATTTATTACTTACAGCTTTAATGTCGCCGTTTGTAATTCCTGTGTTTATATTGTGTCTTCTCAGATCAGACTTGATTAATGCTGAAACAGAAGCACCAACAGTTACCGCAGAGTAAGTAGCATTGTACTTTCTCTAAGTAGTGCAAAGTCTTTTTTGATCTTGTCAAATTTAGCCCACCACAGTGCCATAATATTCAACAGCATCCTTGTGGTCTGAAAAAGTAATAGTACCTCTCTAAGCCATTGACTTAATTAGCAAGTCATTCATTAGTGAGGAAATACAAGATGCCAGGAAACAAGATACAAAGATGAACAGTGCAGTTCTTTCCCTAAAGCACCTTCCCATGTAGGGAGATATTGACACGTAGGCACTATATAATGAACTGCAACAATTCAGGGTTGTATAAGGTGTCATGGGAGCATGGAGGCGGGAGATGCCTATGTTAGGCAAAGGAAATCAGGGAAGGCTTGCCAGAGGAGACACATTTGAATTGAAACTTGAACAATGAGTAGGAACTTGTCAAACATATGAGAGGACAGAGGAAGGCATTCTGGGCGGGCAGATGACAGCATATGCAAAGCTATTGGGACAGGAAGAGGCCTATTCTTGGCACTAGAGGTAGTCAGGGATCATTGAGGGAGATGGCAGGATACGAGGCTGGGTTGGTAGGTATTGTGGACACCGTGTAAAGAGTTTCACTGCATCTGAGAGGGGAGGATGTTATCAGGGCTGTAATAGAGTGAAACGCTCTCTCAGTCTCTCTGACTCTATCTTAATTCTAGCCTGCATTTTCCCCAAGGCTTTCAGGCACATAGCTCCTGCTGTAGATATGCTAATCATTAGAGGAATGCTGCTTGAGGCTTGAGTTGTTGAAAGAATAGCCCTTGCCAGGGGGTGCCTCTCAGAGGAGGTAGGAAAGTATGTACAAAATTATGACTGTTTATCAAAGATTTGCAGGAGCCTCAAGAGCAGGCTCAGACTAGTAGGGGTCAACATCAGTGGACCAGGAACAAAGAGATTTAGAGATTTACCCTCTTCCCTGGATCCCTGTTGGCACCCAGATATCTGGAGTCCTCAATCACATCTTGCCCTCCCCCTCCTTTCCTCACTTATTTTTCCCTTGACACAAAAGAAGCCTGAATTCTGGGCTCTCTTAAGATGGATTTGAGGAATGTCTACGGCACCCTCATCTTCTCAAGCTGGTGGTGCCTTCTTGATCAAATGAACCTTTCCTTACTCCAAGCTCTGAAATTTTTAATATTGGCCTTTTGAAGCTTCGGGGACACGCACAAACTTTGGGACTGATAACTCAAGGAGCTCAGTCTGGCAGTTGCAAGGAGGATCATTATTGGCAACAAGATTAGAGACAGGAAGGTCAGTTAAGAGGTTTTAATCCTGCTGAGAGAGGCATGGTGAAGCATGCATATGTGAGAAATGGAGATAAAGGGACAAGTTTCAGAGATATTTGGGAATAGAACCGTAAGACTTGTTGCTTTGATAGAATATGAAAAATGGACATAAAGCAGGTAAAAAGAGTCATTAAATGCTCAATAACACACCTACAAAGAATATAAAAAACATAAGGAGGACAGAAAGAAAAAAGTGGGTGACTTAAGTTTTCTCGTTTGGGCAACTGAATGAATAGATGGTGGTCCTAGTCATTGAAACTAAAAATACAAGAGGAATAAGTGTGATGAGAAGATGGTAAGTTCAGTCCTGGACAGGCGGAGATGCCCACGGAACATCCAGGTCTGAAGATAAATCTATGATTGGATGTAAAAGAGATCAGGGTCTGGAGACACAGATTTGGAGTTACTAGTGTAAGTGGCAGTTAATCCACTTAGACTAACCGCTCAAGGAGAGTGTGAAATAAGCAAAGAAGATAAAAGCTGGTGGGTAGTTCACTACTCTAGTCAGTCATAAAATAAAGTAAAATTGGTGTCATAAAAGTTAGTCTAAGGCGTCCTTTGAAATCCACATTCTCCCTTATACTTCTGCTCCATTGCTGATACCAACAGTTTAGAAATTCAGATATTTATGCTGAGCTAATTGGACACATGTAAATGACTTTGAAGAAACTGGTGATGTTGTGCAATGAGATCATATTTAAAAGCAGTTTAGATATTAAAACACTAAGCTTTAAATTGCAGCCATGATCGCCATTGACTGATCAGCTCTACAATGTTGTACAATTTGCCAAATCAAAGAGGCTACTCACTTATTTTTTTAATATGGAGAAAATGTGTATTTTATCATTAATACTAACTGTAGAATTTACAAACACTATGAATGGCATTATCACCCACTTTTTTCAATGGATGCAGATGGGCTGTGGACAAATAACGTGCTTTACAGGAACTGCATTCAAATGCTAATTCCTATGTCAAAGCAAGAACTCGCAGCAATTCCAGGGGAAGAAATGTAAAAAGAAAAGGTACCACCTTCATCACACCTCAGGACTTCCCAGCCCTCTTTCCTGTCTATACAAGTGAATCCATCACACTCCCTCCAGTAAAATTCTCAACATGTGAGAGAAGTTACTTAGCATTTTTAGATGGGAGAAGCATCAACGTAAAACAATTTCAAAGTTCTTTTTTCACTTAATCAATTTTCTAGACTTGATTTGTTTGAGTTGACATTTATGAACTGATTATAAAAATAATGTGAAAACAGAGTTCAAAACAGCTCCCTTTTTCAAAAGTTCAACAATAACAGCACAGACAGTGTTGCTCAGTGGTTGAACGTTGACCTATGAACCAGGAAATCACTGTTTGATTCCTGGTGCAGGGTTTCAGGCTCGATCCCCAGTAGCGGGTGTACAGGAGGCAGCCTATCAATGATTCTCTCTCATCACTGATGTTTCTTTCTCTCCCTCTCCTGTCCTCTCTCTGAAATCAACAAAAATATATTTTAAAAAAATACAATAACGCCCTAGGCGGTTTGGCTCAGTGGATAAAACGTGGGCCTGCAGACGGAGGAGTCCCAGTTCGATTCCAGTCAGGGGCACATGCCTGGGTTGCGGGCTTGATCCCCAGTAGGGGGCAGCCGATCGATGATTGATCTCTCATCATTGATGTTTCTCTCCCTCTCCTTTCCTCTCTGAAATTAATAAAAATATATTCAAAAATAATAATAACACTATTTGATAGACATATGTTACTTTCCCTGGAAATTAAGAGTCAACATGGAATTATTTATGACAGATCAGTAGTTAAGGCAGTTAAAGTATTACATGCCTCAAAATTTTGTATGTTTTATATTACTAACTGAAGAAAATGGGGGGAAACTCCCCCATAGCAGGATGTGCTTTTTTTTTTTTTTTTGGCTTTTTGTTTTGTTTTTAGAGAATTTTTATGAGTTTATTTGAGCAAAACTGACAATATATGACAGAGAGATCTCTAATGCTCCTTGGGATGTTTTCCTTGGAGGGCACGGGGGACACTCACGCTCTTTAAACATAACGAACGAACGACAGTGATCTTAGGTGGCTGTGTATTTCCGAAATAAATGTTTACCACTGGTAAGATTTCATGTTGGGGGTTTCAAAAAGAAGGATCAGGTATTCAATAAACATAAGAAGGAAGCCTTGCTTCCCATCTTCCGGATAGATTCTGTCTCTCGTGTTGGTAAAGGGCGGCAGAAAGAAATGAGCAAGTGAAATAACAGTAGAAGCCAGCATGGACCAGAGGGCACTACTTGGACATGCGTTGCTTCTGAATCCAATTTTACACTGTATGTCTGGACAAAGCATGGATCCAAGTTCTTTATCACGCTCTTTCTCTGGAGGTGGGGCACTACCCACTATCCTGCTAGGGCTCTTCTGATTACACCCAAGAAGCGTAAGAACTGGCTAACCATGCCAGATGCTATTTCTATCGCCACCATTTGACTTCTTACACCACCACCACATTGTAGTAATAGCTAACATGATTAGGCTTGTCCTAGGTGCCAGACACCTCCAGTGATCCTCCTAACAACCCTCGAAGGCAGGCTTTTAAATACCCTATTGCATAAACGAGGAAAGGAGGATTTGAAAGGTGAGGTCGCTTGTCTACTGACTCTCGTTGCAACATTTTGTTTTCTGTGCAGAGTGATTGTATTGAATTTGAAACCTGAAAGATAAATTAACAGCTTCATAGCATTGGAAGAAAACAAATTATGGCCTGCTTTCTATCTCATTTTTGTCTTGAGTTCCGCCAAGCCAGTCAGAATCAGTATACGTGAAAATTAAACATAAGGACAATCTGATACAAGTACTTTTGCCAGAAAAATAGCCTGATTTACCTGTGAAAATGATGCCTACAAACATCCAAGCGCAGAGGAATATGTTTCCTGCCCGCGGATCATAGTCTGATGTGAGCTTTCCTTGAGCCAGGGTGAACAGAATTCCAAAAATCTAAAATAAAATAATTATTTTCATCAAATTTGCTTTTGAAAAATAAGTACAACGTTTTTCCCCAGAATTTTCTTAACGCTTTTACTCACTTGATTTGACTTCTAGAATCATTAAAAGGTGGGATTTTAAAAACAAAAACTAGGGTCAAACTCATCATCCGCCGGAATGTTCGGAAAACCAGTCATCGCAGGTGGAAGGGAAGTCAGAGGCTTACCTGTGCAGCAGCATTGAGAAGACCCGATGAAGTGCCTTCAGATTCAGGGTACGTGATTTCCACAGCAAACTCAAAGCCCAAGGGGAGGTAACCAGTCATGAAGAAACTAGGAAAATGCATCCAGAATTACAGGATTAGCAGAAGGGCAATGTCGCACAGAGGCAGTCATTCTACCTCTCGGGCCCATTTGAATGATCAGATAAGGGAATGTCTTGAAGTTGGTATGTGAAAGGAAGGCACTTTTATTGTGCATCCATTGACCCCCAAGACCACAAGAACTGAGAAGCAAAACAATGTCTAATATTTTTCTGAGAAAAATAAAGTTACTTGGACTAAGTAAGGCATATCCACGTTCACCTACAAACACCAAAAAAAAATCCAATTTAAAACTATTTTTTTGCCAAAACCGGTTTGGCTCAGTGGATAGAGCGTCGGCCTGCGGACTGAAAGGTCCCGGGTTCGATTCCGGTCAAGGGCATGTAACTGGGTTGCGGGCATATCCCCAGTAGGGGATGTGCAGGAGGCAGCTGATCGATGTTTCTCTCTCATCGATGTTTCTAACTCTCTATCTCTCTCCCTTCCTCTCTGTAAAAAATCAATAAAATATGTTTAAAAAAAAATTAAACAAAAAACTATTTTTTTATATTTCTGAAGTATTACACATGTATGTGCACAGGATGAATCTTTTAAAGTTTAAAATGTTAAAGAACCCTTGGATGAACTTTAAAAATTAAAAAACCACAGTAGCCCTAGCCGCTGTGGCTCAGTTGGTTTAGCGTCGTCCTGTGCACCGAAAGGTCACCACTTCGATTCCCGATCAGGGCACACACCAAGGTTGCAATTTTGATCCCAGGTCAGGGCACCTGCAGGAGGCAACCGATGGATGGTTTTCTCCCCTTCTTCCTTCCTCTCTCTCTAAAATCAATAAGAATATATTTACTATAAAATAAAACCCACAGTAGTAATATTTCAGAATCATAACAGCATGCTATTATTCCTCCTAATCACCTTTTGATACTTACCCAAGCACCCCTCCAGTAACAAACACGATGATAATGTATTCAAGGTCCAGTGTGAAAGTAAATATAACCATTCCCAAAAAAGACAAAATGTAAACTACCAGAGTAGTCTGTCTAAAACAAAACAAAACAAAATTGTTAGTATTATATCCGAAGCGCATATCATCATGTGGTTAGCCATTGCTCTGTCCACACAGTAATAAATACTTTGGTTTTCAAGATTAGGTTTCCCTTATCTATGGAAAATATTTCCACCAAAGCATGGACTTCAAAGCTTAAATTTCAACAACAGCAGACAACAAAACCCACACCACATCTAATGCTAGTACAGGAAGGAATATTCATATGGATAACATCATTTTTATGTCTCCAAATGGGATGGTTCCCTATCCATATTTCAAGACTTGGGTTAAATTCTACCTCTTCCAAAATGCCTTTCCTAACCATTGAAGCTTACAACATTGTTTCTTTCTTCTAAATTTCTTATCATTTTACTATCCAAATAATTGGTACTTGATGTCTATTGGACTTATGACATCTATTTTAGTCTGTATTATTATTATTTAATTTTTTTTATGTGACTGACTTGTTTTCCCCATTTAGACCACAAGTGTCGTAAGAACAGGGACTATATATTGCTTGCTACAATTCCTAGCTAACTTGAGAAGACAGCCAGGGCAACAGAGAACACATTGCTATGCCTATCAAGTTTTTTAATTATATAATGGACCAAAATTATTAATAAGTTTAATCCCTTACATAAGATCCCTTCATCTATAAATTTAACGGGTTTCATTCTAGCTACCATTTCATAATAATGAAGCTGTAGCAAGTGCTATCTTAAATTATGGGAGAAGTATCTTGGAGAATTCAAGATCAGAGGTAATTTGAAAGGGGTTAGATCAATGGTTCCCAAGGTGGGGCACATGCCCCACAGAGGGGCAATTTGATTTTTAAGGAGGGCAATGTGAGAATGAGTTATTAACTGAATTTTTTGCATTTCTTATGGTTGTGGGAGCCTCATATACAGAATATAAATATATATTGTGACATATTTATGCATTTCAGTTCTCTATTATATGTTTTGAAACTTTATTTGTTTTTTTTAATATCACTTCATATTATTTTTTTTTAACAATTTCTTAGTGATTTCTTGCTCAGTACTTCAACTGTCCTTTCGTTCTTTTATTTTTCTCTTTCATGGATGCCATGTTCTTTGGAAGCTTGTTTAGACCAAGTTAATGGCCTTTTAGGCTTCCTCCTTGTGAATAGGAGTTCACTTTTTGAATAATAAAAATTATATGTCACAGGGGGGCATCAGGATTTAGAGATGCTTAGGTGGGACATGGCCAAAAAAAGGTTGGGAACCACTGGGTTAGATAATGGTATTAAACATATTTTGGGCCTTGAAGGTGGACAGGACACAGTTCCATATTTATTTCACTTATTCACCTCACTTTCCTTCATTCATTCATCCATGTATTCCTCCCAAGCAAATGGAAAGTTTCTGCCTGTTAAAAACTGTAGCTATTTCTTTAAGGCTCAGAGCAAAAGATGCTGCCTCTGAAACCCCTTTCTCAGTCTCCCAGTTGGTATTACTCGCTTTTCCTTTTGTATTATCATTTTGCCGATTCCATATAGATGTACAATTAATATAGTGTTTTCATATTATGTATTATATTATAGTTAAGTGGTGCTATAGCTGGGGACACTGTAGTCAAACTTTTTTACCAAAAAAATCCTTATGCTCAATAATAATAATTTTCTGATAGGAAAGAACATTTTGCTTGTTTTTAAGCTCACAACATGAGAAAAAAGCAGCATAAAACTTCTGTCAGAGTTAAGTGTTTCTCAGAAAGGACTTTTTTAAAGAAGTGGTATGCATGAGTATTATTGGAGGAGAACAATTCAAATGTATCCAAGTTCTCAAACTTTAAATAAATATGACCCACAAAATTGGACAATATGTAAACTACAGAAACATTCAGAAGTGAAGGGAACCCAAGAGTGCCTAGAATCCAAGTCTTGTAGTAATAACACTTTTTTTATTTTTTTAAACTAAAAAGCAAAGTTTTCTTTAAAACCAAATGAACACCATACATCTATCTACCTTCGCTTACTTGTATGTTTTGGTATAATCCAGCCATAAGCCACAGAGAATGGAGCCCACCATTCCAGCGATCACCAGTGTTAGCCCAATCCTCCCAGCATTCTCCTCTTCTCCCTTAAAAGAATTTTCATAAGAAGTTAATCAGACACTTCTAATTCTAATGCATCCTTCACATTCCCATACCTTCACATAGTCAATGGAAATAATCAGATAGAATTAAGCATACCACATAATAGGAAGATTCGGTCTGTATTTTAGGATGCGAGTGGGGGAAGGTAAAGCACATTATAAAGGACATTCTATTTTCAAACCAGAAAAAAACCCTAAAATATGGAGAAATCAAAAAGGGGAATTTTCTTGATCCTCCATAATTAGAAGTACAGTGATTTTTGTTAGAATTCCTAAGTAAGTCACCGATGCCTGAAAAGGAGGTTAATCTGACAGCTTTTACATATTACAACTGCTTTCTCCTTTCAGAAGCAAAGAGAGGTCAGGGCTTGATATTTACTTCTTCATATTTGTGTTGGTTTCCCTTAAAATGTTTTTTGTCTTTTTCCATATAAGCAGTCACACTATTTCTTTAAAAAAGGATAGTAATTTTAAAAAGGTAGGCATTGTCAAAGCAATAACAACTTTCTGCTTTTCATTTTGGGTGTTTTATAAATTAGATTAAATGTATTCTCAATTGCGCCCTAACTGGTTTGGCTCAGTGGATAGTCTGCCTGTGGTCTGAAGGAGCCCAGGTTTGATTCCAGTCAAGGGCACATGCCCGGGTTGTGGGCTCGATTCCCAGTAGGGGGCGTGCAGGAGGCAGCTGATCAATGATTCTCTCTCATCATTGATGTTTCTATCTCTCTCTCCCTCTCCCTTCCTCTCTGAAATCAATAAAAAATATATTGTAGAAAATGTATTCTCAATTGAAACAAATATAAATCTTTTACAACAACAAGGTCATAAATCGTTACTCTTATGATCATGCAAACAGCAATTCTACTGCTAAAGGAAAATCCTTGGCCAAGCATGCAACACAATATCGGCAGAAGCTTACCTTATAATACGTCAGTATCATTTGATTTAATAATGTTGAGACTGAATAAAATGCTCCAGTCATGATACCTATAATAATAAGCAGAAAGCTATAAATAAATGTACCATTACCAGTTCATAAAGTGCTATGGAGTTCTCTGTGGCAATTGTGAAAATACGATATATTTCTCAGTTGACAGAGAAAATTAAGAGCTCTTGCCATTTCAGGATGTGAGCTGATCAATGAACACCTAACTTACTAGAGAATATGACAGGAAAATTCTGTCATTACACCATTTATCACTATTTAGATTCTGATATACTGACCATGAATCATAGCCCCACGCAAAACAATGTATATGGCAATGAAGCAACATAACAATGTATATGGCAATGAAGCAACGGATTGCTTACTGAGCACCCACAGTGTACTTGAGGTAATGAACGTTAAAGCATAAGGCACAATCCCTGCTTCAGAGATCTTACCCCTGCATCAAGACTGACAAGGCAATTAGTAAGACAATATTAATTAAAGAATACTTTAAAAGAGAGAAATAAAACAGCTGGTTATCAGGAAGCATACGACTAGGTTTGAATCCTGGTGTTTCCTTGCACATAATGTGTGGCTTTAGGTAAGTCTCTTAAGCTGGTTGAAACTTAAGGTTATTATTTCTCTCTTTCTCTTTATTATTATTTCTCTCTTTCTCTTTATTTCAAGCATACAAAACAGTACAGAGAATAATTTGACAAACACTCTTACTCTTCACCCAGCTTTGTCGAACATTAACACTTGACCATCTTTGCTTCAGATTCAATTTTTAGACCTTAGCTGAAATCTTACCCTTTTCTCTTATTATTTCTCAGAGATAACCCTGATCCCGATCTTGGGATTTGTCATTTTAGATGTTATAATTATTTTAGCTATTTATGTGTATTCATAAACTACAATTAGAATTTTGTGTGTATTTAAACTTTATATAAATAATATATTATTTGTATCCATTGCAAGTTGTTCTCATCTCTCAATATTATGGTTTTGATATTTATCAGTGCTGTTATTTTTAGTTCTGTTCATTTGCTTTCTCTGCTGTGTAATAGTCCGTGTGTGGATACACTTCAATTTATGTATCTCTTATCCTGTCAACAAACACTGATCAATTAACACCTAACTTACTAGAGATTATGATAGGAAAATGTTTTCCAGTTTTTCACTAATACAATATTGTAATGATTATTCTGTGTTTGTTCTTATGCATAAGGGTTTCTCTAAGTATATACCTAGGAGTAGGACTACTTTCTGGATAAGGCCAAATTGCTCTTTGAAATGGTTGCATCAGTTTACACTACCAGCAGAATTCCTTTACTCCACATTCTTGCCAAACCTGTTTTCACTAAATTTTTAAAAAATTATAGGGAGAGGCAATTTGAGTGATATTACCGGAATACTTTGCTCTGGTTTTGACTGGCATTTCCTTGGCTATTAGGAAGGTTGAGCATACATATGAGCACTACACACATACAAACACATAAATGCTTTCCAGTTTTCTTGGATTGCTTGCTCTTTTCTTGTTGATCAATAGAGTTACTTTTATATTGTAGGTACTAAGCCTCTGTTGGTTATATACATTGCAGGCATTTTTCTCAGAATCTATGTCTTTTCACATTTTACTGATGCTTTTTAGAAAAGACCATTATTTTGATACAATCATCTTTATCAATCTTTCAAGTTTGTACTTTTTGCATTAAGAAATTCTTTTAAGAATACTAATGTGGTTTCCTATACTTCCTTCTAAAACTTTAAAGTTCTCATGTTTACCCTTTGTCTTTAATTTATTACAATTCATTTTTGTGTATGGTATGACGTAGAGACCTAATTTTACTCTGCTTTTCCTGTATGGGTAATCAGTGATCTCAGGGCAATTTACTATATAGTTTCTCTTCTGCCAAACATCACATTTTTATATCTGCATAATGTTCTAGTCATTAGAGCTCTTGACAACTATTCCAGATTTTCTCTTTCCAGGCACTTAGTGGCATGGCCATAGACTTTAAATGTGAGCAAAGGTGACATTTCCCATTTTCTGCTTTAGTAATCATGGAAGCATGTGCCTTTAGCATGCACTTGCTGTACAACTTATTACCTTTTGATAAACATCTCTTACACTGTTGTTTACTTTTCAGATGTTTCTATTATCTTCCCATTGGATTATAATTATTTTAGAACAGAAATCATATCTGTATCATGCTTCTTCCTAGCTCACACAGCATCTATGGCACTACTGTTGATATCTGATAATTACTGGTGAAATAAAATGAACAACAGTGAGATAACTGTTAAGCTAGCTGTTGTAGAACTGCTTGCACATTTCAGGTACAAGAAATAATGGCACAAAGTCACAGAGACTAGAATGAACAGTATATAAGCATGTGGAGGCATACTTGTGTGTGTGATTGTATATGTCTGTGACAGGAGGTTGGTTATAAATTTGGCTGAAAGAGAATTTTGTATTGGGAAAGGGCGAATGATAAAAGGGCATAGGAAAGAAGCCACCTTAACTGACAGGCTAAAGAAAAGGATTTGCTCTAAGAGATAATAGTGAACCACTCTACTTCCTAGTTAGAAGTTTTAGATTCCGGAATTCATTAGATTAAAAAAAAAAAAAAGAAAGAAAAGAAAAAGGAATTAATCCTGATAAAAGGGTAAGAGTTTAGGTCAGGGCATAATTTGTTATAACCTGTAAAACAATCATATACTAGGGTGTGTACTCCCTCAATAATGTAAACAAAAGTAAATGATTTGTGAAGGCAAGTAAGACAGATATAGGAGGTGTTGGTGGTGAATATAACTGTGCTAATATAAGAAACAAAGAATAAACTGCAGTTAAAGTTAGTTAAGATGAGTATCTGTCAGCCATCCGGAAAAATCTGGGAGAGTGAGAATTTCCTTTAAGTTATAACTGGTCAAGGTGACCTCCTTAATGTCTAGTTTTGATCGAGAAGTCAGGATAGACTCTAGTCTGCACAGGGCCAAACAAGACAATGTTGATGCCATTTCCCACATGGTTACAGCAGTCCTAACTGTAGTTCAGAAAGCATCTAAAGTACCCATGGAACTCACAAAAGAAGGCACTGCTCCTCTACTCAAGGTCTATTCATTTATTTTAAAAACATGTAAGAAAATCCACCCTAAAGTTTTTGCTTTTTTCATTTAAGTTTATGACTATGCTATCATTACTTTTATAGAGTTAACAACCCTACTGCACTAATGAAAGCTCAAACCACTAGATTAAATGGAAAGAATCTACAATGCTCAAAGGTTTATAGAGACATCAAAGAAGATAAAAGGAAACCACTTACCATATGTGATCAATAGCAGGACAAAAGGCATGTTTTTAAACAGGTTCATTATTGAGTTCTTATAGGAGTACTCGGTAGGGGGACTGTCTTGAATGGCTGCTTGAGCCCGACTTGGTGGATAGCGAGGTTTTTCTTTG
The DNA here is from genome assembly GCF_000147115.1 of Myotis lucifugus. Taxonomy (NCBI): domain Eukaryota; kingdom Metazoa; phylum Chordata; class Mammalia; order Chiroptera; family Vespertilionidae; genus Myotis; species Myotis lucifugus. The sequence goes on from NW_005871113.1 coordinate 4,027,142, forward strand.
AATGCTGGAAACGTACATGAAAAGGTCATGAAATAAATGCATCTTCCTTAGTGAGGTGACTAAATTCAGTTTACATTCAAAGAGGCAGAGAAAGTCCAAGAGTAAGGCTTTTCATTTTTCACTGATTTCTAAGTGATGACTAGTTTGGCATTGAAACTAAAACTCAGAGGTTTGGCCCATTCAAAACTGCAAAACCATTAGCGATACATTACAAATTTGCCCGCTGGTTATTCCAGTTTTAGTTAAGCAAGAGTAATCTTTATTAAGTATTCAACAATTCTATTTCTAACTTTAGTTCAATTTGTAGTTAGAGGTAACATCAGGTAGGAGCAAGCCAATATATTATTGAACTTCTAGAGGATTGTCTTGAGTTAGTAACTATTTCTTCTGAAATCTGGCATAAGTGTTATCATCTATCCAATCCCACCTCTAGAACTGAAAAGGTCCAGGTGGATTCAGGGGTACTGCTTGCTGACTCACTCTAGCTACGTATGGGCAATCTAGGGGTAGAGCTGAGAGACAGAAAAGTGTAATGGTTTCTGATTCTATAAGTCATAGCACCGCCCATTTCTATGGAGTTAGGGACAGATTTCACAGTCTCAAAAGAGACTGCCCTTTTGCTGGGCAGGGAAGGATCTACTAACTTCCTGCAACAGATGGCTAGGGAGAGATTTCTGTAGGGTTTGGCTAGATATTGGCTATTTCTTCCAGTATCGCTAAAATCTGGTACATCAGAAATCAAAATCTAGTCTTAGTACTGACTCAAAAATTTAAACCAAAATAAAGTGGAAAATACTGTATTTCATTGAAATCTAAGATGGTCTGACGCTGGCATGCAATGATCTTGCTAGGTATCAATAGAAGGTTTTCACATAATCATGTCTCAGTTGGCACCAATGTTATAGGCCATCGATTTTTTTTTTAATTGTGAAAAGAACGCAACACGAAATGTACCCTCGTAACAAATTTTAAGTTCACAATATGGTATTGTTAAGTATGGGCATAATGTGGAACTTATTCATCTTAGATGCCATTAATTATTAAAAGCATTTTGATTTCAGAGATTTCTTGATAAAAGTATACATTTTAGAATCAATGAAAGAGAGTAAAGATTAGAAAAAAGGTAATATTTTCTAAAAGACCAGAACTTCTTTCTCGCTCTCTTTTTTAATAGTGGCTATTTCTTCCAACAATGAAGGCCTGCCTTGTTGTTTAAAAGTGGGCTAGATCGCCCTAACCGGTTTGGCTCAGTGGATAGAGCGTCAGCCTGTGGACTGAAGAGTCCCAGGTTCGATTCCGGTCAAGGGCATGTACCTTGGTTGCGGGCACATCCCCAGTGGGGAGTGTGCAGGAGGCAGCTGATCGATGTTTCTCCCTCATTAATGTTTCTAACTCTCTATCCTTTCCCTCCTCTCTGTAAAAAATCAATAAAATATATATATTTTTAAAAAGTGGGCTAGATCTGATGGACCTGGCTGTCAATCATAATCATGTAGAAAACTTAAAATAATACAGATTTTATGAGCCTATCCAAGACTCAATGAATCAGAACCTCCAGAACAGAACCTGTGAATCTGTATTAAACACAAAACTCTCTGGGGGTTGGGGGCGCCTGGGGAGAGGTCAATGGGGGGAAAAGGAGATTTATGTAATACTTTAAACAATAAAGAACTTAAATTAAAAAAAAAATTCTCCAAATGCTATCAATACCCAGCCAGCTGGGAAAATCACTGCAAAAGAAATGATCCTTAAAGCTTCCATGTAATACTGCAATTCTTTAATTCTCCTGTTTGCTGCTAAAAATTAAAAACTTAAAGTTCTTTATTCACCAAAACATGATTAACTATGATATAACTAAAACAGACTTCTAGTTTTACAGGTCTTACAACTAATTCAAGAGGAGACATATCTCATATATATTTACTTTGTAATATCCTTACATTGGAGGACTGGTAGACATAAATGTTTAAGTTGCTGCAATTTCTCCGCTTCCTTTCACCCTATCTGCTCCTTGCACTGTTGAGGAAGTCTGTTGTCCTTTCCTGAAAGGGTCCTAGTTAAGATAGGAAATATCTTTTTTATTAATATTGGTCATACAGAACTCACAGTTGTAAAGCAAAGTTTCAGAGTGCAAAAATGCTTACAAGGTAGTCATGAATATTTACTGAATCTTAATTTTCTTCGGTTTTTATTTACTATGGTAAAATGAGTCTAAATGGCTCAGATCTGAACTCAAATGCAAAATAAAAACGATTCTTGATAGTCTTTAAATCCACTAGATTTATTTTCTGAATAGAAATGTGATCTTTTCATTTCAGGCAGTCAGTTGCCCTCTGGAACAAAATCAGGCGTGTATCTACCAGCTACACCATATAATAAAGTTGGGTTTAAGTCTATATGAAGGAAAGAAAAAGGAACAAAAAACCATTGGTCTGTGACCCTGTACTGCATTTTCAGAGGATGAAAGACGGCTTTTTCCTTATCTTTTGAAACTGAAAAACAACTGCCTTCTTACCCCCTTCTTCTCTTTTCCCCACCAAAAACTTGTGCCAATAAAACAATTAATTAATTAAATGAGATAAGCATATAGTGTGCCTTTACGCATGTTTGATACATATCAAGCAATCAAATGTTAGAGGCCGTAATAGAGTTCTCCCAATAAGAAGGGGGTAGTAGTGTAAATTTAGTGTAGGGCTTGGGTTAATTTAGAAATGCCAGATGGATTATACTCAAGCTCTGTGAGGGAGGGTAAAAGAGTTACATGGCATGAACCCTCAAGACAGTATTTTAGGAAGACTGCTTAAAGACCAATTTAGTTATGTCACGTTGCTAAAAACATAAATTATAAAATAATTTAGGCTGTGCTTCCAAAGTATTTATGGGTAGAATTTAGAAGAAAGTAGGATTGTCTCTTAGTAACTTAGGACCTTTGAGTAATTAAGGACTTTTTAAATAACCCAAATTTTCCTCAACAGCAAATATTTGGATACATATTTAATTTATTCAAATTAAAATTTTAATTTAAATGTCACAATTTTCAACCTAAGACATTCACATCACAACTGTGTATAGTTTTGCTTTTACACTAGGCTTGATATCATAAGACTGGTCACCAAGCAAAACTTGACAGTAAGCCCTTTTTTTCCTATTCCATTTCCAGTCCATGTTTTTACATTCCCCCACCCCCATTTCTATTCACTGTCTACTATAAACTATGAGTACATAAATAAGTAATTATGTACATAAATAGTTCTCTCTTAAATTCTCAAATAGCACAGGGTGATATGCCAATGGTCACACTGATTATTGTGGAGTTGTTATATTTTTTTGGCCTTCTCCCTTAACAGATAAAAATCTTATATTTGTAGCATCTCATTATATATGTTTAAGCACATATGTGTACATATGTAATTTCATATCTATAGATATCTCATATACAATCTATTACTCTCACTTCTTCCAAAGATACAATTTGAAAACAATAAAGAAAAGGAAAACCAGAATTTATGTGAAGATTCATAAGCAATCGAAGGAAAGAGAATTTTATATTGTAATAATCCCTGTTGCTAATAGAAGACTCATGAATGCAAAATGCATATGAACTATATTTCATCTAGCAAATCAAATATGGCTATCAGAAAATTATACTTAAGAGTTTGCTTTTTAAAAATATAGATTTCTTTGAGACATAAGTAAAACTTTAGACAATAAAAAAAAAATATATATATATATATATATATATATATTAAAGATATATAGATTTATTTTAAAACTTTGTTAAACTGCTAAAATAGTACAGGGATAATTTGTCCATTTTCAGTAGTCTGCACACAACAAATATGCCAGTCACTAACTGAAACACAAAAACCAACCATAAGTAGACTGGATATGTCAGAATATTCCTTATGCTACCAAGAAAATATTTTGTTCATTATCTTAAGGAAAATTAAATATGTGGCCGAGCTTCCTATACCTGAAGTTCATCTATGAAGGCAGTCTCTATCAAAACATTCTATCGTCTTCAGCATACCTTTCATTGAACATTGAGGATTTCATATTTGGAGATCATAGAACTTGAATTTTTCATTACTATGATAGCCATGGTAAAATTAATGTATAAATGAAAAACCCCAATTTAATTGTAAATTTTAATGATTAAAAGATGGCCTTTTATCTTTAAAGTGCCCTTCCTCTCACATTAAGATATACTGAGCGCCTAAAGGGCAGTATTATAGTTAGGTTAGCAGGTATGTTACTTAAATAAACCTTACCTAGCCCTTTCCCTGAAATCAAACTTGTTTCCCATTAAAAATAAACTTTAAAAAGCAGACCTTCCCAAACCTTCTTCCAAACTGATGATGGCTGCTTGCAGCTGACTTTGACTGACTGCTTCAAGACACAGGCCCCGGCGAGAGGACTCAGTGGCGGAGGGTGGCAGCAGAACTGTGCTGGCGTGGCCTAACAAGTAGATAGTTGCCACAGTTTGAAATTCTGCTGAACAGCTTGCCACTGCCCAGGGTCATTCACGGGTCAACATTTTCAGATCCAATCAATTATTACATTGAGGATCCTCAGAAGGACTTATCATTAAAAGGAAGATTGTAGCCTTTCTGCATCATATCAAAGCATTGACAAGAACTTGTCCCTGGCTAGGTTAGCGGAAGATGCAGAACATGTAGAGGAATATGCAAGGAGGAGGCAGTTAATGTTGGAAACCAACAGTTATCAGGAAAGAAAAGTTAGTAGGGAGGCAAGTGAGATGAATTAGTCTTCAAACCCTTTACAGTATTAAAATAGATGGACCATACATAGCCCTAGAGCTGTAACATTCGTTACCTGAGCAAGACAGCGTTACGGCAAGAATGAAACAAGCAAATGGCATTTGCGATAGTAATAACAACGTTTAGGGTTGGTTATTTTTCTTTTCGTACGTTTGTCATGCATTTATCTACTTAAGCTCTAGGGAGAATAATTCACTTACCAATTATTGTTAAAATAAATAAAAGTGTGGCGACGGCTGATGTTCCATAAAACATGGTACTGATATTAGAAGCCAAAAGATCTGTGTTGTTCACAGTGTTGGGCACCAACACTGGTGGTAGCAGAAAGCCAACTGCAGTTCCAAGCTGTAAAATAAATAGTCCTGTTAACAGCTATCTCAGAAGAGAAAGAAGTACGTACTGCCAATTAATACAACACAAAGAGGACAGCTAGTGTATGTGAGGTGCTTCTGTGAACTCGAAAGCACCACGTTCTAATGTCTTTTTACAATGGTACCGTTAAAGAGGAATTGCTGACAGATCTCTTCCCTATCAACAAGCATTCACTGAGCTCCTGTAACCTAAATAATGCTGCTCGAAAGTTTGATGCTTACAATAAAAAGGAATAAGAACATGCAAAATAAGATTGAGAAAAGACAACCTATAGGATGGGAAAAATATCTGTAAATTATATATTTGATAAGGGTCTACTATCCAGAATACATAGAGAACTCTTATGATTCGACAACAGAAAGACAGACATCCCAATTCAAAAGTGGGCAAAGGACTTGAATAGACATTTCTCTAAAGAAGCTACACAAATGTGCAATATGCACGTGGAAAAAAAAATGCTCAATATCATTAGTCATTAGGGCAGTGATGGCGAACCTATGACATGCGTGTCAGAGGTGACACGCGAACTCATTTTTTTGGTTGATTTTTTTTTTTTGGTTAAATGGCATTTAAATATATAAAATAAATATCAAAAATATAAGTCTTTGTTTTACTATGGTTGCAAATATCAAAAAATTTCTGTATGTGACACGGCACCAGAGTTAAGTTAGGGTTTTTCAAAATGCTGACACGCCGAGCTCAAAAGGTTCGCCATCACTGCATTAGGGAATTGCACATCAGAGCCACAATGAGATACTACTTCATATCCACTAAAATAGAAAATAAGTGGGAAAATAAGAAATGTTGGCAAGATGTGGAAAAAATGGAACTCTGTACACTGCTAGTGGGATTGTAAAATGAAGTGGTCACTGTGGAAAAGTTTGGCAGTTCCTTAACAAGTGAGACATAGAATTACCGTGTGACCTAGCAATTCCATTCCTAGCTATTTAGCCAGGTTTTCAAACAAATGTTGACTATTGTATATGAATATTATAGCAACCCTAGTCACAATAGCCAAAAGGTGGAAACAACACAAATGCCCATCAATGGATGAATGGATAAACCAAAACGTGGTATATCCATACAATGAAATATTCAGCCATAAAATGAAGTACTGATACATGCTAAAAACATGGGTGAACTTTGAAAATAGGCTAAGTGAAAGAAGCCAGGCACAGAAGGTCACATATGGTATGACTCCATTTATATGAAGTATCTAGAATAGATCAACACAGAGAGTAAAAGCAAATTAGTGGATGCTAGGGGCAAAAGGAATGGGGAAATGAGAGTGACTGTGTAGTAGGTATTGGCTATTTGAGGATGGATGAGAATGTTCTGGAACTAGACAGAGGTGATGATTACACAACATTGTGAATGTATTAGACGCCACTAAGCTGCTCACGTTAAAATGGTTTATTTTATGTGATGTGAACTTCACATCAGTAAGGAAAATATAAGGCTGAGTATGATAATCATAGAACGAGAAATAAAATCAAAGTACTAAAGGAGGCTCAATGGAAGGAAATATTATATTCTTTGGGTGAGGGAGGTGACTGATCAATGTTTCTCCCTCACATGGATGTTTCTCTCTCTCCACCCCCTCCTCTCTCTCTCAAATCAATAAACATCCCTGGTTGGTGTGGTTGCCAGTTCAATTCCCAGTCAGAGCACATACTCAGGTTGTGGGTTCGATTCTCATCGGGTGCATATGGGAGGCAATCGATTGATGTTTCTCTTTTACATTGATGTTTCTCTCTCCCTCTTCCTCTCTCTCTAAAATCATTTTCTTTTAAAAGAGCCAAAAGTGGTTCATTTTTAAAATCAATAAACATATCCCCAGGTGAGTATAAAAAAAAAGGAGGCAGAGGTAACATTTACCAAATATTTCATTTGCTCCCTTACAAAAGGCTAGATAGAGATAATTAAACAGGTAATTACAAGAGAGTAGTAAGTATAGTATTATAATGGAGAGGTAGGTGATAAGACTGTGAAGATCAAGTAATTTATGATCCAAACAAGAATACTACTCAGAGTGAAAGGGACTCCAGGAGTAATTATACTGGACAACAGGTGTACTGTCCCAGGCAAACTTAGGGTCACCCTAGCTAAGAGAGTACTTAGGAGGAGCACCTTATATAGACTTAGAGTTCAGGAAAAGTTTCTGGAGGAGCAAAGATCTGATTAAGGAACTGGAGTTAGCCTTAGCCGGTTTGGGTCGGTGGATAGAGTGTCAGCCTGCGGACTGAAGGGTCCCAGGTTCAGTTCAGGTCAAGGGCACATGCCCGGGTTGCAGGCTCGATCCCCAGTAGGGGGCGTGCAGGAGGCAGTGAATTAATGATTCCCTCGTCGTTGATGTTTCTCTCTCTCTCTCCCCCTCTCCCTTCCTCTCTGAAATGAACAAAAATATATTTTTTTAAAAAAAGAAAAGAAACTGGAGTTAGCCAAGTGAAGTAGAAATGTTCCCAGACAAGGGGATGATGTACAAAGGGAAGAGAGAGCATGACCTTGTGAGAAACTGTGAGTAGAGCACACAATTTCCCTCAGGGCAGAGAAAGAGTAGGCATGTGAGGATGGATGGGGGTGTGGAGAGAGGTGAAGCTGAGGAACTGGCAGGAGGTCGAGCTGGAACGACAGACATTGTCACAATAGTTTGAATTCTTTCTTCTTCTAAATGTCAGAGTTCTCGGTCAGATTTGAAAACTTTAAAAGGAGTCCTTGGCAACCACAACCTCCAAGTTATTCTTGGTGACCTTGCTATACCCCTGGCTATGATCTTGGGACCAGAGAGGCATATAAAAAGTCATCTTAGACAGTTTGAATTTTATCCGAAGGGCAATGGAAGCCGCTGCAGGGGAGTGCCCAGACAGAGCTACTAGAAAGACCACACTGGATGGATGTGGAGAATAGAGGGAAGAGAGCAAGAGCTGCGGATGGAAAGGTCGGTTAGCAAGCTCTCTAGGTGACGGCTGCAGGTGGCCAAAGCTAAGACAGTGGCAGTAGAAATGAAGAGAAAAGAGCTAGGAGGCGAAGTCAATTTTGGTTGGTGGGGTCGTATGGGATATCCAAGTGGCTAAATCCAGCTGGCCAGTATCAATGAATCTGAAACTTATCCATATAGTCAAGCAGTTTTTATGGAGACTCTACAATGTGCCAGGCATTGTAAGAAATGCTGGTGATACAAGTGTGTACATTCAGACCTTGTGCCTATTTTCATGAAACTTACAATCTGATGGTGGGGATGGGAAGTGAGTAATAAAGAATGGTTAATATACAAACATATAAATATACCAGACAGTGATAAGCACTACATAGGGAATTAAAGTATAATTATGTAATAAGAGAATGATTGGACAACTCTAAATGGGATTGTCAAGAATTGCCACTGAGTGATATTTAAAATGAATTTAAACTGAGGACTCAGTGACCATAAGGATGTAATAATGTCATCCTAAGCAGGAAGAACATCCCAGGCAGAGGGAATGCTTCTGCAAAGGTGCTTATGCAAAATGCAAGTTTCGTATTGTTTAAGGAACCAAATAAGACATATTAGTAAGGTTGTATAATTCAAAGTAGAGTTCAGATTTTAAGTACTGTGGGAAATCATTGGCAAGTTCAAAGCAGGGCAATGGCTTGATATGTTTTGAAAGGTTCTCTCAGGTTAGAGACCTGGCAATATTAGATGGTTAATTTCAATCTAGAATTCAGGGGTCAGACAGACTTGAGTGTGAATGTTGGCACTAATTAGCTATGTGACTTTCAGGAAATAATTTCGTCCCTTCAAGACTCAATTTCTGTATCTATAAATTGGGGAGAATCATAGTTCCTACCTTACATTACTAAATTAAATGACACATGCAAGTAAAGGACTTAGTGTGGTGCCAGGTTTTAGTGAGTGCTGAATCATGTTGTATATTATTATAAATGATCACTCCATAATCTAGGCTGAAGTTGCACACATGGGGGTCATGAGCTACTGGAGTCAAGGAAGGATGAGAACACCCAAGTAAATATAGGAAGAAGGCCCTGATGGTTAGAGGGAAATCTACCTATGAGAAGACATTTCCATTTCTTATCCATGAAATAGATAATCCATGGCTATGGAGTTGATAATATTTGTCATGCTCAATGAAGTATTAATCTTGAATATAATTTTGTAAATGTAAAATATTTTTTTAAAATATATTTTATTGGTTTTTTACAGAGAGGAAGGGAGAAGGATAGAGAGTTAGAAACATCGATGAGAGAGAAACATCGATCAGCTGCCTCCTGCACACCCCCTACTGGAGATGTGCCTGCAACCAAGATACATGCCCTTGACCGGAATCAAACCTGGGACCCTTCAGTCCGCAGGCCAGGGCTCTTCCACTGAGCCAAACTGGTTAGGGCATGTAAATGTACAATACATTAAGTAAACAGTTCCTATCCAAGCATGCAGAAGCAAACAACTAAAATATTGGTCATAAAATATTTTGGATACAAAACAACTATAGTTCAAGCTACCCCTTCTGCACTTTTAGAGAAAGGAAAGCATGTAGAGTTTGTCTTTTTTTTATGGATTTTAAATAAATCTTACTGTGATCTTGAAACAAGTATTGGATTGGAAGTAACTTTTTTTATTAGTGTCTTTTTTAATATATATATATTTATTTCAGAGAGGAAGAGAGAGAAACATCGATGATGAGAGAGAATCATTGATTGGCTGCCTCCTGCACGATCCCCACTGGGGATTGAGCCTGCAACCCAGGCATGTGCCCATGACTGGAATTGAACCCAGGACCCTTCAGGCCGCAGGCCGACGCTCTATCCACACTGAGCCAAACCAGCTAGGGCAGAAGTAACATTCTTTTGTTACATAACTGCATATATTGCTACATGTAGTACAGAGAGATGTGAAGTTCTTGGTGTACAGATTTTTAACTAGATTCTCCTCAAGCTAATGAACACTCAATACAATTTACATAAAGTATAGAACTCCATATGCAAAATTTAAGTTATAAGAGAATCAATCTGCAATTTTAAAAAACCACACATTCTTCCTAGTCATGCTAATGGAATTGGGACCTATGGTGTAAGAAAAGACTAACAAGCACCTTAATGGAGACTTGGCAATGTAAGCCACCCTTTTACAATGGGTTCCAAGATCTGTGATTTATCTTCATTTTCTTACCGTTAAAAATTGGTCATTGGCCGAAATTGGTTTGGCTCAGTGGATAGAGCGTCGGCTTGCAGACTGAAAGGTCCCAGGTTCGATTCCGGTCAAGGGCATGTACCTGGGTTGCGGGCACATCCCCAGTAGGAGATGTGCAGGAGGCAGCTGATCGATGTTTCTCTCTCATCGATGTTTCTAACTCTCTCTCCCTTCCTCTCTGTAAAAAATCAATAAAATATATATATTTTTAAAAATTGGTCATTGGACTCAGGAATTTTGTGAGATTTTTATCTCTAGAACATCTAATTAGCAGTCATGTATAAGTGTTTGTTATGTACCAAGCACTCTGCAGGCTGCTACTATCATTCATTACTGCACTGCCAAGTCTTCTATGATGCCAGGCACATAGGAGCCATTTCAGTTAATTATTTTACAGGTAATTCTCAAAGCAAAGTGATCAGGTGCTCACTTTAACCTGTTTTTTCAAAGTCTTTTCCTTACAAAGAGACCAAAATCCCCCTTTAAGCCAAGGCTGACTCCTATCCCTTTATTAGACAAGCCTCCGGAAGGTCCACCCGTATGCCTGGCTCACATGGCCTATCACTTTATCTGGTCCTTTAAGCATCCGATTCTCATCTATCAACCTAGTTAGTACCTTACCTGATTGCCGAGCACGGCGGTGGAACAAGCTGTGGACACCTCTTTGGGCCCAAACCACACCGAGGCGATGCGGGAGGGCAAGCCCAGGATGAACACCTGGGCCACGGAGCACAGGGCCTGGCCCAGCATGGTGACCCAGAACAGGTGCTGCTGCACGCTGCCGCACTTGACCCAGGCGCCCAGGCAGTTGAGGCCGGAGCCCAGCAGGGCGGTGAGGCGCAGGCCCTTGGTGTCCAGCAGCCAGGTGGCTGGGAAGATGAGGGGCACGTACGCCAGCATGTACACCATGGACAGCCAGTTGATGTGCAGCGAGGAGACGCCGTAGAAGCCCTCGAAGACGTTGCTGATGATGCTGTACTGGATCCACTGAAAGGCGTTGACCATCGAGTACAGGCTGAAGATCAGGAGCACCGCAAAGCGCCGCGCGGAGAGCGCCGTCCGGGGCGCCGGGGAGCCCTCGGCCCCTGGGGGCTCCTCCCCGGGGGTCGTGGGCAGCAGCCGAATCTGGGTCTCCTCCTCCGGGGCCAGCTGAGTCTGCAGCCTGCCCAGGGCCCCCGAGACGGCCGTGGGGCTGTCCCGAGGGACCCCATTCAGGGCCACGCAGCCGGCTTTGGGCCCGTTCTGCGGCTCCGCGCTCATCTTCCCGGCCGGCGAGCCCCCGGGGACCGGGAGGTATCCTTTTCGTAGGCGGATGCCCGGTCGCCACCGCTACTCCCTCCTCGTCGTCCGGCCCGGCCAAGTCCCTGGGCTCCCCGGCGCTGCCTCGCGCCCCCAGCCCCCTCCCCCGCCCTGCACCCCTGCCCAGCACCCGAGGCCCTCCCGGCACCCCAACCCAACCTTTTGGCCCACCGCTCCGGTGCGTGGCCCGCTCTCCGACGGGGAGAGGCCGGTGGGAGCCCGAACTACAACACACGCAGCCTGGATCCGCAAGCAAAGTAAATGCCCCGAGCGCCAGGCGGGGCGGACAGTCGCCCCGCCCCACGGTGTCACAGCACCTCGTGATGGCGCGGGAGCCAATCGGGAGCTCTCGTCAAGGGCGGGCGGAGTTCCCGGAGGCGGAGGAGGAGGCAGCGCTGGAAAGAGTCCGGGGGCTGACTCGGTGGAGGCGGCTGGAGGACTAGGCGCCTCCCGGCGGGGCACGAGGAGGAGGGAGGAACTGGGGGAGACAAAGAGGCCCAGGTGACCCTGAGTTTACCGATGCGCCCCGAGGGGTGCCCCTAGGGCCAGGTCCCACAGCGGAGGAGGTCGGATTTGCACCCTCGCGCCAGCACAGCTGTCCGTCGAGGTCGGACGCTGCCTTCAGAGCAGACAGCGCCACGTTCCGTAAATGCGAGCTCTCTCCGCAAAGGAAACGCACCCGAAGGGGTTCCAATCCAAATAAAGCGATTCCGTTAGATTCTGCTCTTGTGCAGTTGGAATCCCCCCACCCCCACGCCCCGACAAGTGAGGCGGGTGAGGCCGGGTGACGGAGCAGACGCTGTCACTCAGCGTTCGCCCTGGGGCCACCACGTGTGGTTAGTCATTGCTGGACACGCATTCAGTGGGTTCCAGGTACCAAACTTGTTTTGAACGGTGTGTGCCAGACACTATCATGGGCTCTGGGGTGTAAAAAATAGAAAAAAGGACACGGTCTCTGTTTTCAAAAGCACATGTGTGTCCCTGGACGGTGTGGCTCGCTGGTGGGAACAGAGGCCCGCGCACCTAAGGGTCGTGGGTTCGAGTCCCTGGCAAGGGCACGTACCTGCGTTGCAGGTTCGCTCTCTGCCCTCGGTGGGGGTGTCCGTGCGGGAGGCAACAAGTTGATGTGTCTCTCTCACAACAATTCTCTCTCTCTCTCTCTCTCTCTCTCTCTCTCTCTCTCTCTCCCCTCTCCCTCCCTCCCTTCCACTCTCTAAAAAGCAATAGAAAAAATATCCTCTGGTGAGGATTAACAACAACAAAAATAGAGCACATGTAGCCCTGCGAGTCTTCCTGGACTAGAGGAAAAGTCAGCCCTGCTACTTCTTGAGAAAGAAAATTACCAAAAACAAAAAAACCCACACACACCCAACTCCGAATAGTCATTATTAAACTGAAATTAAAACTAATGGTTTCTCACAATAGATTTAATCTTAAATACAGTAAGTGTTAAATAAATATTTGCTGAATGACTGTGGCTAACAAGCATTGAATATTTAAAATATTTGCTTTGCAAATGAATCCTTTTTTTCCCCCAAAAAAAACTTGTAAATTTCCTCTGCAAATATGCATTTCTAAACATTTATTTGGTCATTATTTCATTTTATTGAGCCATGTTCTCTGAATGAAAAAATAACTAAATATGGAATCCAAAGGCCTTCAGTCTTTGTTAAGAAGTTTATTTTATGGATTTCTGAAAAATTGGCTAATTGTATTGCATGTATTGCATAATATTCAGCACAACTTACTCAGTATTTAAGGACATTTTTAAGTCCTTCATGTACCATGAAACCTACGTAGCTCTCTCTCTCTCTCTCTCTCTCTCTCTCTCTCTCTCTCTCTCTCACACACACACACACACACACACACACACACAAAGTTGTTCAGAAAAGGAATCCAATGGGTAGAATTTTAAATGGACCTTTCTTTGCCTGCTCGACTTGTACCTCCATTATACATGTTGACAGTAAACATTCAGGTATCTACAAACGTCCCACTCCCTTTCTGAAAGCAGAAACTGTCAGATTACATTGGGAGAGCATCAGATCTAGAGCTCTAGGCTACCTGGGTTTGAATACCAACTCCAGTACATACTCACTAGCTGCAGGACCTTGGGCAAGTTACTTATGTTCTATAACCATTCATGTTTCATAGGATTGCTCTTATGAGGATCAAATAAGTAAATGACACCTGGTGCGTGGTTTGGACATTCTCAACTAGTTAACAATTATTAAGGTAGTCTGCTGTAGTGGTTAAGGGGCCAGACTCCAGGTCCCATTGGCCTGGGTTCAAATCCTAGCTCTTTCACTTACTAACTGCATGACTTTGCATTAGTTACTCTGTGCCTCAGCTTCTACAACTGGAAAATGAAGACTATTCTTCATGAAAATATTGTGAGAAATAAATGGCTAGAAAATATAAAGCACCTAAGTGGTGCCTGAGTGACCTCTGACCTATAGTAATACTCTGTAAATGTTACCCATAACCACTATCATCAACTCATATTTCCTCAAAGTCATATCTCAGTCTCATGTTATCTTAGATTTGACCCTATCTTGTCTATTCAAGGCTGCATGGATTGTCCTGGAATTACTCCAAGCTTTTCAGACTGGATTTATGATTGCAGAGCCCCTCCCTGGAGGGTGCTCTGTGGATGCCCCTTAAAGGGCAGCACACAATGGCATCTACTAACTACTTTTGGCCTAACAAGAGGAAGTTTTCCTATCATTCAGTTGAATGAACCACCATGCGATATATCTAGACAAGAGTTAGATGATGTCTATATTGGACCACGTATATTGTGGTTAGGATTCATGAATTCCATGGAAGACTGAGCTATGTGAGATCTAGAATTTCTTCTGCTTTTAAGTTTCTGTGATTTACAAAAAGTAAAATTAGGTATTTCCAAGGAAAGCCATTAGACAAAATTCACATACCTATTTCAACCAAGTTGTGTAAAATAAAGAATGGAGTTCAGAAAGTGGGGAACTCAGCAGTATCTCTTTATTGTGTCATTCTAATCTATTAGCCTTACCTTCTCTCTCTGGAGGGTTGCATGGTAGATACTTATTAACCAGTTTAGGCATAAATCATATAAACATCATACATTCGGATGTATTAGTGTAATGTAACATGAACCTTAATCTCTGCCAGCGAGGGCACGACTGGGAGCATCACTTGGCTGGGAGTCCAGATGAGATTGAGCTATATTATGGGTGTGGAATGCCAAGTCTGAGAGAGATTTGAGTAAGGAATAGTTCAACGATATGAGATCTGGAAGCCAAGGTCCAAGAAGCTATTAGGAGTGATGTGGCTGTTCCTGGGCAAAGGTTTCCTGCAGTCTAAGAGGGTAAGCTGCAAAGCAGAGCAGTGCCACTAAATGTAAAAATCAATTTTTCATGGGGCGGGAGTAGATTCTAGCAGCCTGGCCTTCAGAGTGCACCGCTTTTACCGTGCTCGGTTCACGTGAACGGCCACAGCTATGCTGTTCTATTCTGTGGCATGATTACATTGGGAATGAAGGGATGGAGGAGGCTTAATCATTTTCCGGATCTCTTTAAGAAACTGACATCCAAATTAAATGACAAAAAAATAGATACAAGACTTTCAAGGACATCCTGACGCTTAATCTATATTAACTTGATGGTAATTCCACCTCTGCTCACCCCTCCCTTATCATCCTTGTTAGATGGGAACCTGCCTAAGAATTGTTCAGTAAAGCCAATTAGATCTTTAAATGTGCTCAGTTGAGTTTTTGTTCTTCATACAACGTAGATGTCTCTCCCCCTCCAAACTAAGCTTCAGTCTAAGTCATATTTGAATCTCCTGCTCTTAGTGTTCCCGGAAAGGAGACCTGGCCCTGAGCGTGTGGGTTCTGCCAGTCGTGTGTGGGTTCATGATTCACACAGAAGAGATTTTATAACACAAGTTCAGGTGATGTTGAGAGTACATTTATTAAAGCTGGGGACAGTGAAACAAGAAAGGGCCTAGGGTGAGAGAAACAATGGGAGCCTAGGTGGGCTGCTTCGGCTCTCTAGAAATGTTATAGGCACGAAATGGACCTAGGTGGTGCAGCTGTCAGCTCACTGGAAAGGCAGAGGAAAGGGGGCCTTGGAGACAGGTTCAGAAGGTTAGCCTGAGATGAGCTGCCACTGCCCATTGCTCCCCTGGTTGCAAGTCCCCTGGGGTGCCTTAGAGGTTAGGAGATGCACACCTGTGGGGGAAGGAAAAGGGGAAGGGCCAGGCTCAGATGTGCTCCCAGGAGGTGTGTGCTGGATCCTTTGTTTTAAAGACTGGGAGTTTAGGGGAGGATCTCAATAGAATACTCATCAGCCTTTCCAGGTGTGCCCTTTCAGGGCCATGGTCTCCACCGATTGGTCAGTGCTGAGACAGGGACCTAAGTCATTGTACACGGTCCTGGTGTCACCCACCTGGTTTTGCTGCCTTTCTGGGTCTGAAGCTGAAATGCAACTCAGGCCTAGCCCTTGCCAGTGTTGTTCAATGGTTAGAACATCTGCCCAAGTACTGAGGGGGCTGAGGTTCGATTCCCGGTCAAGGGCAGTACCTGGATTGCAGGTTTGGTGTGAGTGCAGGAGGCAGCTCTACTTAATACATAGAAACAAACACAGGGAAGCAGCCAAAATGTGGAGACAAAGAAACATGTCACAAATGAAAGAACAGAAGAAATCTCCAAAAAAAAGAATTCAATGGAATGGAAGCAAGCAACCAGGTGTTAGACCAGTGGGGTCAGACCCGACGTGGGTTCGGTAACCTTGGTAGTTGAGTTCTGGCTAGGAAAGAATTCAGAGTCAAGACTCAAACTATAAGAGAACATTTATTTGGAAAATTACAGAGGTAGAAGAAATGGGCTGAGGAAACAAGTTATAGAGATAAAGGAAGGACCCTTGGAGCTTGGGAGTGAGGAAGGTAATGGCAATGCCTGGGTAAAGGGGGAGGAGGAAGGGAGAATGCGATGGGTCCTCTGTCCTAAGGGTTTTTAAGGGTGGCAATTTTAGGGGCAGATCTCAATAGAATATTCATCATCTTTCTAGGTGTGTCCTTTCAGGGTCTAGATCTCCACTGATTGATTGGTTGGCACCAATACAGTGTATCCAATGCAGCCGGTCCTGTGTTCACCCATGGTGTTGCTTGTCTGGTTTTCTTGCTTTTCTGGGCCTGAAGCTGAAATATAACCGAGGCCTAAATGTTATCTCTAGGGAGGAAAGATCAGGGGGTCTAAACCAAATGACCAGCGATATGCTAGGGGAGGAAAGGTCACCCTGGGGACCAGGTCCTGCCCTATAATTGTCCTTTGCTAGGTACCCAAAGCTTTCAGCCTTGGTGGCCTTCTGTACCTGGCCCATCATCCTTGCTCTGCTCGTGTCTCTCTAACTGCCTACCACACTTCTAAAGTGTGACGTCCCTCAAGAGAGCAACCCTGTGATCTGATGTCTAGGAGCCCACCCTCAAGAGAGCACAATCTTAACTCTGCTGGAATCCAATCCCTCTTTGCTTTCTCCCACCTTCATGCAATCTCGAATGCATAAAAGAAACGGCAAACTGTTATTCTCTGAAGCATTTGTCTCAATCTGTGGAGATCTCACTGCCAAATGTAACCTCTGTTTGGACATTCTTATTTCAACATGTGCTCCTGACAGACTGGCTATCCTAGTATATAGATCCAAGTTCCCACAGCCCACGCTTTGGGCTTGATTAACTTCTATGAAGCACCATGCTTGGGTAAAAATTTCTATTTAATATTTTAACCCTGCTGACTTGGCTTCTGTAATTATTTGCTTGCTAAAATAATATAAAAGTTATTTTGATTTTCTAAACTTATATGAGTTATCCCATTCGACTGAATACTCCATTGATTGTGGTTTGAATACACCCATTGATAGTGATCTTACTGGTCTTTCGAAACACATTCCTCTGCATCTGGAGACCAGGACAGCACAATTACTCTAAATGGCCTCAGTGGCTCCAGATAATGTGTTTCTGTTGACTCAGTGGTCCCAGGACCTGACCAGGACAGCACAATTACTCTAAATGGCCTCAGTGGCTCCAGATAAAGTGTTTCCGTTGACTCAGTGGTCCCAAGACCCAAAACTATAATTAATCTTTGTAACTAACTTGCTCAATCTAAGCTTCTGTAACACACTGCTTATTGCAAACCAGGTTCCTCATTCCAAACCTTGAGATGTAATTAATACCTTTGTGATATTTGCCTATATAAGTCTGATGTTTCGGCCAAGAGGGCACTACGAGATTTGGAGAGCATTGCCCCCTCGTTGTCCCGGCTTTGAAATAAATATGGTTCCTTAATTCGACTTCTTGAGGCGTCCTTGTGTGATTCATGGGGTACAATACAACAGCTAGAGCAGCTCCTAGGACTCAGGAAAACATTTTACTTAGTTGATTACCAGTTTATTATAAAAGGATATGATTCAGGAACAGCCAGATGGAAGAGACAAAGAAGAGACGTAGGAAGAAACATAATGGGCAAGGCATACGGGAAAGGGTGAGTGCAGAGCTGCCATGCCCTATGCCAGTGATGGCGAACCTATGACACGCGTGTCAGAGGTGACACTCGAACTCATTTTTTTGGTTGATTTTTCTTTGTTAAATGGCATTTAAATATCTAAAATAAATATCAAAAATATAAGTCTTTGTTTTACTGTGGTTGCAAATATGAAAAAATTTCTATATGTGACACGGCACCAGAGTTAAGTTAGGGTTTTTCAAAATGCTGACACGCCGAGCTCAAAAGGTTCGCCATCACTGCCCTATGCGCTACTCTCCCTGCAAATCCATGAGTTCACTAGCCCAATAGCTCTCCCAGCCCAGTCCTTTTGGACTTTTATGGAGGCTTCATTACATAGGCACGATTAATTAGATCATTGGCATAGGTGATTGATTCAGCCTCCAGCCCCTTTTCCTTCCCTGGACCTGTGTGTGTGTGGGGGCGGGGGGGGGCGGGGGGGGGGGGAGAGGGTAAAGGGGGGGGAGGGGTTATGACTGAAAGTTTCAACCTTCTAATCACATAGGAGGCTCCATTGGCAACCCCGCTACCATCCTTAGGTGCTTTCCAAAGGTTACCTTATTAACATGACAAAAGACCATTATTGTTCTCTTCACAGAAACAAAGGTTTTAGGATCTCAGCCAGAAACAGGAATGAAGACCAAATACATATTTCTTTTTTAAGAAATTTAAATTCTTTATTGCTTCAAGTATTAAGTCTCCTTTTCTCCTCATTGACCACTCCCCAGCCACCCCCACCCCCCAGCACATGCCCTCTCCTCCCTCCCTCCAAATATGTATTTCTTATTGTAAATCATAGTGCCACATTGGTATGGTAGTAGATGTATTAGCTACCATAGCAAGACTAATTCCTGATCTCCAGGCTTGAGGGTGGGGGGTTGCTAATGTACTGTGCCTTTGGTCAGGACTGAAGGAGCTGGGCATGACTGAGTGTGCAGATTGGAGAGGATACCTACAGCAGAGGCGGACTAGCAGGGCAGAGAAGAAATCACACCACATTATGCACTCGGTGCCACCAGCGCGCCATGTCCATGTTTATCATGACATTTTCCTCATGATCTGCTAAGAAATGCTCTCCACCAGGAGTCCTCAAACTACGGCCCGCGGGCCACATGCAAATACAAATATTATATTTGTTCCCGTTTTGTTTTTCTCCTTCAAAATAAGATATGTGCAGTGTGCATAGGAATTTGTTCATAGTTTTTTTTTTTAAACTATAGTCCGGCCCTCCAACGGTCTGAGGGACAGTGAACTGGCCCCCTGTTTAAAAAGTTTGAGGACCCCTGCGCCTCCACCGTCTCTCAATTTAGCCAAATCCTTCCCATCCTTTATGGTCCAGATCAGCTCAATCCCCACCTCCTTCCTAAATCCATCTCATGATTGTGGTCCCTACACCTCTCCCGCTCCTGACTCTGGTAACACTGTTAAAAACACTCATTGAACTCTTCCTGGCAATGTTACCTAGCTTTTTCTTTGCATATTTCTCCAAGTAAAATATGAAGTTTTAATAAATCAATAAAAATAGCTATCATTTGCTAAGTACCTACTAAAAACTGTTAGAGATAGGCTCCACAAAGGCAGGTTCCCATTTGTCCCAAGTAGCAGGACAGCACCAGGCACAGAATAGGTGCTCAAGAAATATCAGTACTTGTAATAAACGGATTCGGGCACAATGTGAAGAGCATATCTCATTTAATTCTAACTCCCTCCCCATGTCAACCCCTCCCCCCATATACACACACTCTTTAATGAAATAGGTATCTTTATCCCACTTCACAGATTAAAATTGAACTGATATTAAGAGATGTTGAGTAATCTAT
This sequence comes from Myotis lucifugus, assembly GCF_000147115.1. Classification (NCBI taxonomy): domain Eukaryota; kingdom Metazoa; phylum Chordata; class Mammalia; order Chiroptera; family Vespertilionidae; genus Myotis; species Myotis lucifugus. The sequence goes on from NW_005871113.1 coordinate 4,047,143, forward strand.
TCAAAGACACATGGCTGATCTCTCTGACTCTAAAACTTCTATTTTTAAAGAATTTATTTTGGCCCTAACCGGTTTGGCTCAGTGGATAGAGCGTCGGCCTGTGGACTGAAGGGTCCCAGGTTCAATTCCCGTCAAGGGCATGTACCTTGGTTGCGGGCACATCCCCAGTAGGGAGTGTGCAGGAGACAGCTGAATTGATGTTTCTCTTTCTCATCAATGTTTCTAACTCTCTATCCCTCTCCCTTCCTCTCTGCAAAAAATCAATAAAATATATTTTTTTAAAAAAGAATTTATTTTGTTATTAATATTTTTTAATCCTCACTCGAGGATATTTTCCCATTGATTTTTAGAGAGATTGGAAGAGAGAGGGAAAGACAGAGAGAAACAGATCAGTTGGTTGCCTCCTGCATGTGCCCTGACCAGGGCCTGGGCTGGGGAGAAGCCTGCAACTGAGGTACGTGCCCTTGACCGGAATCAAACCCAGGCTCCTTCGATCCACAGGCCAATGCTCTATCCACTGAGCCAAACCAGCTAGGGCTAAAATTTCTCTTAACCAGGATTCTATAAATAGAACAAAGTTGGAATGGCACAATCAGAACATTCCATCACCAGGGTAACATCTCAATGGACTGATCCGCATGAGTGGACCTCAAGTAGGCTTTGGATTGCTGCATGTTAAAGGTAATTTAAAATAATGTACTTGAAGAAACAGTAATATATTTACTTGTGGTTTCACTTTTCATGGTTTCAGTTAACTCATGATCGACCACAGTCCAAAACATTAAATAAAAAATTCCAGAGAGAGAAAGAGAGGGAGAGAGAAACCACATTCACACAAATTTTATTACAATATATTGTTAAAATTATGCTATTTTATTAGTTATTGTTATTAATCTTTTACTTTGCCTAATTTATAAATTAAAATTTTATCAGAGATATATGTATAGAAAAAAAATTGTATATAAAGGCTCAGTACTAGCCAAAGTTTTAGGCATCCACTGAGGGGAGGGGTCTTGGAATGTATCCCCCCAGGATAAGGGAGGACTATGTATACAGTAGATTCTCATTGTTGTGGTACTTATGTTCTATAAAGTTTCCCCAAACACTGACTTAGCAAATACTAAATACCTGGCTCCTGATGGAAGTACAGGATTAGGTTCCTGCCAGCCTCTGGTGACAACATTTTTGTCAACAATCAATACATAACCTTGTTTTATGTGTGTTTCTGTTTAAAGGCCCCTCATTTAATACATATTAAGTATGATGTCATAAAAGTTGATTCATTAACTGAACTCACGGCCAATGATACTCGAAGTGGTGCCTGCACAAAGCTTGTCTAATAAACATTTTCTCCATAAGAACCATCACAGCCTCTTGTACTTAGGATCACCACACAGCAGGGCTGCGCTTGAGGGGCATTCTAAACAGTGAAATCAACAAAAAGCACCAAAGTGCAAAAACTGTAACGCTAAATAGACGTGAAAAGGACACTTGTTTGCAGTATGAGAACTGACCTTCGCTGGGGATGTGCTCGTCAGGGAGACTCAAATGTGTTACTTCTTTGCCCGTGCCTGCGAACAACTGTGAAGGTGCCGCAAGTATTGATTTCCGGGTAACAACTAAATTTTAGTGAGGAGGTGAATTTGCAAATATGGAGTCCATGAATAATAAGGATGTATTCAAAGTCCTTTTAAAAGCCATAGGTTATGCCCATTACTTATCTCCATTTAAGAGACTATAACCCCCCCCCACTCTTTTTTAATAACTGTTACCTCAACCTTAATTTTTTTTTAAGAGAATAGTTTATTAATTTCTTTTTTTTTCAAGAAGGGCGAGGGAGAGAGAAACATTGTCTCGAAGGTACAACATAAACCGGCTGCTTCTTACATGCCCCCCACCGGGGATGAAGCCTGAAACCCAACCCAGGCTTGTGCCTTGACCGAGATTCCAACCAGCATAGGATGACACCCAACCAACTGAGCCACACCGGCCAGGGCACATACAGAGCCAACTAGATTCATAGGCATGGGTCCTCTAGACTCTCGTAGGGCCCCTGTGCTCAGAAGGGCCCCACACTTGGTTTAATGCTTGAAATTCTCAATGCGTTTTGAACAAGAGGCCCCGCATTTTCACTTGGCTCTGCATTACGTTATGTAGCTGGTCCAGGTCACACTACAAGTAAACAGACAAACCCAGGAACAAAAATATCACTTTGTTATCCAGTTGAACAAGTCCTTTTTTCCACAGTACCTAATGTATTAAAATTCCCATTCATTGAGGGCTGGCAATAATAAGCTCTTGATATGTATTAGTGTTACAGAAAAACCGGAGAAGAACCGAGCGACGCTTAGAGAGATGGAGTTACATTTATTACGCGCAGGCCCAGAGGAAAATGTCTCTCAAATTCTGGGTGAAATCACACAGGAAGTTTCCTGTATTTATACTATCTCACCCTCTTTGTCTCCCCAATACGGGTTTTTTCCGGTTCCCTTTGCAAGTTCTTAAAGGGCCCTATGTGCTGGCGCTTTGAGACCTCGACCAAAGGCTTGGCCTGGTGCCAGCACTGATAACTTCGTCTGGGGAAGGTTTAATGGCCTCTCTGAAATGGGAGTAGTCTTATTTTCCTTATTATTTAAGCCAGCAAGCATCTACGGAAGCCAGAAATAGCAGGGTTAAAATTTCAAACAATAGTTTTTATATAAGATGGATGCTTCTCATTTAATCCTTATGACACCATGTGAGTTGGGTATTATTGACACTTAACATATAAGGAGACTGAGGCCGAGTGAAGGTAACTTAGTGTTAGCACGGCTTGAGTAGGAACCGTATTTTCTTGTTTCCACGACACTGGGTAATTAATTGGTGATTGGAATAGAATTAGCCTTATTGAGGTCAATTTAATTCTTTAGTGTTAATTGAGTGTAAAATATTTTGTCTTCAATTTTTTTTTTTTTAATCCTCACCCGAGGATATTTTTTCCTTTGATTTCTAAAGAGAGAGTGGAAGGGAGGGAGGAGGGAGAGAGAGAGAGAGAAACACATGGATTGGTTGCCTCCTGCACTCGCCCCTACCATGGCTGGGGAACCTGCAACGCAGGTACCTTCCCTTGACTGGGAATTGAATCCTTTGGTCCAAGGGCTAATGCTCTAACCACTGAACAACCGGCCAGGGCTCTTCCGTCAATTTAATCTTGCAAGATCCAATGCAGGAAGGTTATCTTCTCATTTCTCTTTTCACTTTTGTAATTGACATTTTGCTTATTTACTTAAATCACTTGAATACCAAGGGCTTGTTTTCTGATGGGTTGTACATTATCTTTTGTATTGTGAGCAAACATCACTGGATTTATACCTGCAAAAAGGTCAATTGGTCATTTGCTTTTTATTGGGCTCCTAAATTATACTGAGCTCAAACTCCAAAAGTTATTGTGAAAGATCTGATATCTGCCCAGCTGGTGTGGCTCAGTGGTTAAGCGTTGACCCATGAACCAGGAGGTCACAGTTCTATTCCCTGTCAGGGCACATGCCCTGGTTTCGGGCTTGATCCTCAGGAGGGGGTGTGCAGGCAGCAGCCAATCAATGATTCTCTCTTATTACTGATACTCCCTTCCTCTCTCTGAAATCAATAAAAACGTATTTCTTAAAAAGAGAGAATATGATGCCTGAGCCCAATGATTTTCCAAGGGAGACTGGAAACAGTTAGGTATTGCACATTTTAAAAATACTTGTGGCACGCCTGTTGAAGATCGCTGATCTAATCCACCATAGTCTTTTATTTTACTTTTAAAATATATTTTTATTTATTTCAGAAAGGAAGAGAGAGATAGATGAGAGATGATGAAGGAGAAACATTGATCAGCTGCCTCCTGCACGCCCCCCACTGGGGATGGAGCCAGCAACCAGGGCATGTGCCCTGACCGGGAATCGAACTGTGACCTCCTGATTCATAGGTCAATGCTCAACCACTGAGCCACACTGGTTGGTTTGCCATAGTTATTTACATGGAAGTTCTGTTCATCTATATGTAATGTTAATGTGAGATTATTAATACTGATTTTCTAAAATTAAAACATTAAAAACCTTTCTGCCAACCTTTGATTATATGCTATTTATAAATTGAGTTACTTTGTATCAAGAATGATCACCCTTATTTTTCTGAAATTAACCCAGGTTGAATAGATTGAACACTTCTAAGTAATCAGTCCATTTACAAATTTAGTTAACACAAGATCTATAAATATTTTAAACTTCCTTTGTATATTTAACATCTGATTTTTAAGCACTTCAAATGCCTGAAAAGACAAATGTACAGATCTAACAAGCAAAATCTTCCTATGTACTTAACAACCTTTATACATTTTAAAATTTATGTTCTACTATAGCCAATTTACTGTTGTTGTTTTTTTCTGTATTTGTTATAATAAAATTCCTTTGGATATTTATTGTGAAAGAAAGATCCGAAATGTGAATTTGGTTGTTTCTGGACCAAGAGTGATTTTAGCTTTTCTACCTTACGCTTTTCTGTATTTTCTTAAATTTTTTTTATAATCAGAAGAAATAACAAAATACCCTAAAAGCAAGAATCAATGCATAGTATCTAAAAACCAAAATGTATTCTTCTACTATATCCTTTTTAAAAAATAAAACTTTTTTTCCCCTCTGAAGAAACATCAACAAACAAAAAAAGACCTTAGAAAACAGTAATAAAAAATGGAGGGAGGTGTGGGGTGAGGACAGCAGTGGTGGTATTTTGCAGGAGGAGAGAGAAGACTGGCTCACACCTGATTGTGAACAGTACTGGCTTCTGGATCAATCAGGCAACTAACTGATGGTATTTTTTTTTTTAATTTCTTTGCAGGACACGAAGAAGCACCTCATGATTAGCCTGTCAGCATAATGACAACTATAAACAGGACCAATGAAACAATTATAAAATGCAAAGTTGACAGACAACGTCTCCTGAAAGAGATCAATGAAAAGCGTGAGTCCAACTGCTTGGTGGAAAGAAGCAATCAAGTCAGCTTACTGAGAGCTCAGCGGAGGCACTTCAGTTGTGCCTATAAGTGCCATATTCATTCCCAAACCAAAGAACCTGTGCCCGACAGTGGCAGGAGCTCCTGGGTCAAACTGAGTCTCCTTGCTCACATAGAGAAGAGGCACTTTCCATCAAAAAGTAAGATGTTATGGGTAGGCTTCCCACCCAGTCGACAGGAGGGATATATGTATAATTAGGGAGAATGTCATAGTGGTGCTCTGGGATAGCTTAAGGGCAACCTGTCTGAAGTCAAAGCATCAGTCAACGAGGCTAGTTGATGGAGGTTCTCATTTTCTTGTGCCTACAGAATCCTAGGTGCAACATCCAGGAGGCCTCATTTAATATAGGCTCTAGGTGGGTCCTGGGGCCTGCATTCTCCGCAGGCTAAGGTGACTCTGATGCTGATGGCCTGAGAACCATATTTTGAGAAAAGTTGTGATAAGGTCATTATAATGGACCACAACAACGTAGGAGGCCGCCTATCTCGCCAAATTTTGTTGCCTCTGCAAAAATTTCATGTGCAAAGTTGAGATAAAATGGAAATTATTTTGATGACAAATATTAAACAAAAGGCCCCAGAAACAATAAAATGTGGACGGAGGTTGGGGTGAGGGTGTGCCCTGGGGGTAGTATTTTGCAGGAGGAAGAAGAGGAACTGGTAGCTACCTTGATTGTGAATACTTGTTTCTAATTCAAGGCAAACAACTGATGATGTTTTTCTCCTTTATTTGAAAAAAAGAGAAGAAAAGTAAAGTAAAAGGAGAGTATAAGTATAGTAAATACAACCAACACATGATTCAGTTAGACCAGAAACAAAAGAGTCGCCATATTGACGATTTGGAAATTTAGCTTCTTTGATGAGGGGGCTGTGACTTTGCATTTGCCCCACGCTCCTGGTAGGTGGTGTTGAGAGGATGACACAGTATGGCCTGGACAAGTGAGGTTCTCCATTGTGTGTTAAAGTTAATCTGTAACAGTCAGGTGTTTATTTTACATTAAAATGTAACTCGTTTAGGAGGAATGCCTTTAGTGTTCCTAATTCTAGTGTTACCTTTTATTCTGGTTGAATTACTTGGAGCTAGATGAGTTAAGTCACAGGTAGTAGGTTAATTCTCACAAGTTTAATAGTGAACATTGAAATCAACCTCCTATGACATAGTTTACCACTTTACATGAATGCACATGGTTTTCTACAAAACAGAGTCTAACAAATATAATTTCCATAACCAACATTCATGATATAGAGGCTAGAAGCCCACAATTCTGGAACATTAAAATAACCTTTAAATACTGCAGAAAAGCTCTTTGTTCCTTTTAAGTGAACAGAATTAAACAGAAACTCAACTTTATGATGACAAGATGCTGGATAAGTACAAACCTAATGTAAATGTTATGGAAATCGGTATGGGAATCCATGGTCTTTCTTTAATTAGTCTAAACTAGTAGTTCTTAAAGGGTGGTCTGGGAATACTGAGGGCTTATTTTCTTTTTTCTTTTTTTAAATATATTTTATTGATTTTTTACAGAGAGGAAGGGAGAGAGATAGAGAGTTAGAAACATCGATGAGAGAGAAACATCGATCAGCTGCCTCCTGCACATCTCCCACTGGGGATGTGCCCGCAACCCAGGTACATGCCCTTGACCGGAATGGAACCTGGGACCTTTCAGTCCGCAGGCCGACGCTCTATCCACTGAGCCAAACCGGTTTCGGCATATTTTCTTTTTATCTCCACAAGTGGAGAGTCCCTGGGTATTAGAGAAGAGTCCTGACATTTGTTGGACTGTCTACTTTATTCTGAATACTGTTGAGGTTTGAAAAAGTCAACAATAATACCCTTCTGCTCCTAATCTGGCTTTACATCGACTGAGAGATAGATGGAGGTAAAAATGGTGGCTTTGTTGCTGGAAAGCTGCCGGAAGCCGGTCCATCGTTGCTGCTTGACACAGTCGCTGCAGGAAAGAAACATCTGCACAGCATATGTTTCAAGGGACCTGGCATATATAGCATATTGTTCTTAATATGTTTGCTCTCCTTAGCGCCATGTGTTTTAACCAAGGTCACCTCTCTGAGAAAGGTTGTTTCCCAGGTGGGGATTTTCCCCTGAGGTTAGGGAGGAGATACAACCCCTTAATTAAGTGCCAGGCGGGTAGTTAAGCTACATAATCTTTACTCCCTGGAATGGAGATAAGAAACACCCTAACCTTTGTAATAGAAATTGACAGGATTAAAATCGGCTGGTATAAATACGGATGTAACAAGACAATAAACATCAGATCCTCGTCAGTTCCTAACCAGAACTCCGACCAGAACTTTGGCTGGAGATCCTGGCTAGAGGTCCTGACTAGGCTGCTGATCAACTGAAGGCTGTCTTCGTGTCATTCCTTCTTTGCCGACTCCGTCCACACCTTTGGGGACCCCTGGACCCGCTGGGATTGGACCCCAGCAGAAAGCAAATCTATATTGGAGGCATTGGCTTAAAAGCAGTCAAAGGTGAACTCACCCCAAGAGAGAACTTAGCCCAATCCACACCACGAGTTTGGGCCTGCCCCACTAGACTAAGAGCACCCCCTTCCCCCAGAGGCCAGCAGATGCAACGAGAAAACCCTCGTTTGCAAACGTTAACTCCCAAATTTGATGAACATTACAGTACTCTAGTAGACCCTCAACAAATGCGCAATGAATCAAATAGTAAACATCATTAATGATAAAATAGCATCCCCTTTATTAGGATGGCCCTCTTCTGTCCTCTGAATGCTGAAGAACACCTGCACTCAATACTGGGCCCTCTTTCATCATCTACCCGTGGTTTCTAGGTGATCTCAGCCCAGACAGTCCCGCTCTGTTACAGGACTCAAAATCTCATCTCTAGTCTGAGGACTCCCGCATTTCTGCTTCTGCCCTGACCTTTCTCCTGAGTTCTGGACAGATCTATCAGATAGCATGTATCAGATTGCCACCTCTCCTTGATGTTATGTGAAATTTACCATCGCCCAAACAGAATTCCTATCCTCCACCCCACAACCTACTCACCCTTGACCCTTCCTCATCTCAGAAAATGGCCATAGAGCGAGTCATACCTTTGACTCCCCTCTTTGTCTGACATCCCACATCCAATCTGTCAGGAAGTTCTGTCAGCTCTTCCTTCAAAATCAGTCCTGAATCTGACTACTGCTACCACCCAGAGCCAACCCAGGGTCATCTCTCCCCCAAAGTACAGCAAGGGCCTCACATCTGTCCCCAGCCTCTGCTCTTGCCACCTCCCACATGTATTTCTTCACATGACAGCCTGAGTGATTTAAAAAAAACAACCCATATATTAGATACTTCACTTGTTGCTCAGGACTCACCCATGATGTCACACCACACTGGATAAAATCCCCTCCTTATCCTGTGTGCTTATCTTTTCAGCTTTTCTCTTCTACTCTCCCTGGCCTCATCCCACTTAGTCACCATGGTCTTCTTCCTGTTTCTGGGATGTACCACTCTGGTTCCCACCTCAGGGACTTGGCACATGCCGTTCCCTTTACCTTGGGTTCTCTCTCTCTCTCTCTCTCTCTCTCTCTCTCTCTCTCTCTCTTTCCTTCCCTCAATTTATTCAGATCTTCCTTCAAAAGCCAATTCATCAGGTTGAGGCTCAGTTGAGTGGTGACCTTTGAACCAGGAGGTTGCGGTTTGATTCCGTCAGGACACATGCCCAGTTTGAGGGCTTGATCCCCAGTAGGGGGCGTGCAGGAGGCAGCCAACCTATGATTCTCATCATTGATGTTTCTCTCTCTCTCCCAGTCTCTTCCTCTCTGAAATCAATAAAAAAATAATTTTTAAAAAGCCAAGTAATCAGAAATCACCTTATCTAAGTAAAACTTTCCAACATCCTACCACCCCTTTTCACGCTCTCTCTTCAATTGTCCACTTAGAGGTGTGAACACCAAAAGAGGGGCAATCTTACTGAAAGACACTAGCCTTAAAAACAGAAAACTTGGGTATCTTAGTTTGGGCTGCTATAAAAAAACGTGTACACTGCTGGCTTAAACGACAAGTTTCTTCCTCACGGGTCTGGAGGATGGGAGCCTGAGATCTGAGCGTCAGGGCAGGTGCTTGGTGCTAGCTCTCTACCTGGTTTATAGAGGGCTGCTTTCGGGCTGTGTCCTCTCCCATGGCGGAAAGAGCTAGCTAGTGCTCTGGCCTCTTCTTATAAGAGCACTAGTCCCATTTGTGAGGGCTCTACTCTCATGACATAATCACCTCCCAAAGGCCCCACCTTCTAACACCATCACACTGGGATCAAGGTTTCAACATAGACATTTGTGGGGGAGGAACACAGACATTCAGTCCATTGCACTTGGGTTCATGTCCTGCATCTGCCGTTGACTAATCTTATACTTTCAGTCACTTAGTGTTTCTAAACCTTACTTGCTGTATCTTTGAAACAGTACTCATCCTCTCTGCCCTCAGGGTTATTTAAGAAACTATGAAATGAATTATAAGTTATATAACAAATACTTTTATTTTTATTTTTCAGATAATGCCATATTTGGATAAAGTGCATCCCCAGAGACACACCAAAATTCCAGCTCTTTATCCTTCTTCAGTATCTATCTGAATTATTTACAAATATTAATTATAAAAGAAGCCAAAAGTATTTGCTAGTTCACCAAAGAAATATTTTGTTAAGTCATATAACAAGTATTACATCTTCATTAATTTCATTCTATTAGTCATATTTTTGAAGGGATGGTTTTTGTTATTAAAGATACTTTCACCCCAGCCGGTGTGGCTCAGTTGGTTTAGTGTCGCCCTGTATGCTGAAAGGTTGCTGGTTTGGTTCCTGGTCAGGGCACATACCCAGGTTGCGATGCCTGTGGGAGGCAACTGATCAATGTTCCTCTCTCACATCAATGTTTTTCTCTCTCTCCTCCCTTCCTTTCTCTCTAAAATCAAAACTTTTTTTAAAAATTAAAAAAAAATACTTTGAAATATGTATCACTTAAAAGGTCCTTTACAGTGATCTTCTCTTTATTAATTTAAAATGTTTAAGTAGTTTGTTTCTATAAATTGGTGGAGTATATTGACCAATCCCACTAATCAAACAGAAAGCTAAAGTCCTCAAAGTTAACAACTTGCTTCTAAACACTGAATTGCATGAACTCAGAGCTACGATTTTGATAATTTGACTAAGTACATACTTGAGAGATTAACAAGGTGGAGCTTTTTGTTTTATTTTATTGTCCATCCCCAAAGTGAGCATTGCTAGATTTATCTGTGTGTCATTCCTTCTTGGGTAGCAGACTAATTTTCAGGTTTTGACGTGGCTTGTGTTCCTTTTTGCAGTTTGAGCCAATAGCCTGTTATTCCATATGGCAAGCTGGGTACTACTTGGCTTGGAACCCAGGTGCTGCTTTGCATTTGTATTTATATCAGTGAAATATTCACCTTTGATTTGGTTGCCATTTCCCTCCATAGAAAGCTCAGATTCACAAGCCAAAGCATATTAATATTGGAAAGGATATGTATCAGTCAACTGACCTAAAACCCTGTCTCAGCTAGGACTGCACCAGGGCACAGGTGGGGATAAGATTCATTGACTCTGAGGGTATATATTAAAAAGCCAGGCCCAAAGCTAATTTTTTGCTTCTCAAAAAAAAAAAAAAGAACAACAACAACAAAAAAGAACAAAACTCCCAGTATCAAGAGCTATGAAGGGTTAGCCTGCCACAGTTTCAGGGGCATTGGTGACAGAAGACAGAAGAATCTTGGTTCAGAGGCAAAGGACTGTATTGCTCAGAGCACAATGTTAACGTAAAAACCTGTAAAGAATTTTTGTGAGTTTTTTTGAGCCAAACTGTCGACAGTTGCTGGGAATTGGGATAATGCTCTAGAGAATAGCATTTTTTTTCATCTATTTTTATACATTGCAATCAAAGGAGGGGATGTAGGTGGGTTATATGAAATCCATTGGTGGTAGATTAGAGAGGTGGGAGAAAGCAAAGGGGGAGGGTGATGGACCTCTGGGATTGGATAAAAAGTAAAATGATGGACACATACTTATGTGTGTGCAGGATAGTTAACAGTCAACAATGAACATGATAACAATAACAATGAAGGAATTTGTGGCATCTGTCCTGGCATCCAGGCACATTAGGTTGTGTGTCCCAAGGGATCCGGAAAAAGGGAAGTTACAAGTTACCCAGACATTTCAAAGATATGTTATCATAGATGCAAAAAGATAGATAGGCTCAGTTAAGGTAAAGGTTGACTATGTCAGTGAAGATATGGGCCTAGGACATAACTACCCACCATAAACTTTAACCCACTTTTAGTTAAAGTTTAATTTCAGACCATCCTTTGTGGTTACTTTAGGTCTCTGAGTTTGCAAGACTGCCATGCAGGCCTTCCCTGAGCTTGTCAGGTTAGCATGTGGCCCCTTCTTCAACAGCAGCAAGCAGCACAAGCCTCATGTTCTGATTGGTACCCTCTGCCCCCCTCTCTCTTTACCCCCCCCCCCCAAATAATGTGAAGTCATCCAGACAGATGCCATGCACACAGAGGCTTTGCCTCACAGCTGAAAATCTCTGAGCTTAGGAAACCCAACCTTTGTCCTGGCTGGTGTTTCTCAGTGATTAGAGCATCGGCCTGTTCGCTGAAGGGTCTTGGGTCTGAGTCCCAGTCAAGGGCACATACCTGGGTTGCAGGTTCGATCCCCAGCCCCCATTGGGGTACATGCCAGAGGCAACCAATCGATGTGTCTCTCTCACATCTCTCTGTCTCCCTGTCTCTTTCTCTCTCCCCCCTTCCTCCCATTCTCTCTAAAAAAAAAAAAAGGAAAAAATATCCTTAGGTGAGAATTAACAACAGAAAGAGAGGAAGGAAGGAAGGAAGGAAGGAAGGAAGGAAGGAAGGAAGGAAGGAAGGAAGGAAGGAAGGAAGGAAGGAACCCAACTTTTGACTGGAGGAAGACATGCTCTTGATTATAATGTAGAATTAATAAACTTGCCTCTGCTTCAGTGGGAGACATTATCTGTCTTCCAAGGCCCTTGGCTATATAAACATCCTTGAAAAGATCATCTGGGCCCTGGCCGGGTCATCCTGATACGCCAAGGTTTCGGGTTTGATCCCTGGTTAGAGCACATACAAGAATCAACCAACGAATGCATAAATAAGTGGAATAACAAATTGATGTTTCTCTCTCTCTCAAATAAAGATAATCTGGAACAAAAGCTATCAGTGTCTCTGCCCCAGGGATACACAGAAATGGGAGACCTATGGAGAATTATCTCCCAACACTTAGCAGCCCACAAAGAGACTATCAAACACAGCATCCTTTCTTTGGCTCGTTCTAAGATGAATCAGGGAATAAATACATAGTACATGAGTGTCAGGTTATGTGTAATACACTCAACAACCTTCCGATCTTAATTCTCTCTAGTCCTCTTCTGTCTCCTCCCTCATGCACCTCTGGTTTTATGGAACTACTTGGGGTTCTCTGTTTATTCTCTTACCCCCACCCCCCTTCACCTGGCTAACTTTCGTTTAAATACCACCTTCTCCTGGAAGCTCTCCCTCCACTTCCCCCTTAGGTGTTTCTCCTTTGTCCTCCTGTATACACCTTATAACAGCCTCAGGCTAAAGCCAGAAAATCAAAAGTCATCAGTCAGTCCAGACACCTCTCTGCCCCTCCCAGGCGTTTCAGAGTTGTTGATGCACCTGTTCCCTCAGTAGACACAGGGGGATGGGCAGACAGTCATTTCCCTCCATTTTGCTCCGCCTCCCTGCAGAGCTGTCTGCGGTGAGTTCCAAGTCAAGGCCACTAATGCGGGTGCAGGAAGGCCCTCTGTGGCATCCCTGGTACGCAGAAAAGGCTAAGGCGTGGCCTGCCATTGCTGCTGAAGCTACCAGCACCCAGTGCCTCTTCCCTGGAGAGGGTCTTGCAGGCCAGGGCAGGGGAAGCTGCGTTTCTTTGCTGGCCTCGAAGATGGGTCCAAAGGGAAGAGCCAGGCACAGTGGAAGATGAGCTCTGCCTCATAAGGTAAGAGGTTCCACAAATACAGAAAAAAGTGAAGAAAAAGAATAAAAATGTTCAATGCAGTACCCTTTGGGCTGCCCCCAAATCAGCACATATCCTTTTGCCATAGAGTGTCTTTTTAACATGCTTTCACAACATTGGTCACCATCCGCTATGGACGGGCAGTATCTTATCCCTTACAATTAACTGGTATTTTGCTGCCTGGAAAGCGATCCAGGCACTATAATGAGTCTCAGATTTCCTCCTCTTCCTTCCTTTCCCTAATGGTCTCTTTGTGATAACTACTTCAGGGTATGAATTTCCTCATCAAGCAGGGTTCTTAAAGATACAAGCAACAGAAACTAAATTTGGCTAATTTAAGAAGAAAATGAATTTACTGAAGGATAATGGATAGTTAGTAAAATCTCCAGGAGGGTGGAAAAACCAATTCATACCGCTGAACTAGAAGCATAAAGACTCTACTAACACAGCCTGTGGGCACAGACCCTGCAGCTAACAATGCCAACCTCACCAAGCTGTCATGCTGCCACCATCAGTCCTGGCTTCTTCGTGACTCATTTCATTCAAAATCTAGGGCGGGTCATATTATCAGTGCCCTGGTTGCAAGAAAGGCTAGAAAATGATTACCTGTGGGAGCCACCCTTGCTGGAAAAAATGGTTTCAGTTCATGTGGTGGTTCTATTTAACGGGGAAAGGTAAGCAGCAGCAGTGTCTCCCAACCTCCTGCTAGGAGTCCATTAATTGAAAAGCAGTGCAAGGTAGAATTAGAACCCATGGTTTCAGCTTCCAAGCTCAGTTTTATTTGAGACAAATATTTCTCTCTCTGACTGGTTTGGCTCAGTGGATAAAGGGTCGGCTCGTGGACTGAAGGGTCCAGGTTTGATTCTGGTCAAGGGCACGCATGCACGGTTGCAGGCATGATCCCTAGCCCTGGCTGGAAAGCATGCAGGAGTCAACCAATCAATGTGACTCTCTCATATTGATGTTTCTGTCTCTCCCTCTCCCTTCCACTCTCTCTAAAAATCAATGGAAAAATATCCTCGGGTGAGGATTAACAACAACAAATGACAAATATTTCTCTAAAATTATAATCTTTTTATCCCTATATAATGGTTTCTTCAGTTCAGATTATTAATCAGAACATTTCTTTTTAAAAAAATATATATTTTATTGATTTCAGAGAGGAAGGGAGAGGGAGAGAGTGTTAGAATCATCAATGATGAGAAAGAACCATTGATTGGCTGCCTCCTGCATGCCCCCTACTGGGAATCAAGCCTGCAACCCATGCATAAGCCCTTGATCAGATATGAATCCGGGACCCTTCAGTACGCAGGCTGATGCTCTAGCCCAGTGACGGCGAACCTTTTGAGCTCGGCGTGTCAGCATTTTGAAAAACCCTAACTTAACTCTGGTGCCGTGTCACATATAGAAATTTTTTGATATTTGCAACCATAGTAAAACAAAGACTTATATTTTTGATATTTATTTTATATATTTAAATGCCATTTAACAAAGAAAAATCAACCAAAAAAATGAGTTTGCGTGTCACCTCTGACACGCGTATCATAGGTTTGTCATCACTGCCTAGCCACTGAGCCAAACCAGCTAGGGCCAGAACATTTCTTTTTCTCAAATGCCCCCTTCAGTTCATTTGGCTTTGAAGTTATTTCTGGAGCAGGTGCTGGAGCTTGGGGAACAATTTCAATGCATTCTGTGTTGTCACTTCCATCACTTCTTCCACTGAGATTCCTTTCACCTGGGCAATATATTCTGCTGAGATGGTAATGTTTTGGGGTTCATTCCGTACCTGAAAGAGAACAAAGCAGACACTAAATCAAACATGATTGTCAAAAGAAGCAATCCTTGAAGACTGTAGATAAAATAGAAGAAAATGAGTTGGTAAACACAGCCGATGAGTTCTTTTTTTAATGGGGGTGGGGGATGGTGGGAGGCAATAAGGGGAGAAAGTCTTGAACTTCAGCTTAGAAGCTATAGCTACACACTGACTGTAAGTCTATGTTGCTCTTGAAAAGAGCCGTGGGGTATTAACAACTGAGGTCCCAGCATCTAGCAGTCTGCAAACAGTGGACACTTGGCAACCTGCATGACTGATGGGTTAGCTGTCCTTTGGTTTATTGCTTAACTGAGTGATTGTAAAGGTCACTGCTCTGCTGCTTGGCCCCTTCACCTCACAGGCTACATACATTACAGTTTGATTCAAGAAATGTCACCGTTCACATTCAAGAAGTACCAGTACATATGTGGAAGGCTAAACAGATACGTACTGGTACTTCACTGAGTCTAAGATGTATTTCCCTCCTATTTTAACATCTCTGAAATTGATACATATTTTATTTGGATTCAATGACATGTCATTGTATAACTGGAAGTGTTTTTCTTTTTCATTCTAATCGTCTCAAAGCAGTGGCGCATCTACAATCATTTAGATTGTACATTTAGATTTGGTGAAATGTATTATTGTTATTAAGTTATCTACTTAGGATGATAATATTGAGAGGAATAAAATATTGATTAAGTTTAAGAAAAATAATCTGATAACATTCATCAGGTATAATTGTGTTGAAAACAACCCAAATCACAATATCAAGTTAAATATACTGTGGTAGATTCACACACTGGAATATTATACACTTATTATACTTGTACTAGAAGAAATAGAGCCTCATTATAACAATCTAATTAAAAGGAGAAAAATAAACATTTATTGAGCATCTTACTATATACCAGATACTGCTAGATATATTACTCCATTTAATTCTCACTATAGTACTTCAAAGTATTTACTATTTTGCTTACATTTTATAAGTGAAGAACATTTCAGAGACATTAGTAACTTGCTCAAAGTCAAACAGCTAGTGCGTAGCAGAGACAGGATTTGAATCTAGGTCTTTCTGACTCTTGACATTGAACTTTTTGCTATACTGGTCTGGCTTTCATTACCACATAGACGAGGACATGGTCCATATCAAATATTATTCTGTGGGGCATAACAATTATATTTAGAAAAGACCTGAAATTAAGTTGATATAACCTCTCAACCTAGTGTTAAAATAGGATTCCATTGTACTTACACTGTGATGAGAAACACAGACAAATCAAAAATAGCTCAAATGAAAGACACAATCTAAATCAAGCATATCAAATTTGCGGCTGGTGGGCCCGAGGCATAACGAGGCTGCGAGTTTTACATGCTTGATCTCAATCATGTGGAAAACAGAAAATGACTTACCTGTTTTTCTGGTCCTAGTGCAGGTGAATCTGTTTCCAAGCAAATGGAGGTTAAAGGCAACTGTTTCACAAGTTTCTGCTTCTTAGAGAAAAGAAAAAGCTAGTAAGTTTAAAAAAGGAGTAATAAAGAGTTTTTTTTAAAAAAGAACATTAAACCCACATGCCAATGCATTCTACTCTGCAAGAGCTTAAAATTCATGCTTCAATATTCAATTGATACATGTTCACTACGTTCTCATTCTATTACTAACAGGTTTAAATAGCAACATTCATTGCCAAAAATTATCCAGAGACTCCAGGGACCCAGAGAGTAGTAACCAAAAGCACACCCAGCAAGGAAGTCAGACACCGGACATCACCATCCCACTGAGAGAGCTCAGGAAGAGACTTCTGTTGCTTCTCCACCACACTCGGTGCTTCTTTCTACTGTTCACTTAAAGCCACTCGGGCTTTCTGTTTATAAATCCAAAGTTCATATGCACGTTTTAGATTAGGTGGTAGATGGTTTTGTTTTCTTCTTTTTAATTTTCTGTCTGGATTATAAGGATTGCAATTAACCCAATGAGTTTTATACCAAGAACGTAATTCTTTTGCTGCCACTGCACTGTTAAAGTAAAAAATGGCAGGGGGAGACACATGATGCAGAGTGGAATATTATTAGAATGAATTGTTTGAAGATTAAAATTTCAGAGGCACAGAAATAGGTATGCTCATGCACTGCTGGTAGAAAAAAGTTAAACTAGCATAAACTTTTTAAAGAAAATGTAACAGTTTAACCAAAATTTTAAAATGTACACCCTTTCCTCAGTGATTCCATTTAGAGGGAAAACTGCACAAGTGTGCATATGTAAGATGTACAAAGGTATTCAGCCAGGCACTGTTTATAACAGTGAAAAATTAGAAACAGTCTAACCTTTACTTAAAGTAATGCTTAAATAAATTATGGTACATCCACATTATGAAATATCATACTATCATTTTAAAGATGAGATAGGTCCATATGTATTGATACAATTAGATACCCATGAAGCTAACTCAAAACAAAAAGAGTAAGATTATCTTCTTATTTTATCTGAATTAATGTTAACAATGATTGTTTCTGAATTGTAGAATCTGGATTAATTTAAAATTTGTTCTTTTCTGAATTGATTCAATTTTCTATAATGTACAAATATTATCTTTAAATGTATTTTAGTTTTGAAAAAGAAACATGCCACAGCTAAAGGTTACTACTAAATAAGAGGTTTTCCACAAAAGCTAAAAGTAGGAAAAATTAAAGTGACATGTGTAGAACACTCCATCTTATAATAGCAGAATGCACATTCTTTTGAAGTGTGTATGTTCTCTTCACCAAGATAGATCATATTCTGGGCCATTAAACAAACCTCAACCAATTTAAAAGAGGTGAAATCATACAATGAATGTCTCCTGAACATAGTCAAATTAAAGTAGGTATCAGAAATGGAAAGATATCAGGAAAATTCCTAAGTATTTGGAAATTAACAATACATTTTTAAATAGTCACTATGGTCAAAGAGGAAGTCTCAAGGTAAATTAGAAAACATTATGAACTGAAAGAAAGTGAAAATACAGCAAAGATCACAAATAAACCTATGACCATATCAATACTTATACTAGAAGAAACAGAGCCTCATTATAACAATCAAATTAATATTTGTGGATTGTAACTATATGTGGTTAGTGCTAATTCAACTATTGCATTAAATATCTTTATTAGAAAACAAGGAAGGTTTCAAATAATCTAAGGTTCTACCTAAGAAACTATAAAAAGGATAATATATTGTCAAAAAAGTATTTGACAGAATCCAACATCCATTTTTGATAAAAACACTCAGCAGACTAGAAACAGAAGGAACTTCCTTAAACCCTATAAGAAAACTGCAGCTCATAGTATACTTAATGGTAAAGAAATGAATGTTTTTCCATGATCAGGAAAAAGGCAAGGGTTTCTGCTTTTACTATTTCTATTCAACATTCTACTAGCTGTATCCAGTGAAATAAGGCAAGAAAAAGAAATAAAGGGCACAAATATTGGAAGGGGAAAAGTAAATATCTTTATTCAAAGATGACATGATTATCTACAAAAAAATCCTGAAAAATCTACAAAACACTACTAGCACTAGTGAATATCAGTAAGATCACTTGATAAAAGTTTAATATATAAAAATCAACTGTATTTCTATACACTAGCAATGAATAATTGATAACTAAAATTTTAAAACCAGTATCATTTAAAATAGAATGAAAAATATGAAATACTTAGGGGTAAATATAACAAAATATGTGCAGGATTTGTATGTTGAAAATTATAAAACATTGATGAGAGAAATCAAAGATCTAAATAAAGAGGTATGGTGTGTTCATATCAATTATTCCCAAATTGATCTATAGATTTAATGTAATTCAAATAAAAATCCCAGCCAGTTTTTTTTTTTTTTAAGAAATCAAGCTGATTCTAATGTAGATGGAAAGGCAAGGGACTTAGAATAGCCAAAATGATCTTGAAAATAAAGAAATAATTGGAATTCTCATAATATCTGATTTCAAAACTTATAAATCTAATGTAATCATTATAATATGATATTGACATAAGGTAGGGACCTAAGATTGATTTTTGTAACATAACTAGAATAATATCACAAGTGTTATATAAAAATATATATTACATATAAAATATATATCATATATAAAATATATATTTTATATTACATATAAAATATAGACGCTTTTATTTTAAAGTGTATTTCACAAAGTATAGGTGGAAGTTTAACGAAAGAATTTACCTGTCCACTCCTTATGATAGAAGGAGGGATCGAGAAGAAGTACCCAGCTTTTACTCCTTCCATGGCTACGGATGGCCGACCGTCAAATGCATGGAGCAGCACTTTGTCAGCACCTCTCAAAAATAAAAGATAGATCAGAATTCCAATTTATGTCCTCAATGAGCGGTTTTTCCATTAATCAAATTGAACAGCAAAGATCAGAAATTTGGTCACTGTGATATAAATATGAGGTTCTATGACTTCTAAAGGAGGGATAAATATATAGTGTTCAAACAGTAGAATAGAAATATAATAACAATTCTTAACTTTCAGAATAAAATTATTAAATACAATTGAAATATAAAATTTTAAACCATTATTTAATCTTCCTATACCATTAAACATTTTCCAGAAGTTTGTGAACGGTCAAATTATTGTTCCTAATAGGAGGTTTTTAAGCAGTCAAATAGTCCTCAGTGAGAATGCTAGTGGAAGAGGAAATGGGGAGCTAAATGAGTCACAAATTGACTAATCAGCATTAGCTTCATAAAATCGCCTCTGGTTCTTAAAGAATGGCTGCTCAACCTGCGTAAAAATCATGCTCTCAGTGATCCCAAAGGGTTCAGCACTCATCACTGGGAAATACCATGCTTTCTAGATGTAGGCAAGTACATTTACTTCACTATTTGATACTGTTTTTCGAATGGCAGGTATGACCATTAGTGGGTTATAACCACAAGTGAGTTATGAAAGCCATCTAGTGGGTCAAGACTGACCAGTGTATACACATACTTTTAATACCAAAAAAAGTAGATATGTGTATATATTCGTATCACTTCAAAAAGTTTGAAAAGTAATGCTATAAGATACATTTTAATTTTAGGATTATAAATTACTTAATCCAATTTTTCATTTGTTTTACCCTGGCAAATGATTATAAATATCACAATCACACTGAAAAAACCTTGTAAAAAGTAGACTGACTTGTAAAACCACTTTAGTTGACTTCCCCTTTCTCCCTTCCCCTATTTCCTTTCGTTTAAGAAATCATATTAAAACATGGCCTGTTCTATGAGAAGATGGACTGGAATACCAAACGTAAACTTTAGGCACATCTGTCTCAGGATGTAAATACCTTGCTCATTTAAGAGGCTGATGGTGGGTCTTCCAGCTGAACGTGAGTGAACATTTCTGTTTAACAACAAAAAAATTCCTTTTAAGTACTTAATGTGACATTATTTTGTTCTATTAAAGTAATTAAGAGAAAAAGAAATAGAGAGCTCCATTTCAAAAGAATCATTTTAATTTGCTCTATAGCATTTAATATCGGAAGATGGTTAATTAACCTACAAAGGCAAATTTAGTCTTTTGGCTAACTGGACCTGTCTGATTAGGACTTGTCTTTGCGCTTCCTTTTGTGCATCAGTGCCAGCAAATCTGGGGGAGAAATCCAGTCCCACCTATAACAGAAAAGTCAAATAGAATTACATTTTTCATGGTTTAATGAACCCAAAAAGGCATATTATGGAGCAGTACAATCCAAGAGAAAGATAATGGGAGCCATATGTGCAAGCCACATATATAACTTCACATTTTCTAGTTAGCCACGTTAAAAACACTAACAAGAAATGGGTGAAATTAATTTTAATAATATACTTTATTTAATCCAGTATACCCCCAAACATTATCATTATTATTATATAGTAATGCATTATTTCAACACATGAGCAATATAAAAATTATTGAGTTATTTTACATTCTTTCTTTGGGGTGCTAAGACTTTGAAATCCTCTGTGTGTTTTATACTTAGAGCACATCTCAATCTGGACCAGTCACATTTCAAGTGCTCAATAGCTACATGTGGTCATCACAGCGAACAGGAAAGATTACAAATGACTGCTTTCCTTGATATATTTTGGCATTCATTGTTATAATCTATATTCTGAATTTAACTGTTATTCTTATCTCTTATCTTTATCTTTAATTAGAAGTGGAATTTATTACCAAGTGATAAAAATGTTTTACAACCGTAAATTATTTAATAAAAATGTTGACTACACTCTAGCCTCTTTAAAGTATGCTTTGTATATACTACTTTAACTAACTAGAGAGATGACCCATATTTAAGCAAAAAAAGAGCATAGTATATAGAAATGATAATAAAGTATTAACATAAGCCTATGATGAGGCTTTCTATTGTTTCATCCCCAAGCTCTTTTGCTTATTGAGGAAGTATTGATGAGTTATTATTCAGCTGGATGGGGTGAACATAATTATCCAAGTTAGTTATAATCACCAATATTGAATTAAAGATTCTTTTCCTATATCACATGAAAGTCTGAATCAGAAGTCATTTGATCAGTTAATGGGTGTTTACCTCTCCAATTGCCAATAATCGATCCTTATAATTCTCGATAATGGGCAAAGCTACATCCAAATCCTGGGAGAAAACAAAGTAATTTGTTAAAACAGACGGAGAAGGAAACTGATATTTTATAAATACCTATTAAATGCCAGGCACTATGCTGTATTGGTTCTTTACATATATTCTATTCCTTTAACCAGTTGAGGAACTAGGAATAGTAATTCTAGAACGGTGAGTACTTCTATCTGGATAGTATCCCATACCTATTCAGGTCACAGGAATGAAACCGTTTATAAAGATTCACACTTAAACACTTTCTTCTGTTTAGGAGGCATTTCCTAGCATATAGAAGGACTGATATGATTTCCTGGAATAGCTGAGCAAGAGAGAAGAAAGCCACCTTTGTAAGTGAGGTTTGGGGAGTGCATTATATTATGTTCTCCTTTTAGGGTAACATTGGTTTGTGAGTTTGTCATAGTGATAATCCCATACACTCTTTGTACTCTTTGCACTGATTTCTTTTGTCTTGATAATCCTGTTTAGCCTATTTTTGTTCTACAGGTTCAACAATAGAAACACTAAGTATCATATATGTGCTTGTCTGTAATCATTGAAGTAACTGTGTACCATTAGTTTCCATACTATTATTATTACACTTAGAGAATTTGCCCTCTGAGGTTTCCCTCTTCAGACAAGGGAAAGGCAAATATGTAGAAAATTTGCTTCTTTTAAGATATGTAAGTTGCAAGGTACCTCTGAGGATAATTCAGGTTGCAGTTCAAATGTCACCGCCTCAGACAGGCCTTCCTTGACTACACAATCTAAAAACTAGCATCCACAATCCCTGTCACATAATCTTATTTTATTGTCTTTAAAGCACTTAGTGCTACCAAAAGTTTTCCTGTTCATGTATCTAATTGCTGATTGTCTGCCTCCATCTAGAACCTACTTTCATGAGAGGGATATTACTCTAAAGTGCTTGGAATGCAGTAGGAGCTCAGTACACACTTGGTTGACTAACGAAATGAATGCCTATAGCTATAAAGCTCTACATAAATGAAACAAACGCCATCCTGCTATGAGCCCCAACATTTCCGGAATTGTAACTCTCTGGGGAAATTTTATCACATCAACAACTCAGGAGAGTTACAGAATAAGTATTTATTTTTACATGAAGTTGAATTCAATGTAATTTTGTTGCAAAATAAGTAGAGCTACTTAGGGTATTCAAATGTAAGGATACAGATTCGTTATTACGAAAGAATGGACCTCATCTCTTAATTTATTCATAGATAACACAAAGTCTTCACTTTTTCAAAATGGGGCTGTTGATCCCAATATGTAATAAAGCACTCAAGAAACTGTGCATCTCCCCAATGCTGAGTCAGGAGTCAAGGCTATGGTGAGTCAGTGATATCTCATGGGTAGGATCTTTTTTAGAGAGGGTATGAAAGCCATGCAGTTTAGTAGATCAAGATCACTCCTATAGGGATGGTTCAACGTTCAAAGATACTGTGTACTTCAGCTCATCTGTTCCCTCACAGTACTACATCTATGAATTTGTATCTTTCTTTCTCTGGATACTTTATCACCTTTCTGCCAAATCAATATAACAATGTGATAAAAAAAAGTAAAAACAAATCACATGTAATTCTACAAGATTGTCACAACTACTATCATTTCTGTTTTTCTTTACAGTCTTTTCCTTATAGGATATATTTTTACATGATGCCACTCATTGTGAATAAACCGTCTGTATCCTGCTTTTCTCCCTATATTATACTGCAAACATTTTCCATGTTACTACATAAATTTTATAGTCTTCATTTTTTAAAAAAAATATATTTTATTGATTTTTTTACAGAGAGGAAGGGAGGGGATAGAGAGTTAGAAACATCGATGAGAGAGAAACATCGATCAGCTGCTTCCTGCACACCCCCTACTGGCTATGTGCCCGCAACCAAGGTACATGCCCTTGACCGGAATCGAACCTGGGACCCTTGAGTCCACAGACTGACGCTCTATCCACTGAGCCAAACCAGTTAGGGCTTATAGTCTTCATTTTTAATAAATGCATTATATTTACTACTCTATAAGCGAACTAATTATTCCTTTATTTCTGAACCCTTAAGCTATTCCCCCTTTTTCTCTATTACAGGTAATTCTGCAACAAACATCTCTGGGAAAGAAGGTAGCATTGCCTCCTTTTAGATTATTGTCTTACACTATAAATCAGAAAGTGAAGGACTACTGAGTCAAAGGTATTATCATGTTCCATGGTTCTTGTTTTATCTGTTACTGTTACCTTTAATGTGACACTTCTTTGTCCTTCTGGTGAAAGTCCTTGAACTGGATGAACACCCAAGCATGGCAGGACAAACCTGTTATACCTAACAGTGTAGAATGAATTGAGAAGCCGAATATTAGACTAGCAGACAATGTTACTCTAAAGAATAAGTAGGAAATATTTTTTTAGGGCTATGTTAATATTTTCCTTCTCTTTCTCTTTAAAAATGGATAATCTTTGATATCATGAACATGACATCATAACTGCATCCTTATTAGCAACTCTTTAAGTTCTTAATGAGAAGTCACACCTTTCTGAAAGCTGCATAATCTTTTCAAATTCTCCTGAATGTTCAGCGACCACCACAAGAGCCGTAACATTGGCCTGAAATAAAAAAAAGAACAGAATAGACTAGCTAGAGTTTTGAGCAATATACATCCAATATAATTAAACAGAATTATAAAGTTTTCTGTGCTTTTAGTTATTCTTGCTCATCCATACTCCGTCAGTATAATCATAATGGCTATCACTGAATACTTATTATGTTTCGGGCACTGTGTTCAGTGAAAAAAAAATATTACCTCAGTTTAATCTATACAACCTTATGAGGTGGCATTGCTATAATCCATTGTATAGATCAGGAGACAGAATTCTGGATGGAGTGAAATAATTTGCCCAAGATCATTAGGACTGTGTAACTCCAAAGCCTACACTCCTAATTAATGTCATAGTGAAAGGTGCTTGAATATAAAAATATACTGGCAGCTGCTTCTAAACTAATACTTTGGGGGAAGACCATGAAATGCTAGTGATAATGAATTTCATAAGCACTTCCAAAAATTAATAATTTTTCTCAAACAAATCAAAATGGTTCCCAAAACTTTTATCATTTCTCCAAAATCCCCAGGGTAATGTTAATTTTAGAACCAACAGACGGATAATCTGTTCCATATTGCTGGTAAGTATGATGGCTGGGGGAACATGTTTTGTCGAGTAACACTCCCTCCACGTTCTGCGTGGAGTAGGGTTCCGTATCTGAAAGAGGAGCCGCACAACCAATGAGAGAAAAATGACACGAGATAATTTTGCAATATTGGGGGACCAGGCGGGCAAGTCCCGAAGGACTTCCACCCATGCTCAGGCTGCTCCAATCTTTTATCGATCTGGAGTAGCCCTTAGGGTAAGGAGGTTTCAATGACACCCAGATCAGCAGACAATTTCCAGGAATAGACAAAGTATCTGATTAGCTCATCAGTAGATGATTTCCAGGAATAGGCAGAGTATCTGATCAACAATAGTCAATAAGGATCTACATAAGTATCTAAGGAATTAAGTGAACTAAGGTGGGGATGATGCTTCAACTATTATTACCTAAATTAACTGGGTGGTTCCTAGATTAACTGGGTGGTGCACAGTTCTGACCTTTGCTAGGACTTCAAAGGTTACTAGCTTTTGGGGGTCTGTCTAAACTCAGCTAGTGAAGACAATGAATGGAGTCCGGCAATGTTTCGATTCAGACTATCTTGTCTGTATCATTTTACTAGCGGTATGTTTTTGGAAAAGTTAGTCTCTAGGCCTTAGTTTCCTCATCTACAAAATGGGCAATAGCTGCCTAAAAAATAGAAGGTTCCTCAGAAGGTGGTTGTGAAACATTAAATGAAATAATGTACAGAAAGGGCTTAGGTCAGTACTTGTCACACAGTAAACACTTAATAAATGCAACTTATTCTTACTGAAGCATTAACATAGCATATCTAAAACAAAAACCAAAAAAGGGCAATTATAGATATTGACTTACTTTCTTGGCTTTCTCCAACACATCATCCAGATCCTAAAATAAGCACAAGTTATCACAATTATTTTAGATGAATAAGTAGCTGCTCTTTGGCTGTGTATATCACTGTACTAGTAGTTGAGGCACCGTAAAGAATGACAACGATGGCAAGGAACTGTGTGGTAGAATGTGAAGAGCCTACACTGACTGACCCACCTTTCATTTCCTCTTTCCTTCTCTTAGTAACATTTGGCATCTGTTTCCACTCCACTGAGACAGAAACTGTTACTGTCAACTGTGGAGGGCACTTCCCTGTCTCTTACTTACCCCTCAGCAGCATTTAGGGCAGGGGTCCTCAAACTTTTTAAACAGGGGGCCAGTTCACTGTCCCTCAGACCGTTGGAGGGCCGGACTATAGTTTAAAAAAAAACTATGAACAAATTCCTATGCACACTGCACATATCTTATTTTGAAGTAAAAAAACAAAACGGGAACAAATACAGTATTTGTATTTGCATGTGGCCCGCGGGCCGTAGTTTGAGGACCCCTGATTTAGGAGCTCCTCAGGTATCCACCCCTCCCTTCCTGAAATATTTTCCACGCTTGGCTTCTGCAACACTGCTCACCTGCAAACACCACTCTTTTATTGGCTGCTACTTTTCAGTCTTCTTGACTGGCTCTTTCTCCTCTGACTTCAGGACCCTGTGCTCCTCTCTCTGTACTCCCCTGAAGCGATCTTACCCACGGGTTTAAGAGTCATTCATTACTATGCTAATGAGTCCCCGGTGGTTACCTTCAGCCTATAATTCTTTCCACTACCCGAGATTCACATTTAAGAATGACTATAAAGAAAAATGTAAAAAAAACAAAACCTTTTTTTGAAAAAAAAAAGGATGACAATATGACATCTCCACTTGGATGGATCTTAGGCTCCAACAAATGCCAACTCTGTGTTCTCCCCAACAAACCTCTTCCTTCGGCCTTCCCTCAGCTCAGGAAACAGCACCACGGTCCTCCCTACAGCATCAAGTCCTCGCTTCCCCTCCTTCTCCACATCCAATTCCCAGCACATAGATCCTACTTCTAAAATATACCTTCAATCCATCTGCTTCTCTCAAACTCCCCTGCACCCACCATCACCTCTTGTCTATATACTGCAGAAGCTTCCAAATTGGTTTTCTAGCTTCCACCCTCGCTTTCCTGTTTGCCACACATCAGCAAAATTCTTTTATTAGTAAATGGATATCAGATCTTGTCATTCTCTTAAAGAAAAAAAAAAGACAAGATTCGCATTGTTGTTTTAATGAAACCCAAACTCCTTACTGACCGACCACACCTGTCTCTGCAAACCTCTTCGGTCTTTTTCATGCCTCTTTCTAGCCCATCACGCTCCATCCAGCATTTGGTAGCATCAATGTGCCAGGTCAACCTGCCAGCGGTCATCACTGCCCTACACCCATCTTCTGTTTGAACAGACTCCGCTCTTCCTTCTCCATTAGAAGCCTCTGGTTTCCAATAGAGCGGGTAAGACACTTTGTAACTCTGATCTGGTGTGTGTATTGTTCTTTCTGTTTGCAGGGGGTCAGGAAAAGTGGATTCCCAGCCGGGCCAAGCGCGGGTAGGGGGAAGAACTCCGGTAACCGGCAACAGCAAAAGGAAGAGGAGACACCGGGCTTAGGCTATGCAGATCGGAAAGAAAGATCAGTACGACTGCGGTTAATAAATAGGGAGTCAGGAGCAAGTCGGTGCAGCGACAGACCGGCCTGGGTGAGTCTGGGGCTCCGTCCTAAGAAAGGAGAGCAAAGGTAGCCCGGACAAGTATGGGGGACCGGGGGTCTCCCCGCTCCCACGGCCCGGCCTCGCCCTCACATACGCGGTCGAAGTCCGGGGCGGCAAGGTGGCAGTGGCAGTCCACCAGCCCTCCGCCCACCGCCCCCATCGCCGCGGCTGGCGTCGCCCTGGAATCCGCCCGCGCAGCCTCGGCCCGGAACCTCGCTGCGGCGGCGCTCTGAGTTTCCGGCTGCACCCGGACACTTTCCCCCGGTGGCACTCGCTTCCGCTCCCAGAGTTCCCGCCCCCGCTTTAAACTGGAAAATGGCGGGGGCTCCCGAGTTGGTGAGCCTTTCGCCTCCGCGGGACGGGGAGCGAGCGGCCGGGACAGAAGACCGCACCCCGGGCCCCGCCACTCCCCGCGAGGACTTCCGCGTGCGCTGCACCTCGAAGCAGGCCGTGCTGGAGCTGGTGGAACTGTGCGGCCGCTTCGTGCGACAGCTCGGGGACGCGCTGCCGGAGGAGATTCGGGAGCCCGCGCTGCGAGACGCGCAGTGGGTACGGGCCCAGTAGCCGGCACTTGTCGTTTCACCCTCTTCCCCGGTCTCGGGGCTCGAGAGGCTGCGCGGGCAGAGTTAGCGGTGCCCACGCTCAGGAAGAGCAGCCCGAGGAGCGCGAGGGGACGAAATAGATCTAGTGGCCGCCGGGCATTAGTTACCTAGAGAGACCCACGCTGCCCAATAGAAAAGAACAAGGCGAGCTATGTAGGTAACTTATTAAAAGTTAGAAAAGACAGGTGAAATTAACGGCAATAACATGTTTTACTTAACCCACTATGACCAAGATAGCGTTTTAATTTAATAATAATAATTTTAAAAACCCGAAGGAGATATTTTTCGTGCTTTTGTTAGTGCCCAGCTTTTCGCATTTGGTGTCCGAAACGGACAGCTCATCTTCTTTGGGATGAGCCGCCTTTCAAGGCCTGGCAGCTCCCGGTTCGCGTGCACGCAGACTCCGGGAGGATTTCTCCAGGAACGGGAATCCTGGAAGTCAGTCGGGCACCAGGCTAGCTTTTGGCCTTTCCTTTTGCCTGTTTTTTAAAGAATATCTTGTGAAGAGAGTGAAAACGTCTCCCCTATAAGTCTAAACTAGATAAGGAAGCTGTCTTGATTTTAAACTTCTCCTAAGATCATAACTGGCCCTTAGAGCATATTTCCCCTTCCTTTCTCAAATATTTTGTAAATAAAGCCTTTGAAGATAGGTTTTTTTTGTTTGTTTTTTTTTTAGGGGAAAGGTACAACAAATGGAGGGATTGGTGGCTGTCATAACAAAGCACACATTTTATATGTAGGAAAAAAAAAGCTTAAAAATTTTAAGTGCAGCACACCTGTGAGCGTGAATGATCACAATGCAAACAATAAAAATAAAGGTGAAGTGGAAGGCGAATGAAGAAATCCTCCCCGAGTTGTGCTGTGTTCCCGTTTTGTGTAAACAGTGGCTCTTATTCCCTCCTGTAACCAAGGGAAGAATAGACGCTCTCAGTGGTTTTTTGGGAAGGAGACTGTTTTATTGTGTAACGATCTTAGAGGTTTCCCCTTTCTGGGAACTTCGAAGGTAAACGACCAAGGGAGTCGACTTGTGTTTTATTTTAAATAGGAGAACAAATAAAAGGCAGAGGCTTTAATTATGTTCATGTACCTCTGTCTAAAACCACATAATATAGTAACAGGTTTTCTTAAAAAAAATAGTATTGGTACAATTGTGCCAGTACTACAATGACAATTTGTATTCCCAGGTAATCCTTGGAAGTTGACATATAAAGTAAATATTTTACTTTATAAAAATTTTAAAGTGTAAAATAATGTACTTTATCTCATAATTATGCATTATTTGATTTATGCTTATTTTCAATTATACAAAATACCAAATATATCCTCATTGTAAAAAAAAAAAAATAACATAAAGCAAAGCCTTTGAATTTCCCTTCCCCATCCCTCTTCTTTCCTGGAAAGAATTTACTATTTTGGAGGGTCCATAGAGGTTATAATCCTTCTACACCCTTCTTTATGGTTTTACATCTCTCTCTCACCCCCTCTCTGTTTTTTGTTTTGTTTTAAACATTAAGTGTCATGCTGATATATTGTTAGCAACCTGCTCTCCCCCATTTTTTTTTTCTTTTACCAAACATGTCTGTCAATATTATGTACAAATATACTTCGTTCTTTTTAAGTATTGCATGGTATGGATATATTGAATATTTAACCATTCTTCTAATTTTGAATTTAAATTTTGTGATTTTTCTCCTCAGTATTTTATAATTTCAAACAGTGCTAAAATAAACATTCCTAGTGCATCCTCTTTATGTTCTTACTAGAGGCCCGGTGCATGACATTTGTGCACTGGGGCAGGGGAAGGGGGACCCTCAGCCTTGCCTGTGACCTCTCGCAGTCTGGGATCCCCGAAGGATCCTTAGCGCCGCTGTGGAGGTGGGAGAGGCTCCCGCCACTACGCTCGCCAGCTGTGAGCCCAGTTTCTGGCTGAGCAGTGCTCCCCTGTGGGAGCGCACTGACCACCAGGGGGCAGCTCCTGCGATGAGTGTCTGCCCCTTGGTGGTCAGTGTGCATCATAGCGACCAGTCGTTCAGCTGTTTGGTCATTTGCATATTAGCTTTTTATTATATTAGGATTTCACTTCTAGCAATGTATCCTAACCTAAAGGACTATTCTCATCCTATATAATGAGATGACCGGTCGCTATGATGCGCACTGACCACCAAGGGGCAGATGCTCAACACAGGAGCTGTCCCCAGCCTGCAGGCCCCAGGCCAGCCAAGGTGGGTGCTAGTGGGGGCCCCCTGTCCACCCTGCCAGTTGCTGCGCAGAGGGAGGCAACCAGCAGCGGTGAGGGGCGGGGGTGGCGCCAGGCTGGCCAAGGTGGGTGCCAGCAGGGGCCTCCTGATTGCCCTGCCGGTCGCCCCACAGATCGGCCCTGATCTCCGGCCAGGTCTAGGGACCCTACCCCTGCATGAATTTGTGCACCAGGCCTCTAGTTGTTAGATAATAGGGAATGTGCATTCAGAATTTTAGTGGTGCTTCCATATTCCTTTAATCTTTTATTTTCTTTTAGTTTTTGTTAATTCTCACCCTAGGGTTTTTTTTTACCATTGAAAAAGAGTGGAGGTGGGGGTGGGGGGGGCAAGAGAGAGAGAAGCATCGATGTGAGAGAGAAACATTGATTGGTTGCCTCCTGCACATGCCCCGAACAGGGCTGGGAAGTGAATTGAACCCCTGACCCTTAAGTTTGCAGGCTGATACCATTGAGCAACACTGGCCAGGGCAGTCCTTTATTTTTTAATGTATTAACATTTAAAAAAATAATTCTTTATTGTTGAAAGTATTATATATGTCCCTTTTTTCCCCCATTGACTCCCTCCAGCCTGCCCTCACCCCCCACTCCTGCCCCAGGCCTTCAGCACCCTATTATCTGTGTCCATGGGTTATGCATATATGCATATAAGGTCTTTGGTTGATTACCTCCTACCCACCAACCCTCTCTGCCTTTCCCTACAAAAAAATAGACTAGTACAGTGAACACCCATATATCCATCACCAAATTTAACAGTTATCAAAAATTTGTTACTTCTTATTTTCACACAAATTCGAGATGTCATGTGATTTCATCCTACATATTTCAGTATACATCTCTAAAAAATACAGTCCTTTATAAAGCAGACATAATTTCACTTTCTTTTAAGCATATATATTTTTCTTCTTGTTAACAATGACGTTCATTCACAGCATATGTAGTACTTACACTCTTGAGATTCAACTGAGCCTAAATTTGTTAGCTTTTATTTTTTTATTTCATTCAAGAAGTATATATATTTTTGTTTGAAAGAATATTCTGAAATTTTGGATTGAATTATCTCATAGGTAGCTTAATGGCTATCAGTGAAAGTGTAGGTAGAATTAATTGCAATGGAATCTTCATTGAAAATAGTATACTAATAGGCTAGTCTGCTACTTTTTAAATATTCTCTTTCACAAATCTGAAACTATGCCCTGGCAGGCATTGCTCAGTGGTTAGAGTGTTGGCCTACACACCAAAGGGTTTGATTCCAGTCAAGGGTGGCACGTACCTGGGTTGCAGGTGTGATCCCCGCCCCCAGTTGGGGCATGTTGGGAGGCAACCAATCCATGTGTCTCTCTCACATCAGTGTTTCTTTCTCTTCCCACCTTCTTTCCCTTCCATTCTAGCAATCAATGGAAAAAATATCCTCAGCAAGGATTAACAAAAAACAAACAGATTATCTTGCCAAAATGTTTAAATTCAGTATTTAAAGTTACTTTTAGTGACATTACTATTGTGAATGTATTGCAGACTTTTGAATCTGCTGTGCAAGAGAATGTCAGCATTAATGGGCAGGCATGGCAAGAAGCTTCAGATGATTGTTTCAGGGGTAAGTGATGTAACTTTCTCCTTTGGTTGCTAATTTCTGAGTTATTTTTGTAGCTATTTTATTTTGAGTCCTCATTTTCAGTGTTACTTCTCTTTAAAATGTATTTTACTAGGAGGGGGGAGAGAAAACTAATCTAGAAGACTATTGGTTGTAATCTGAGGAAAACAACATAGTAGGTACCTTGATCTTTATATTTCTGCTGGCATCTCAACGAGACTTTCAGATCAATCTTTAAAAGTACCCTTGTCAATAGTTGCTTGGAAAATACTGTGAAACTATCCCCAGATGAAGAAAAAGGCCCAGAGAATTCCTATGATTAATACCTTATGAATCAAGTTGTTGTTTACAAGTGATCCTTAGACAGTGAAGTACCCTTAGAAATGTGAAGTTAAACTATAAGAATACTATGTCAAGTATGAGATCAATATTTAAAGAGACCTCCTTAAAAAGACAGAACATTTGCCTGGTCCAAAGCAGGCTTGATTGTACCCCAACTAATGTTATTGACATATCTAAAGAAATCCAAGTTTTTGGTAGAAAGAAAATGTTCAGTGTAGGAAGAAAAAATTCAGTAGAAAAATAATGATCAGTGTGGGAAAAGAAGCACAATTCTTCAGCAGTGTCCTGAAGAAGTGGGCCAGCGTGTTTTGTCTTTCCCCATAGTGATATTATAGAGATCTGACCAGCATAGTTTAATACCACTTTTAACTGTTCTGATTATTCAGATACCCTTGAGCTGATTCCAAGCCCATCAAATAACCCTCTGTGGTTGTAATTTTTTTCTCAATATTGAGATAATACTTTGCCCAGAAGACTTGGGATTATTAAAGGGATAGGCAAAAGTAGGTTTACAGTTGTAATACAAACAATATAATAATTAATAAATAATAATACAAGAATAAACTGTTTTGTGTACTCACAACTATAAGC
The DNA here is from genome assembly GCF_000147115.1 of Myotis lucifugus. Classification (NCBI taxonomy): domain Eukaryota; kingdom Metazoa; phylum Chordata; class Mammalia; order Chiroptera; family Vespertilionidae; genus Myotis; species Myotis lucifugus. Next base: position 4,079,815 of record NW_005871113.1, read on the forward strand.
CTACTTTTGCACATCCCTATGTAGTAGTCATCTCCTCAGAGTTACTATATGTACTTTCTGGTTTACGTATTAAGACATTAAAAACAGTACCATTGGATTTCTCAAATATTATTAGAGTAATTGTAGGGAAGAGGGAGTGCATCAGAACCATTTAGAAGTTCAAGCTATACAGCCTTTACTGTGTCTTTATCTGACTCTTTTTCTCTAAGGTCACTTTGGAATTGCTTTATTGATTGGCACAGACTGCCTTTAGCAATAGGATTAATCAATTTATAGATTAACACATATATTTCCTGACAGGTTGGTAACCTGGGTGGAGTATGTATATCTTCCCTCCTTATAACTGTGAGGAAAAATAGTTATAATCTGCTTTTTTCATGGGCATTTGATAAATGTCAACCACTTTGCCAAATGCCGGGAAATAGATGCAAGGACATGGTCCTTACCATTTAGCAACTCATCGTTAATGGAAGGAAATGGACAAGGACACTATACTCTTTGGGAAGTGGGAGTAGACAAAACACACTAGGTTGTTAAATGCATGTAATAAATGAGAATGTGCTAGACAGAAAGGAAGTAGGAAGGACATTTCAAGGAGAGGAAACAGCATGTGCAGAGGCACAAAGGAGTGCTATGTTTTGAAAAGGTCAGAAGTGAATTGGGAAAACTAATGGCAGATATGGTCAGAAAGATAAGTTGGGGCCAGATCACAGAGCCCTCTAGGATGTGCTGAAGAATTTGTGCTTTACCTTGTAGGTCAGTGGTTCTCAACCTTCTGGCCCTTTAAATACAGTTCCTCATGTTGTGACCCAATCATAAAATTATTTTCGTTGCTACTTCATAACTGTAATGTTGCTACTGTTATGAATCGTAATGTAAATATCTGATATGCAGGATGGTCTTAGGCGACCCCTGTGAAAGGGTCATTTGACCGCCAAAGGGGTTGCGACCCACAGGTTGAGAACCACTGTTGTAGATAATGGGGAACTGGTGAAGGCTTTTTTTTTTTTAAATATATTTTTATTGATTTCAGAGAGGAAGGGAGAGGAAGAGAGAGACGGAAACATCAATGATGAGAGGGAATCATTGATTGGCTGCCTCCTGCACGTTAGACCGAGCCCGAAATCCAGGCATGTGCCCTTGACTGGAATCGAACCTGGGACCCTTCACTGAGCCAAACCGGCCAGGGCTGGTGAAGGCTTTTAAAGTAGAACTTACACGAAAGCTAACTCCTAGCTAACTCCTGGCTCTGTGTGCGCATGAATTGGAGAAGGGAAAAATTCAAGGCAGGCGAACCTTAGGGAGGTTATTGCAGTAGTACAGCATAATACCGTGAAGATCTGCCCATGACAGTGGGAAAGGAGAGAAAGAAAAAGGTGCAAGAGATGTTCAGCAGATAGAATTAATAGGATTTGTATCTGATCTTGATACATAGAAGCAATAAGTAAGCTTCACAAGGGCAGAGGTTTTTGTCTATTTTATTCCCTGAGATCATTGTATAAATGAGTGGACAAACAAATGAATGAGCAAATGAATGAATATAGGGAACATAGGAATATACATATAAGTAAAAGCAACTTCTTTTCTGCCCCTTAACTACCCTGAGTGGACTTGATTTTAGGATGATTGACCAGGCATATTTAAAAATTAAAATGTAAGTTCCTTGAAAGCAGGGACTATATTTTTTTCTCATTACCATGTTTTTAACACTTAGCTTGACACACAGTAGGCACCCACTAAATATTTGTTGGATTAATGACTCTTCCCTGCTCAAATTGTTTATACATTTCACTTTTATAGCTTTATCATTAGGTGGCGCTATGAAACCATTTTCTTCCCTACATAGAAGATTTAGCTGGGAGACTTTATTTTTTATTTTTTATTTTTTAGCTGAATAGTACATTCTTCCTTTCAGGTTAGTGATTAAACTTTTCAAATGGATAAATTAAAATTTAGGGGAGGCTGCTTATTTAAATGACTTTTCAAAGTAAGAAATGACCATATCTCTTTTAATAATCTTCAAAATAAGTAATTTAGTTGGACTTAATATTTGTTACATAAATGAAAGGCCATACTGCACCTCAGTTATCTCTACCCAATATGTAAATATATGCTGATATATATCAGAAGTGTCTAAAAAGGGTTCCAAAAAATATGTATGGTTCTTCTCACTAATGAAGCTTTGACATAGCAGAACACAAGCTATAAGACCAGTTAAGCTGATGACCTTTAGTATTTAATAAAACTTTAAAAAAAATTATTGATTTTAGAGAGAAAGGAAGGGAGAGAGAAACATTGATTTTTTTTTCTCCACGCATTTATGCATTTGCTGGTTGCTTTTTTTAAAAAAAAAATATTTTTATTGATTTTAGACAGGATGGGAGAGGGAAAGAGAGAGAGAAATATCAATGATGAGAGAATCATTGATCGGCTGCCTCCTGCATGCCCCCTACTGGGGATTGAGCCCACAACTCAGGCATGTGCCCTTGATGGGATTTGAACTCGGGACCCTTCAGTCCACAGGCTGACGCTCTATCCACTGAGCAAAACCAGCCAGGGCCATTGGTTGCTTCTTGTATGTGCCTTGACCTGAGATCGAACTGCAACCTTGGCATATTGGGATGATGCTCTAACCAACTGAGCTACCTGGCCGGGGCCTCTTTCCCCCTGTAACTGTGAGAGTATTATAATAGAAGTTAGTATTTAGTATTTAAAAAAAAAATAGGTTTCTCTGATTAATCAATTGTTCAATATATGAATGAATCAATCACCAAAGTGAGGGCATCCACTAACTTGCCATATTTGTTTTCCTTAATTACTTTGTGTTTTCTAAATTTAGTTTAATTACATTACATGTCTATGTAGAACAGGGGTCCTCAAACTACGGCCTGCGGGCCACATGCAAATACAAATATTGTATTTGTTTCCGTTTTGTTTTTTTTACTTCAAAATAAGATATGTGCAATGTGCATAGGAATTTGTTCATAGTTTTTATTTATTTATTTTTTTTTTATTTATTTATTTATTTTTTCATAGTTTTTTTTAAACTATAGTCCTGCCCTCCAACGGTCTGAGGGACAGTGAACTGGCCCCCTGTTTAAAAAGTTTGAGGACCCCTGATGTAGAATATAAACAGTGTTTTAAGAATTTTTTTGATATGTTTTTTTCTTTAAATAGATTCTGATATCAAAGAACTTGAAGATCACTTTGATGAAATCATAGTAGACTTAGCCACGAAACGTAAGCAGTATCCCAGAAAGATCCTTGAATGTGTCATAAAAATTATAAAAGCAAAACAAGAAATTCTGGTAAGATGATTTATCTTTAAAGTAGTATCTTTAAAAAGTTTATGTTGTGTCTGTTTTACTACAATAAAAAATTAAAGTATAGAATTCATGTAGAGATAAATGACATTTTTATTTTTCCTTCAATTACTACTGTTTTTGTCTCTTGAAGACTTTTTCCTGTTCTCACATACTAACATAGACTTTGAAGATGGAAGATTGACAATGACTTTATAATTCTGATACCAGGAAGGAAAAAAAAGGAGAAATTTATTTTTTAAGGCTTTTCTTTCTATTTGTCATTTGTGTTTAGCATATTATTTGTGTACCAGTGGCCCTGCACACGAATCTGTGCTCGAGTAGCTCGCTGCTCCACCCTCCTGTAGCTCTCTGCTGCAGGTAACTTGCTGCCCCGCCCTCCTGCTGATTGGTCGTTATGTGACAGCGTCCTGACCAATTTGCATATTACCCTATTATAAGTATAGATGAGTACATATTTTGGAAGACCCTTTAGTTAAATTCATGGTGAAAACTGAGTACCTTTTCGTAATACTGAAATTTGCTTTATGAATTGTGTGTAATTTGTTTAGCTCCCAAAGTCATGATGGGTCAAAAGTAGGTTTGCTGGGAAGTGGCTTTGGCCTCTACAGCTAGAAATACATGTTGTTTTACATTGTGATATACTCTTTTCCCTTAGTTTTTAAAATGAGCATACTTTACATAAAAATCTTTTGATTCCTTTCAGGAATTGTTTTAGATAGTAAAGGCAGGTGCTTTATCTAAAATATTTTAGTCATTCTATGAGAAAAAATATTTATAAGCAGATTTTTTCCTTTTTTCTTCTATAGCACTTATTCTTCAAAGAAATACTCTACTTCATTCCCCACCCCCTTTTTAAAGTTTTCTTAGGAAAGACATTCAAAATGTGTCTCCTTTCCTATTAACTACCCCTCCTTCCCTGAAAATAACCTAGTAATCAGTATTGCATAAAAAAAAGAAAGTTGGCAGGCCTAATCAAGGTACTGCTGTGGAAGTTTAAAAGTGATGCAAAACAGATGGGGTGAAGATAGTAAAGACAGTTTCTTTTTTAATTTTTATTTGTTTTATTTTTTAATTTTTAAAGAGAGGACATGGACTCCACTTTTCTTAAACATATATTTTTATTGATTTCAGAGAGGAAGCGGGGGAGAGAGAGAGAGAGAGACATCAATGAAGAGAGAGAATCATTGATCGGCTGCCTCCTGCACGCTCCCACTGGGGATCGAGCCTGCAACCCCGGGCATGTGCCCTTGACCGGAATTGAACCTGGGACCCTTCAGTCTGCAGGCTGATGCTCTATCCACCGAGCCAAACCGGCTAGGGCAAGACAGCTTCTTTTTTAAAATTTATTTTTTATTTATTATTTTTTTTTGTTTTCAAGAAAAACGATTTTAAGTATAATAATGTTACATGCAGTAAACATTAATATTTCAATAAAAAAGATTTTAAATATAATAATATTACCAAAACTGTATAAACATAGCATATCACAAAAGTTGTAGGAAATATTAAAAATCTGCAAATAACAGGATTACTTCTATTCTAAGACAGCTTCTTTTTTCTCTTGCTCAGTCCCTCCACCACCACCTCCAGTCCCCAGCTCCCAAGACAGCTTTTTAAAAAACCTTTTTGGCTCTTGCTAGCTTTGGGCAAGAGTAAGGAGGATTTTCCTCTTTCTTTTTGCCTGAATTGTGGATCCTGTTCCTGTAATTCTGCTACTGTAGTCCTAGTGTATCACAGGATATATAGGCTTTAATGTGCTGACATGGCAGTGGCAGCCACTTTTAAAAACAGTTTCTGTGGGAATATGAGTTCTGAGTTCCAAACCTTTGTCTTAAAGTGAACTTTTTGAAAAACAGTTCACTCATAATTTGGAGACTACCTAGTACTTGAAACAAAAAATGTAGTCTCTGTGCCTTTAATTTGCTTGATTGCTTGTCTTAAATTTTTTTATGGTGTAATTTCTTAGTGTATGCAGTAGGTAGCAATACTATAAAAGGTATAGTTCAGACTTAGATTGATCTTTTCTTTTCCTCTCCCTTTCCTACAGATTGCAGGATTTCATTTTGGGAGGTTTTTTGGGGGGCAAAAGAATGGTACAACTAATAGTATATTTGCTTACATTAGCTGAAGAAAATGTTTATATGAGGCATTAAGTGGTGAAATTAAATCTGTTTTAATTTATATTATGTTTAGAAGGAATACCACCCTGTTGTACGCCCATTGGACCTAAAATATGACCCTGATCCAGGTGAGTCTGTTTATTTGTGGTAAAAATGCAGAATTAGCTTGTAACTTTTATGGGTTCCTGATACTCATTTAAAGGTGTCAGCATCAAGGGTATCTTCCCTTTGATGTTCCAACTCACTACCAGACAGCCATGTTTAGCTCTTTACTAAGGATATGAGAAGTTGCTCTAAACCTACTGACTTAGAATCTCTAGGAATAGGACCCAGAAATCTGGGCTTTATAAAGCTTTCTCCTGACCTAGACTATTATAACAGCTTTCCAGTCTCTAACTTTTATTATAATACTCTCCCATCTCTAACTTTGCACTATGGCCAGAGTTAAACTATTGAAGTACTCATGGTGTCACTTCCCAGTGTCGCCTTCATTGGTTTTTATTCTTTACAAAATAAAATCCACTAAAAATACAATGTTGAACTTAAGAAGAGATGTACACTTATTACACCTTTCAACTCAATTCTGTTTCCATTTAGATCCATCCTCTAAAACAGAGAAATCAAATTGATACAAAGTTATGTAAACCCAGAAACAAGGGCATTGCTAAAAATGTGGGATCATTATATTTTTAAGTGGCTCCATTCTCACATTTAAAAATTTGTAACAATTTTCCTAAGAAACCTTTTGGAATTTACTTATGACATGCAAAAGTACTGCTTCTGAGGTATTAAAAAAATTGTTAAGACCTGATTAATTTGTAAGGGATAGTTATATGTATGGCTTTGAGGACCTTACTTTTGTTGAATTCTGAGCTACCAGAAGGTCTCCTTGCCCTCCCCAAAACCCCCCAAGTTAATGGAATAAATTACAAAGGGGAAATACAAGCATAAAGATACTCTGAAAGTGCTTAAAATCACAGCATTCACTGTGTTTGAGATAAAAATTGACCTAGACTTAATGCTTAGTTGTCATGGTTCACCAAAAAGGGATAGTTGCCAAATGCAGTGGTTGAAATATACTTGTTTTGGTTTTGAGCAACATAAAAATAAGAATCGAAACTTGTGGTATCATAATATTCTCAAGTATTATGACTTTTTAGACACAGTTAATTCCCTCTAATGAAACTTGGTGACCTTTTTATCTTAGGAAGGAAAACAGATTTGCTTTAATGATCCCTTGAAGGTCTACTTGATTTTATTCCTACTATTCCAGTAATTGTATTAGAAAAATCTCTGTATCATATGATTCTGACTTCAAAAGTAAGCAAAGAAATAATTAGAGTCTATCTTCTGGGTAAATTTTGAGGAGATTGGGTCATTATACATTTTCATAATGTCTATAAGCTTAGAATAGCATCAGCTCTTTAAGCACAGCAAAATTAGCTTGCAGTTATATTAGCTTGCTGTACACCCTTGGACAAGTCACTTCAAGCATTAGTTTCCTTATGATAAGGGACCTAATGCTTTCGGTGTGAATACCAACTCTAAATATTACAGAAACGTTCCTGCCTACTTATTTGAGGTCGCTTACGAATCATATGAGATAAGGGGCTCTGTATAACTAAAATACATGAATAGTAATTGGTAAGGAGATGCTATGTAATAATAACCCTATTATAAATTTTATCCCATTTACAATGGTTTGCCTTTTAATATTGCATAGCTTATAATGCATCTAGCTGGTAAAATCATATGAAATTAATTAAAATGGCTTAATGTGGAAAACAAATTTATATGGAACATAAAAATCTAAATAAGCTGCATGAGAAAACTTATTGGAACTTCTTGAAAGTTTCTTTTTGTTACTAGACTATTAAGTGATATCAAATGTTTTTGAAAGCTGATACTTTTTAAAAAGGTTGTCTGGTTTTCAAAACAATATAGTCTTCCCTACTGGGAGGATTGGTTCCAGGACCCCCACAGATATAAAAATCCACAGATGCGTAAATCCTTTACATAATCTACTCACATCCTTCTGTATAATTTATCTCTAAATTTCTTATTATATCTAATACAATGTAAGTGCTGTGTAAATAATTGTTATACTGTATTGCTTAGGGAGTAATGAGAAAAAAAGTCCATACATGTTTAGTACAGACACAATTATCACTCGCCTAACTACATCGTACATATCAGCAACAATGTAACTTTTTTTCATCCATGGATGTAGAATCCCAGATACAGAGGAGCAACTGAACATAGGCAGTGTATATTGTATAACATTGGTTTGGCATAGTTATGTTAGGAACTTTAGGGAATACAGAGGTAAGGTAAAGTAGACAGATGCTCCCCATAAAGAGCTTATGTCTGAGTGGAAGAAATAGGAGATGAACATAAAATAGGATTCTATCGTGCCCTCTAACTGGTTCCTTTCCCAGTTTTCTCCGTTGGATAAAATGGCACCTTCATGTACACATTGCTTTAGCCATAAGTTAACCTTGATTTTTTCCTCTTCTGAGCTCCTCATATCCAGTCTATCAATAAGTTCCACAAATTATTCCATGGAAATATAATCTTACTTTAATCTACTTCATCTCATTATCACCTTGAGCCTCGGTCACCATTACTCTAGCCAGGATTTCTACACATGCTTTCTAGAAGGGCTTCCTGTTTCACTCTTGCTCTCTTCCATTTCATTGTGCAGACATCAGGCACAATTGATTTTTTAAAAATTATTTCAAATATATCAAACATAGAAAATATGGAGTACAACATAATGGCATCTTTGTACCTACCACTCATACTTGAGGGCTGTTCACATTTTGCCAAGCTTACTTCAGACCTTTTCAGGAACTAAAAGGTATGGATATGGCTGAAACTTTGTTTGTAGCCCTCCACCATCCCATTCCACTCCCTCTTCAGAAGTAACCACTATCCTCAAGCTGAGTGGATCCTTCGTATTCATGCTCTCATAAGACAGTTTGTAAACGTAGAGGTTATTTGTTTTTTTCAAAGAGGGGATAAGATTCATCCACAAAATTGTTTAAGCCTAGGGTGCATGTCTGTGGGCATGATATTTGACTTAACTGATTTACTATACTTTTCTTTTTTTTGTTTTTGTTCATAGAAATATTAACTGTGTGTATACTTGCGATATTCTTTTGAAATTTTCTGTATTCATTCAATGATGTTTTGGAAAAAGATGGTGAGTTTGTGAACCTCAAGTCAACTTGACTAGAAGTCTAAGATACTTTTAAAAACACAAATCAGCTTTCATTCTCTGCTTAAAATCCTAAAAGCTTCCAATTTTAAAATATACAGTAAACTTCAAACTTCTTGGTATTCCCCTTACATGGCTCCCACCTACCTCTCCAAATTCATTTCAGGCACGTTCCTTTTTGCTCTAACCACCCTAATTAAAATAGCCTCTCCTCAATTCTCAATCATAACACTTATTTCCTTAATAGCATTTGTTACAATATGCAAGTATTTGTGTGTTCCCTTGCTTATGGTCTCTCACAAAACTGAAAGGTCCGTGAGCTTTCTTACTTGAGTTTGCATTATGTAGCCAGCATATGGCACCATGCTCAATAAATACTGAATGACCACTCTTCATCTACATAGTCTGTATGTTTATTGAGTGTCTGCTATAGGCCAGAACTGTTCTCAATGTGGAGGATATAGTGGTGGCCAACACAGACAAGATCCTTGCTCTATGGATCTTACATTCTCGTGGGAACAGAAGAGTATAAACACATCTAAAAATAAATAATATCAGCACTAGAGTGGTTGTTTAGGTATGGGAAACACTTTTCTGAGGAAGTAACAAGAAGGAATTTATCTTGTGACAAGAGGAAGAGCTTTTCAGTTAGAGAGAAGAGCTAGAACAAGTTTCTGCATCAAGAATGGGCTTGAATATTTATGGAACAAAAGACCACTGAGGCTGTAGTGGAGGGAATAGAGGGAAAGAGCATTACAGGATAAGGCTTAGGCTAGATAACACAACTAGGAGTTTGAAAGTCTTTGGTGCCTTAAGAGAGATACAGTACTGAAGGAGCTGGTGGGGTGCAGGTGGGAGCGGATGCAGAAGGTTACACACCTGCTACAGATCTGTTTAAGTTGTAGCGTAGGGTTATCTTCCAGAAAGTCATAAATCACAGCTCAATTTTTGGTTTCATTTTTACCAGGGATGCTGCTTTACTCTTTACGGTTCTTATGCTTTTAGTTACTCCTTTAGAACCAGTACAAGCCAGCCATTCTATGTTATGTCTGCTCATGTACATGCTTGCTCACTCATGCTCTAAAATACATTGGAAATAGAAAGGAAGCACTCAGTTAATACTTTTTTGATGAATTTCTGAATTTTTGCAGGCTTTTGGAATTTTATGTTTCCTAGTTTAGTCAGTCCAGTGACCTGAAAGCAAAACTAGGTTGATTACTCAATCTTTCACTTCCACTTTTTCATTTCCCTATGTTTTAGAAAGCCAGTGACTAGGGAAGGCAGTATCTTCAAGGGTGCTTAACTTCCACATTTTAAAGAACAAACTTGTTTTTTTAATATCCTTGCATCAATCTTCTGATTAGCTGTCTACCAATAGGATGAGTTTTCATAATCTTTTGTGATCCTACTAATAAAACTAATAATTGCTCCCATATTGTCTTCTTTTTCAAAATGTTCTTTGAAGTTAATTAAAGAGACTTTTCCCCCTCGTCCTTCACTAAACATGTAGTGATGACAAGGAGCTATTTTAAGTTTCTCTACAGTAGACTTGATGATACTTCCAGTTCTTTTGCTGACCCTATAAACAGAGGACTTAAGAGCCAGTTCCTCTTCTTCCTAACAATGCCAACTTGCTTAAGCCACTGCCAGCATTTTTACAGGTAGCCACCCACTTACAAATTGTAATGTTTCAAGAATTCATAATTAACCTGAGCTTTGGAATTTGAAATGCATTTCCCCCTGAAAAACACAAATCTATCTATATACTAGAAGCCTAAGCAACCATTACGGCGGAACGACCAGAACGACTGGTGTGCACTGACCGCCTGGGGGACACCGCTCAGCCAAAACCAGGCTTATGGCTGGTGAGCGCAGTGGTGGTGGTGGGAGCCTCTCCCGCCTCCAAGGCAGTGCTAAGGAGCAGCGAGCGGGTGGGCGGTAAGGAGCGAGTGGTCCTGGACTGCTAGGGGGACACAGGGAGTGGGCCTAAGCCAGCAGGCGGACATCCCCCTGGGTTGTCCAGACTGTGAGAGGGTGCAGGCCAGGCTGAGGGCCCCCCCACCCCAGTGCACAAATTTCATGCACCAGGCCTCTAGTGGTATTATAAATGGATAAGTTTCTAGGCCAACCTTTAAAGACCTGTTTAACATATCAAGTAGCTGAACTACTATATTTGTGATGAAAAATATTAGGAATTTCCCATTTTAGATGCACATTAGTTCTACTACATGTTGTCTAAATAGGATTTGGGATCCCTAAACACCTTTGTGTATGATGAGAGGGTAAATAGTGGTGCCATGAAGATATTCCCATCAAGGCTGTGGAGAGAAAGCCATTGGGAATGTGTGTGGCTCCATCTCTTTCAGGGCAGTGACCAGCCATTGGCATGGAGATAGTCTTGAGTTAAGTGTTTGTATATCAGGAGTATCTATATGTTCTTACTAGTTACAAAATAATCTTGAGAGAGTGAGTGAAAAGTTTATATATTTTGAAATTTCTGAAGCAAATATTAATGTTGGAAAATGTTTTTTTGATGCATTTACAGATAACAGTCACATATTTAGTGATCATTTTTGTATTTGTTTTTCTCCCCTTTATATACTATATTTTTAATCTTTGTGTATTTGGTTTTATTCTTAAAATTATTGATTCTTTTTAGTTTTCAATTAAAGGAATTTAATTCACTTAACTTAAACATACTGTAATATTAATAGTTAAAATAGATTTAACTATAGAATTGTTCTATTTTTAATTCTTTACTAGGCATAATATGTTTTTATTTCAAGAGGTTTTCATGCCATAACTGGTTTGGCTCAGTGGACAGAGTGTCAACTTGCAGACTGAAGGGTCCTGGGTTTGATTTTGGTCAAGGGCACATTCCTGGTTGTGGGCTCAATTTCCATAGGGGGTGTGCAGGAGTCAGCAGATCAATGATTCTTTCATCATTGATGTTTCTATCTCTCTCTTCCTCTCCCGTCCTCTCTGAAATCAATAAAAACATATTTTTAAAAAAAGAGGATTTCATTATGTTGGAGCTGATTTTTGACCACTTTTAGATTTTATTCTTATGAGTAGAGTATGATTTTTGACAAAGTGATGTTTTGGAAAGTTATTTATAGAATATAGAAGAGCAAGTGTTTTGGATTCTAGAAAGTATGGTTCCACTTCTATTCAATTCTGGGTACATTTTTCAGCTCTTGCAGCTTGTTTCCTTATCTATAAAAGGAGGTTGATGAAACCTGCTTGCCTCACAGGGTTGCTAAAGGTATTACATCAGATTGATTGACAGTGTATGCCAGCTCATACTACTATAGGGATGGGCTGTCAGAGGATCAGTTAGGGAAAGTTTTCATGCCATTGTGTTTCTCTTCTCTGAACTCTTTTTCTTTTTGACACCTAATTTCTCAAAAGAATAATCTATACTGATTAGCTTCACTTTTAATCTCTCCCTTTATAAAAAAAACAAAAACATAAGAACAGCAGTATTAATATTTGTAATGTTAATTGCTTTAGTTTTCTTTTTGCTTTGTTTGCTTTCGTGTCTATCAATTCTTTCCTGTACACTCCGATAGGACTGTAAAATTCCTCTCACTGTGGTAAACACTTCAGGTTATCCATCAAATCCATTTTTAAAACCTTTTTCTTTTTCTTGAGGTATTCCTCTGGGAGCCTTTTGTCTTCCTGTTCTAATCTGGACTGGTTGCTCTCTAGGCCTGGTGCAAAACTTATATCCTGTCTGTTCCTTTCCTCATCACCCTGGGAATTTCCTTTCCTTCTCTAATGTTTTGAATCATGTTTCCTGGTTCCTGTGTTTTCTTCTTTCTTGATTTATTCCCTTGTTTTGGTATAGCACTTCCTCTCCCACCTTACCTCCTACCCCGCCTCCTCTCTAGCCTCCAGCACCAAATCTGTTTAAGGTGACTCTCTTTGTAACACCTGTAAAGCTTTTACTCCTTTCAATTCCCCTGTTGGATTGACCTCACCCTCCTTTGTGCCTCCACAGAACCCTCTGTCATAGCCTTGTCCATCATACACATGGAGCACTTTACATGCCAAGCACTGTGTTCACACTGGGGAGTCCAAGGTTGAGAGAATGAGGTTCTTGTTCCCAAGCAAGTTCTGATAATGAACAGCTTGATTCTCACTGGAGGCAGTACTGCCCCCTAGTGGTCCTTTTGGAAAAGTGGGGCCTGTGGACTGAAGGGTCCCGGGTTCGATTCTTGTCAAGGATACATGCCCGGGTGGCAGGCTCGATCCCCAGTAGGGGGCGTGCAAGAGGCAGCCAATCAATGATTCTCTCTCATCATTGATGTTGCTATCTCTCTTTCCTCTCTGAAATCAATAAAAATATATTTTGAAAAAGTGGGGGTTGGAAAGTGTTTGGTTAACCACAGTAATAGGGGGGTACAGCTAGCATTTTGTAGTCAAGAGATAAGAATACTGAATGTCTTATATGTCCAGCACAACTTTAGAATATTCCACCAGACATTTATGTGTGAACATATGTTTATAATTATCTAAACCTGGAGCCTGACTCCTTTTTACACACAAACCCAAACTACTCTTGGTACTTTTTACATTGTCATTGCTTGTGCAGCAGATGGAGAACAGCTGTTGTTGTCCATCAGTGTGGGTTTATAGACAATTAAAAAGTAGCACGTGTTTTTAAAAAATTAAGGATACCTTGGATGATAGATTCTTTTGTAAACCATGCAATAACAATGAAGAAGAATATGATTGTCTTGCCCTATACATATAAGTAGGACAATTTTCTAGAGTAAATATTTAAAAAGATTTTGTTCGTTATTATGTGTATGCATGTATATACTGTATTAGGGTGTACATACAGTGCTCAGCTTAATGACTTTATATCCACACCTACACATAAACACATGTAACTACCTTGCTCTAGAATGCGGAGTGTCTGCATAGTTGGGAAACAGGATAAATTTATTTTTAAACAGTGTGTTAGATATATTTTCAAGTAATATGCCCATTGCATTTTCATGTGTACAATAAATATAATTATTAGAATATAGGGGACTATAGGCTTGGGTAGGAAAAAAATTACATTGCTATTTTTACTAACCTCAAACTGAAATTTAGCATTTCCTTTCCATTTAGAATGCAGGAAATGGTGGTGATACTAGCCATACCTGTAACTTTTTTTGCTACTAGAAGCCACAGATATTTTCAATTTCAGCTGTTGCAGATACTTCACAATATTGTTTATACTTATTATTTTCATTTTACAGTAATTATTAGACCTGCCACTTGATGATGTTATTTAAATCATTAGTAAAGGGACACATGTTACATATACAACTTTTTAAAAAATATATATTTTATTGATTTTTTTACAGAGAGGAAGGGAGAGGGATAGAGTCAGAAACATCGATGAGAGAGAAACACCGATCAGCTGCCTCCTGCACACTCCCCACTGGGGATGCGCCTGCAACCAAGGTACATGCCCCTGACCGGAATTGAACCCGGGACCCTTGAGTCCGCAGGCCGACGCTCTATCCACTGAGCCAAACCGATCAGGGCAGAACTTTTAAATAATCATATTTTTAAATTTTATTTTAAAACAGTCTGAAATTCTAGAGTAAGCAAAACTAATGTATAATGATAGAAATCACATGAATGGTTGCTTCCTATAGAGAAGGTTGACTGGGGAAGGGGAACAGAAGAATTTTCTGGAGTGATGGAAATGTCCATCCTGGTATATATTTGTTAAAGGTGATTGAATGCTAAACTTAAGATATATATTTCACTGTATGTAAATTATATATCAATTTTAAAAACCAGTACATTAAAAAAGTATTCTGAGAAGGGGTCTATAGGCTTCATTGGATTTCAAAAGAAATTTCTGGTAACAAAAATGGTTAAGAACCCTTTCTTGAGCCCATCATGTTACCTTTGAGTGCCTGCTCTTTCAGGGCCTGCTTTCAACTTTGAGTGCCTACTTTCTCTCATTTGCTTTTACTATTCATTTCCTTTTTTTCTAGAAGTGTTCTCACTTTTTTGAGCTAAGGAAAGTCAGAAAAGGAAAATAGCAGCTATGAAAGAAATTATTTTCTTGACTTATTTGCCAGTCTCTTGAAGCTGATAAAGTTATAGTCCTTCTAACATAGTTATGTACTTGTTTGCCTAGACTTTATGAAATTTCTGCCCTGGCTGATATGGCTCAGTTGGTTAGAGTGTCCTCCTGTGCACCAGAGGGTCTCAGGTTTGATTCCCGGTCAGGACACTGGAAATAAAAAGGAAATTTCTAGTGACTAAAAACTAATTTGTAGACAATTTCATAATGGAATGATTTTTCACATTTCTGGTTTCTCTTGGAGTTTTAGGTTTTATCCCTGAATATGCAGGTCTGTTATGAAGTAGCCGTGAACATTTATAACAGAGATTAAAAGAAAAGAAAATGTATTTGGAATTAGAAAAGCATCAAAGAAGAAAAGAAAAATTAATATACTACCGACAATCTATTCCAGAAGTTCCATTTAGGTATCTTTGATGCAGTGTGAATACAAATTCTAAAGTCCAAATATGTTTTATTTTTATAAAATTCAGAATAGTATAAATATCAAATATTAGCCCATGTTTATTTTAAATGTGATGATAGGGCTTGAAGATGTTAAACATAATGGTAAATAATATATGGGACAAACATGCTTTCTTCTGGAGTCACAGTGTTAAGACTATTCATAATACAACTCTTCTTGTCTATCATCTTATGTGTATAACTATTTCTTTTACTCTACTGTTCTTATGTTCTTAGTCTTATGTATCTAGATAAATTTAAAAGGACACTTGTTTTAATAGATTATAAACTATCCTAAGAAAGCTTGAACTAAGGTGAATAGTCCTGACAGATGTTTATCTAGGTAGCATCTGCGTGTGTTTTATGATGTTATTAGATTTAAAAATGTAAAATACTGTTTGGCGGTTTCTTTGCAGCCTCTCGTGTGGAAAATTTGAGATGCAGAGGAGAAACAGTAGCTAAGGAGATCAGTGAAGCCATGAAGGTAAAAGCTATATGCTAAAAAATTATAAAATGAACAAAATCTGTAGCTAGGTATTTGCTTTTAGCAGCCATATGTGTTTTAGTCTATTGTAATAGGAATTCTTAGTAGTTTTAAAAATAGGTCATTAATGACTTAATTAAGCAACAGTGAGATTCAGAATAACTACCACTTATTAGATACCTATTGTGTGCCAGTATTATACCTGGCTTCTTTAAAGGTTGGTTATATTTTTGAGTTCTGAGAGTTAGCAGTCCAACAAATGATTTCGGATAATAATATCAGCTAACATTTAGTGAGCATTTAGCATGGATCAGGTGCCATTTAACTGCTTTACATATATTACCTCATTATCCTTCCAATAACCCTATGAGATAGGTACTGCTATTTCCCTATTTTACAGCTGAAGAAACTGAGGCACAGAGAGGCTAACTAGATTGCCCAAATAAGTAACTCAGCCAGGATTTAAACTCTGGTTATTTGGCTCCAGAGCTTATATTGTTAACCACTATAGTATATAGCATATCAAATTGGAGTCTTAATATTTTCTATACTAATAAAAGGGTAATATGCTAATTAGACCGGACATTTTCCAGACAAAGCCACAAAGTGGCAGCAGCCGAGGTAGAGGCGGTTAGGGGCAATCAGGCCAGCAGTTGTGTGTTTCTGTTTCAACCTGAGATTAATTTTGAGTATTATTGTTTGTTTACTTTTTTAAGTCCTTGCCTGCATTAATTGAACAAGGAGATGGATTTTCCCAAGTTTTGAAGATGCAGCCTGTTATCCAACTCCAGAGAATCCACCAAGAAGTCTTTTCCAGTTGTTATAGGGAGCCAGATGTTAAACCTGAGAGCTTTATAACACAAATAGAAACCACACCAACAGAGACTTCTACCAGCAAAACCACTGACGTGGTACTGAAAAGAAAGCAAACTAAAGACTGCCCCCAGAGAAAATGGTATCCATTGCGGCCAAAGAGAATTTATCTTGATACGTAAGCTATTTTTGTTTATCTCGGGAGTTGAAATTAGGCACTGTCAGCATTTAGATTAAAGTCTGATGCCTAGACAGAACTTCATTTAAAATAACAAGTAACTCTTTAGTGATTTCTTTATACAGATGTAATAACTGTCCTGGGGTATGATGTAATATTGTATTTCCTCAATGTTTCGTCTGTAGTCGATGAAAAGCATAGTTTTAAATGTTGGCACAAAGCCCATCAATGAGTATAAACAGTACAATCTTTTACTGTCCTTAAATGCCATCAACTCTTGGCTGCTTTACAGCTTTTATGGAATTTTATGAATAACATTCTGTCAGTTTCCTGGATATACTGCTTTCTTTAAAAAAGAGCTGTGTAACAGTTGTCTTCATTTAAATGCTGAGAGGAATCACCAGTTCTGCACAGGAACACATGGAGGGTTTTTGTTTTTGTTTTTTTGGTGTTTTTTTGTTTTCAATGTGATTGTTTTATCAAATGAATGTGCAAATGAAAGACTAGCTTTGACTTTGTCACTCTAGTTCAGCTAATTTAGGTCTGTGAGTTTAATTGTAGGAAGTTTTGTTTTTATTTTGTGTTATAAGACAAGACAGCTATTATTTGTGGAAGAATTTCTCCCAATATTTCTTGCCCACACTTTGTTTTCCATAGACCTTTTAATTTTTAAGCATAATTTGACTTGTGAATAATATTTTTTAAGGATTTCTCATTATTTCTTTGTATATGACTCCAGTTCAAAAATATACATCAGAGTAATACATTAAGAAATTGTCATGTGGAATAAATATAGATGTAATCATACTGAACTATTTTATATTTAAGGATGTTTATATATCAAGGATATAATCATTGGTAGAAGTCTGAGAAAGCTATATTGCCCCTACTTCAAATATTTAACTACAGTTCCTTATAGCTCCTGCTGTGTCTTTTACTCACATTAACACAATGTAGGCAGGGCTATCTAACTTGCCAACTGTTTCCCCTTTTGATGATTGTACCTTCATTCATTTTCAAAGGAATTTATTAATCATGAGGTTGGAAATCTATACTTCTTGTGTTTATTATGTGTTAATAATCATAAATGTCAAAATGTGACAGAAAGTCTGTCTCAATTAGGAAAACTTACATAGCCACTTTATGGTATTCTGTATTTTAATGTTACAATTTGAGATCTGTATATTTGTATAAAGCAGTTTGTTTTTTATTAAAATAATGTGCAATGACTAAAATCTTTATACTGTGTTTTTTTTTAAGAGTTGTCTTAGGAACTTTTGAACCCAGCTTTAGTTGAATGGTAGCTCAGTACCTTGCATTTCAGAACATACTAAATTTCATTTTTAAATTGTTTGAGTCTACAGAATATTGCTATTCTAAGGCAGTGTTTTTATAGTATATAATTCTGTATGAATTATTTCACTCCAAAAGCCTTCAAACAAAAGAATTATTAATTCTCCTAGATTAGATAATTGCATTATGATTATAAAAGAAAATTTCTCTTTTAAAAATGATACATATTGAGATGTATATTGTTTAATGAACTTGATGTCTTGGACTTGCTCTGAAATATGTCAGCAAAAGGAAAAGGAAAAGGGATAGCTTAAGCAAATGTGGTAAAAATCTTGATAACATTGGGTCTGTGTGATAGATATATTCTTGTATCTGGAAATTTTTATAATTAAAAAAATTTTGTTCTATTTTATTTTAATTTTTTGTTAATTCTCACCTGAAGATTAATTTTTTCATTGATTTTTTTTTTTTTTTTAAGAGAGAGTGGAAGGGAGCAGGGGGAGGAAGGGAGAGAGAAAGAGAAAGAAGAGAAATATCAATGTGAGAGAGACACATCGATTGGTTACTTCCCACACGCGCCCTGACTAGGGCTAAGATCAAACCTACAACCCAGGTATGTGCTCTTGGCTGAGAATCGAACCCGAGAACCTTTGGTGCACAGCCTGATGCTCTAACCACTTAGAAACACCAGCGAGGGCAAGTTTGTCCTATTTTAAAACCCCCAGACAGACAGCTGAAACTTGAAGTCCCTCAGCAAGTCCAAAGTTTCACTCCATAGTTAGAGCAGTCTGTATTCATGTGTCCAAAGAAGTGAATTAAAAAAAAAAATCAGGCATTTATTCATTACAGTAAAAGTAGAAAGCTGTACAAGAAAAATGTAATCATAGTTACAGATTGACTCCACAGTGAACAATATTTGTATAAACATAATAATGAACATCCTAAATATGAATTCAGTAGGAAATTGGGACAGTTATATTGGGAAGGTCAGAGGATTGGGAATTGATGAATACAGCACAGGCACTGGACAGTCAGAACGGGTAGTGGTCCCAGCACTGTGGTGGAGTTCTGGAGGGCCCCCTTAGCTGCTGGGTCCTGGGGAAGGCCAGGGTGTGCCAGCACAGGAACTAGAGCAGGCAGGTCGGCCTGGAGAGGGCACTGAGGAAGCTTCTGCCCCGACTAGCCCAGAAGTTAATTTTGCTCTGGTAATGTGTGACCGTCTGAATATCAGCAGTGAAATGGGAATGTTTGGGAATGAAATGTTTATCACAATGGGACATCAGTGCCTCATCTCTAAAATAGCTGAATCAAGAGCTAGCACACTTTGGATATTACTCTGGTTAGGGGAAAAACAGCTAAGAGAGTGGAAAGTAGTAAACTTTGTGAATGAACCTAGGAAAGGGAAGTAGGCAAAGGAACTGACTTTTTGTGGTTGACATAAGCCTTATACATTTGATTCTTTTAATTATGTGCATACAATACTTGCATAAAAATAAATTTGATTTTTTAATGATTTTAAAACTAACACAAATGCAAGTGAATATAAGTTGTCTTTGACACTATCATTGAGAATTAAGACATAAATTATATGCCAGAGGCTGCCGCAGGGTATCAGTTCCATTATCTCAGTATATTTCAGATAAGACTTGTAGTCCCTGTTTTTAGCTGAGACATTTAGTTTGGGTGTCTTTGGAGTTCTTCCCCTGCCCCCCTCCCCCCAACTATTTGTTTTGCAAATAGATTCTATTATCAAGCCTCTGTGTACAAAAATGAAGAAAAAAAGTATTTCTAAAGCAGCGGTCGCCAACTGGTGGTCCATGAGGTCCGAAAGGTTGGCAAACTACTGAGGGGTTTGTGGGGATTTTATATGAAAGGACTTGGGGAAATCAATATTTTATTTATTTGAAGCTTCAGGGTTGAAGAGTCCTCTCGTGTTCATTGCTGTATCTCTACATTGCTTGTACCCTATGGGCCCTTTGCTAATATTAGTTGAATGAATGAATGATTTTATATTGCAAATTTCTAACTTATCACTTCCCCCAAGTCACAATCTCAGACATAAATGACTTGTGGCATTCATATTCATGATTTATTTTTTAAAATACATTTTTATTGATTTCAGAGAGGAAGGGAGAGGGATGAGAAACATTAATGATGAGAGAGAATCATTGATCGGCTGCCTCCTGCACTCCTCGCACTGGAGTTGAAGCCTGCATGCAACCCAGGCATGTGCCCTGATGGGGAATTGAACTGTGACCTCCAGGTTCATAGGTTGACACTCAATCACTGAGCCACACTGGCTGGGCCATATTCATTATTAATTCAGCTTAGAAGATGGGCTTACTTTTGTAGAGGATGGGGGTGGAGGCGGGGTTTAAAGGACTGAGGGCAAATCACTAGGAAAACTGTCTGAATTAGAATTCACATTTTCTGGCTATTAGAGCTTGAAGCCTAGTCCCCAGATCCCTGCCTGATCAGAGAAGAGGGTGGCATTCACACCCCTCAGACTGACTCCGTGATGCTAGAGATAGATCTGCCTCTGGCCTTCCTTCCTTTGGCTGCATTCCCTTGACTTCTGGGTGGCCTGGGGGAGCCAGGGGAGACCTGGCTCCTCGGGGTCCCCTGCTGCAGCTCATGTCTATGCCTGTGAAGGGTCAGGCCGCCTAGCATCACCTCAACTAGCCCCATTCAGAGAATGGCTCCCATGCCCTTGGGCTCAAGTGGATTTCAGGGCCTTCCTTGCTGCCCACGTGTGTGGCTCTGTGGCCACTTCCTCCGCCATGATGGCACTGGAGTTCTCTGTCCATTTCTCATGTCACCTTGATGGAGCATGCCCCTCTTCACTAGTCCCTAGTGTCTGAGACTTGAGCGTTTCATTCTCGTTCCTTCAAACTCCTCTGAGGTTTAGTTCTTCCATGAAGCAGCCAGTGGTGACCGCTTCAGGGTCCTAGCTGCCTGAGTCACCCCAACAGCCCCTCAGCACCCCCCCACCTCTGCCCTTTGGAGCACCAGCTGGTGCAGTGGCTCTTTCCCAGATAAGAGCCCCCTCATGCCTTTGTCTCTACTTTCGAAGCTCCTTTTCTTTCAAGCCATTTTACAGTTGAGCACCACCACTAGAAGACCAAGTAGGAAAGTAAGAGGGGACGCTGTGACCTACACATCTGGCTTTATTTCCTTCCCTATTAGAATTTTTTTTTGATAGGGAAAAAGGTTCAAGTAAGTGTAGGTATGAATTCTCTCTGATCTCTATGTATGCCATATCTACCCAGCTCTGCTCCTGTGGGAGTGTATAAATTAGGGGATGACTGAAGAAAAAAAAAAAAGGAGAAAAATTAGGGGATGGCAGTGACAGAATAATGACATGTGGCCAACTTGTAGGGCACCTCTGCTCCAGGTCGTCCCACGCATCTCAGCTTCAGAGCCTTGTGATCTTCCCAGTCACATTCCAAACAATATTTTAAAATCATTTTTTTATAATCACACCTTTGGTTCTACAAATACTCAATGAATCGGAATAGTGTGCTAAGGTGTATAGATATTCTTGAACCAAAGCATAGACCCTGCCCACCAGCATCGGCCATTGGTCACAAGAGACATCAGTGGCAGCTGGGAATCCAGTGTGTGACAGTGAGAGGGGGCGGAGGGAAAGGCCCAGGACTGGAGAGGGAGGGGTAGGGGGAATCCATACTGTTGCTGAGGTTCCAGGCACCCAAAGGGAAGATGAGAGTGAAACTCATGGTTTTCAGACTTCTGTGGAATTAGCTGTTTGCAAGAAATTGTTTTGCCTGGTTTCGGAAACCAATGGAACAGTAAGAAATTCCTGTAATTTACTGGCAAATCTTAATACTTACTTGCATTTTCTCTTTGGTATAAGCCCCAACCCAATTCTTTTGAAGGAGATTTTCAGATTTGACAGATGAGAAATACTCCTAACTAAAATGAATCCTCATTTGTCTCACACTCACAGGGGACAAAAGTTCAAAAACATAAATAAGTGTTGCACTCTCTCAGCCTGGGTGATGGACTCTGTGACCCTACCCCTAGCCCCCAGCACTCCCAGACTTGGCCCTCCCCGCTCCCCCAAAACACCGGACTTACTTTGCTGGGGGTACTCTGCCCATCTCCCCTCCTCCCTGCTGTTATCTAAGTCAGAGAGAAAAAACAGGAGGAAGAGCTGAGATGTGTCAACAAAGGGACCATGATCAAGTTCACCCCATGTTGCCTGTGAAGGTATTACACTATGGAGAGGTCGGTGACGTGGACGTGCAGATAAGCCTGTGGTTCCCTTCACTAGATAAGGTATCACATGCAATGGTTCTCAACCTTCCTAATGCCGCGACCCTTTAATACAGTTCCTCACATTGTGGTGACCCCCAACCATAAAATTATTTTTATTGCTCTTCATAACTGTAATTTTGCTACTGTTACAAATCGTAATGTAAATATCTGATATGCAGGATGTATTTTCATTGTTGGTGACCCACAGGTTGAGAACCGCTGCATTAGAGCCTCAGAATTCTCAGAAACCATTGTGTGTTTTTCCCCCCAGAAAACTTTTATTTCATATCTCCCTATAAATGTGATTTGAAAAAAATATCTAAAACAAACTATGTCAGATTTGTTCTAGCTACATGAGGTTACAATTTATTCCACTCTTTTATTCAAGATAAAAGATTACCCAAAGGAAGAGATTAAGTAAAGCCAACAACTGTAACATTGCAGCAACATTGGGTGAAAGGCCATTAATTGTATGAATTATACAATTGTTTAAAGCAGTATATTTTTTAAAACAAGCATATAAAACATTTACTATAACCCCAGAATTATACAAAAATTTTTTCCTATAAATGTTTGAATACAATCTTATTAATTTATTTGCTGAAGGTAACAGTAATAAAATACTAATAATTACCATGTGTTGAGTACTTCCTACGTGCCAGGAACATGCCAAGAGCGTACACACCCTGACACCTTCCCAAGGGTCTGCAGACTGTACACAATCGGGTGAGGGCGTGTGATTCCAACCCCGCCTCCAGTTTCTCCCTATGCTACACAGTAAAGGCCCTTTGCCGTGTGTGCTGGATGTCCTCACCATTACACCACAGCTACCAAGTAAGAAGTCCAGCTGCTCACCTGGAGAAATCATGGAGCGAGGCCACTTCGAAAGGGAGAGGCCCTGAGACGACAGGGAAGAGAGAGAAGCTTAGCCATCCCAAGTCCCAGCTGAACCCAGCCTCCTGCCAACCAGCAGCAAGACCAGCAGAATAACCACCAGCTGAGCCCAGCTCAGATCACAGAACTGAGCAAATAACCACTTGGTTATTGTTTTAAACCAAGAACTTGGTATGAGCTGGTTTTTCAAAAGGTCTGTTGGTACCGTGACTCTGCTTGATTATTAAATCTTTAAATATTTGGTTTATCAAAGTATTGCGAAGCCACTTTGGAAGATCATACACTCTTCTGCTTTCAGGAATTATAGTTTGTTTGTTTGTTTGTTTAGGTATCAATTTTTGTGTAACAGATCATTCCATAAATAGTAGCTCAGGGCTGCCCAAACCACAAAAGCAGAAAACTTGCAGATCTTTTTGGGCTTATGCTTGGAACTGGCACATCACTTCTATATTCTATTAATTAAAGCAAGTCACAGGCCAGCTCATTAAAAAAATGAAAAGGGAAACCTCTGAATGGGAGAACATATTTGCTAATGATACATCTGATAAGCAGTTAAATTTCCAAAATATATAAAGAACTTATACAACTCAACACTAAGAAGACAACCCAATTAAAAACTGGGCAAAGGATGTTAGTAGGCACGTCTCCAAAGAGGACATATGGATGGCCAATAGACGTGAAAAAAATGCTGTGTCACTAATCACCTGAGAGATGCAGATTAAAACCACAATGAGATATCATCCCACTCCTATCTGAATGACTACCATCAATAAATGAACAAATAAGTGTTGGTGAGGATGTGGAGAAAAGGGAACCCTCACATACTGTTGGGAATGCATACTGGTGCAGCCACTGTGGAAAACTCAAAAAATTAAAAAATGCCTTTTGACAGAAAGAACCCACTTCTGGGAATGTATCCCCCAAAAATCTGAAACACTAATTCAAAAGAATATTTGCACCCTATGTTAGCAGTGTTATTTATAATAGCCACAATCGTGAAACAGTAGATAAGTGGACAAAAAAGATGTGGTACGCCCGGCCAGTGTGGCTCAGCGGTTGAGCATCGACCTATGAATCACGGCACACTGCAGATGATGGTTTGTTAAGTTGTATACTTGAAACCTGTATGGTTTTGTGAACCAATGTCACCCCATAAATTTAAAATGGTGGAGCTGGGGGCTATACAAGTGTGTGATATCTGACAGAGAGCATGCTTCCTTTAGGTTTTAGGGTCATCAAATTGATGGGCCACCAAAATAGTCTTAAAATCTATCAGTGTGTCTGTGCGGAGGTACACATAGATAGACCTCTCTAGATACAGGTGGACACAGATCTATATCTTTCAGAGAGGACAGAGATAAATACGGGCTCGATAATCAGTGTGGGGCGTGCAGAAGGCAGCCACTCAATGATTCACACTCAGGATCGAGGTCAGTATCTATCTCTTGCTCTCTCTAAGATATATATATAGATATATATATATATATATATATATATATAGAGATACACAGACCCACACACACACATATATATATATATATATAATTTTTTTAATTATTATTTTTATTTTGAAAAACTTTCAATGGGCACTACATCCCCCATATCTAACAATGCTTAGCTTGTAGTAGGTTCTCAGTAAATACCTGTTGCTAACTGCTGAAGCATCTGGCTAATGCTGCACATGTAAGCAGTACCACTGGAAATGTGGAAATTCAGGATCTGAGCAACCACCTGCAGAGCCACATGTATAGCAGCAGCACTAGTTGGCTGCTCTGTGTGGCGGTCATTTGCACATCAGTGAGACACCATGGGACTTCTCGGAAGGCATCACCTATTGTTAGGTCCTTCCTGAGAATCTGTTTAAAACACATTCAACAATAAATAAATTGCAGCATTTACATTCTGTGGAAACAAAGGGGAAGTTCTTGGAGAGTGGTTAGTGTGGAAGGAAGGCTGAGGGTTTCATTGTTCTAGTCAGGGGAGATTTCCAGGAAGAGGTGGTTTCAGGCACCCTTTGAATGATGGGAGAAGAGAGATGACCTTAAGAAAAGAAAAAAATCCATGACACAAGAGTAAGATGAATGAAAGGGGTGGTGAATGTTTGCAAAGAATGGAGGGCCAATTTGGGAAGATGTTTGACAGAATAGCCCAGGCACTTTCTGCAAAAGCTTGCCAGGGCCTGAACGCTTGCTTCTGCCAAAGCTGGCCATTTACGGAGCCTGAGCAGTGGCCTGACAGTGCGCTCAGGCTACTTCTAGAGGGTTCAGCTGGGAGCACAGGACCAACGTGGCTGCATCTCTCAGGTTCCCGGGTACCAGGGTGCAGCGATGCACAGCTCCAACACCACATTTAAAAGTGGCTGCCTTGAAAAGACACAAGGTAACCAGGAGGAGGCAACCTGGGCGAGCCCCCAACTACCTAGAGCCCCATTCTTCGCTGGGGGAAGCAGCCCCTATGAAGCCAGAGCTCCCTGAAACATAATCCCCAGAGCATTCCCCTGCCAGGGAGCACATTACAAGGGGGCAATGTGGGGTCGCTCAGACCGTTCTTTGTAACCATCCCCTTTGCAATGCATGTGGGAGAGGTGACTAGGAAGTGGGTAGGGGCCTGTATTTTCCCTGCTTGACCCACCACCAATGAGTAACCAGCAAATTCCTGGAACTCCCTTTACCGTTCGTGGCTTTCACTAGGAACCACACTCCTGAGTCACACAGCCAGGAAAGCTTATTATGTAGAATCGTATCCAGGCCCAACGAAGAGGCACATAAAGTCACAAGTGGAAGGAAGCCCCCAGAGCCATCTGACCCGCCTCCCGCTATCAGGAATGAGAATGCCAAATGATCAAGTGGGCTGGTTGTTACGGAAAAACATGCCTTGCTCTCAGCCTCTTAGAGGGCCCCAGGGAATACCTCCAAGAGATAAAATAATTGGAAAATGAGACTCAAATGCCAAGGAGAGAACACCTGGTTGATTCACACCAGAGAAGAGCAGGTTTTAGGTGCAGTGGTTGAGTTCTGTGGAAGCGTTTGGGCCAACACCTCTCTGCCTCTGCTGGGGAGAGAACAAGAGGAAATGGGTTTGAAGAACGGCATGTGGAACTGAAAATAAACTGAAGAACTGCTGACCATCAGCATTTTTAAGTCCCGGGTCACCCGGGGTGGGGGGGGGAGGGGTGGTGGTACAGACTCCTCATTAAAAAAAAATCTAGCAGGAATAGTCTTGCCTAAACATGAACCCAAAGAGATCTAGAACAGTCTCTCAGGGGTTCTTCCATAGTATCAGCAGGTGTTGCTGGGTGAAGGAAATAAAAATGGTAATACTAATTTATTTATTGTAACTATTTATTAATTAAATATAATAGTTTATTATTAATTATTAATAATTGTTATTTTGAATTTTTCTATAATAAATGCTTCATTTTATAATTTGATGAGAATCTTTATTTTTTTTTAGTCTTCTGTAGTTTGATTTTTTTCCTTTTTATTGAATTTATTGGGGTGACTGATTTTTTTCCTTTTTATTGAATTTATTAGGGTGACTCTGATTAACAAAATTATACAGGTTTCAGGTGCACAATTCCACCATACATCATCTGTACACTATTGCATGTCCACCACCTCAAGTCAAGTCTCCTTCCATCATGACTGATACCCCTTCAGTTTTTTTAAAAAAAACAATTTAATCACCTTTATTTATTTATTTTTTGTTTGTTTGTTTTTGTTAATCCTCACCTGAGAATATTTTTCCATTGATTTTTAGAGAGAATGGAAGAGAGAGGGAAAAACAGAGAGAAACGTCGATGTGGGGAAACATATCAATTGGTTGCCTCCTGCAGGAGCCCTGACCAGGGCCCGGGGTTGGGGAGGAGCCTGCAACCAAGGTATATGCCCTTAACTGGAATTGAACCTGGGACCCTTTGGTCCTCAGGCTGATGCTCTATCCACTGAGCCAAACCGGCTAGGTCCCCCTTCAGTTTTTTTTATGAAGACTGGAATTGCCTGGTATATGAAATTGTGTTCATATGAGACATAAAAATTCATAGCTACTTTTATATAGATAGGTTGTGTGAAATTTGCCTGGAATTCCTGATTTTAAAAGTAACACAGGGCATTATCTAGACTTGTTTTTTGTAAAGCCCTTTTAATTATACAGCCTACTGAAACTATTACCTAGCTTGAAGAAGCAAAATCCAAAACTCAGAGGAGTGTTGCCCACTTCCACTCACCATAACACAAGTCAAATTTTAAAATTACATTTTTTCCGGTAGTTTTACTATTAAGAGAAGAGTTCATTTCCCACAATCAGTTGACATGTATATAGAAATCACTCTAAGCATGAGTCTACCAACTTTCTAAATAATTCATTCTTCTAAATTTATTGCATAGGTGATATTTCTGCTCAACAAATTGGGGTTTGCCTAATATGCCACCTTTGGTGAAGCTGGTTATTTGAGATGGAATTGTAATCATGTTCACTCTATGAGTGAAGGAGAGGCACTTTGCCTACAAGCCAGGAAGCAGTCCTGGTCTGAATTACTGACCTCAGGCCAGCCAGCCGTTTCCCAGATGTGTGTCTTAAGTACCCAAGCCATGCAGATCATGTAACAGATGTTAGAGGACAATGGAAAGAGGCACTTCCAGTTGGAATGATCAAGAAAGTCTCCATAGAGGGAGCATGTGAGCCACATTTAATGCATTAATAGGATTTTGATTGACAAAGAACATTCTGCACAGAGGGAATGGTATGTGCAAAAGTGTGGAGGCAGGGACCAACTTAGCTAGGGGATGACATAGCTGGATTAGTTAAGTCAGAAGCGCATCATACGAGCTTTAAATGGCAGACTAAGGCTTAGGACTGTATTAACGAGGAGTCATGGAGGTTTTTGACCGAAGTATATATCTAATTGCTGTGGCAATGTGCCGGGTGGAGATGCACAAGGAGAATTATGCAGACATATTCTTGGCCTCTCTATTCAGATGCATCAGCAGTAGTCACTACATATGCAAAAATAAAGCAAAGCAAACAAAAAAAAAGCAATAGGCTTGAATAATTGGTAAAGTCTCAATGACATGTTTTTAAAAGTGTAATTAAGGAGGAAGGAGAATATTTAATTTGGTTCTCAATCTTACTAGAACTCAGGGAAATGCAACTTAAGACCACAATAAGAAAATTTTCTACTTACCAGACAGGCAAAAATTAAGATATCTGACAATTGATGAAACTAGTAGAAAAAAATCAGGCTGTAAAACTCCGACCGTCCATCAACCAATATGACCAGATAGATATTTACAGAACACTCTACCCAACAACAGCAAAGTATGCATTCATTTCAAGTGCCCATGAAACATTTAGCAATATAGATATATCCTGGGCCATAAAACAAACTTCAACAAATTAAAAAGAATTAGAATTATACAGAGTATATTCTCTGACAACAATGAAATCAAACTAGAAATCAATAATAGGAAAATCTTTAAACACTTGGACTAAACACTCTTCTAAACAATTCATGAGTCAAATAGGAAAATTCAAGAAAGATGGAAAAAAATGCCTTGAATTGAAGTGAAAAGACCTCATGAAGTTAGAAAAAGAGCAAAATAAGTCCAAAGCAAGGAGAAAAGGGGAATAAATATTTTTTTAAAAAATATATTTTATTGGTTTTTTACAGAGAGGAAGGGAGAGGGATAGAGAGTTAGAAACATCAATGAGAGAGAAACATCAATCAGCTGCCTCCTGCACACTCCCTACTGGGGATGTGCCTGCAACCAAGGTACATGCCCTTGATCAGAATCGAACCTGGGACCCTTGAGTCTTCAGGCCGACGCTCTATCCACTGAGCCAAACCGGCTAGGGCTAATAAAT
Source organism: Myotis lucifugus (assembly GCF_000147115.1). Lineage (NCBI taxonomy): Eukaryota > Metazoa > Chordata > Mammalia > Chiroptera > Vespertilionidae > Myotis > Myotis lucifugus. Next base: position 4,108,827 of record NW_005871113.1, read on the forward strand.
ATTTAAAAAAAAATTTTTTTTATTGATTTCAGAGAGGAAGGGAGAGAGAGATAGAAACATCAATGATGAGAGAGAATCATTGATTGGCTGCTTCCTGCACACCCCCTACTGGGGATTAAGCCTGCAACCCAGGCATGTGCCCTTGTTCAGAATCGAACCCGGGACCCTTCAGTCCGCAGGCGATGCTCTGTCCACTGAGCCAAACCAGGTAGGGCAATAAATGTTAATAAAATGAAAAACAATACAGAAAACCACTGAAACAAAGAGCTGAGTCTTTGAGATCAACAAAATTGACAAATTTCCAGCAAGACTGACCAAGAAATAAAGAGAGAAGACACAGATGACCCACATCAGGAATATCGCTAGAGAAACTTCAGACATCAAAAGAATGATAAAGGAATGTCACGAGCAACTGGACAAGCACAGATCTGACAACTAGACAAAGTGGACCAATTTCTGGAAAAGCATGAACTACCACAACTCACCCAATATGAAACAGATAATTTTAAAAGCCCTGTAACTGTTAAAGGAATTTACTTCATAATTTTTTAAAGGATATTTGTTGCTTTTTAAAAATACATATGTTTATTGATTTCAGAGAGGAAGGGAGAATGAGAGATCGAAACATCAATGGTGAGAATCACCGATCAGCTGCCTCCTACAGGCCCTCTACTGGGGACCGAGCTCACAACCTTGGCATGTGCCCTTGACCTGAATCGAACCCGGGACCCTTCAGTCCACAGGCCGACACTCTATCCACTGAGCCACACTAGCTAGGGCTTACTTCGTAATTTTAAAATTCCCGAAAAAGAAATCTCCAGATCCAGATGATTTCACTGAATAATTCTAAATGTTTAAAGCAGCATTACTCCAGTTCTATGCATCCCTTCCAGAAAACAGAACAGCAGACATTTCCCATTTCATTTTATGAAGCTAGTATTACACTGATACCACAACCAGACAAATTCAGTACAAAATAAAGAAAAATGCAGAGCAATATCCTTTATAGAAAAAAAACCCTAACAAAGTATTAGCAAATAGAACTCGACAATATATAAAAAGAACTGTACATCATGACCAAATAGAGTTTATTCCAAGGATAAAAGATAGGTTTAATAATTGAAAATCAATCAACAAAACCCACCACATTAATAGACTAAAGAAAGAAAAATCACACTATAATATCAATTGGTGCAGAAAATGTATTTAACAAAATTCAATAATGATTCATGGTAAAAACTCCCAGGAAAATAGGAATAAAGGGGAACTTCCTCGATTTGATAAAAAGCATCTTCACATACACACACACACACACACACACACACACACACACACACACACACTACAGCTAACATTATATTTAATTATGAAAGACTGAATGTTTCCCCTCAAAACACAAGGCAAGAAGGTTTGTTCTCACAGCTCTTATTCAATATAGTGCTGGAAATTCTTCAGTGACAGAAAGAAAATAAAAACTATACAGATCAGAAAGGACCACATGAAGCTGTTCTTATTTGCAGATGACATGATTGTCCATATAGGAAATCCCAAGGAATCTACCAAAAATTCCTAAAACTAATATGTGAGTTCAGCAAATAATAAGCCTACAAAAATCAAATGAACACATGGACACCAACATTATGCTAAGCGAAATAAGCCAATCGGAGAAAGATAAATATCACATGATCTCACTCATATGTGGGATATAATGATTAACATAAACTGATGAACAAAAATAGATCCAGAGATGAGGAGTAGGGGGAGGGGGGGGGATAGAGATCAACCAAAGGACTTATATGCATGCATATGAGCATAACCAATGGACACAGATACTGGGGTGGGAGTGGCGGGCGGGGGGGTGTCAATCGGGGGGGAAAAGGAGACATATGTAAGACTTTAAACAATAAAAAAAATAAATATATACTTTTTATAATCACTAAAAACGAAAAGAGATATTGGTGTTAGTCTAACAAAACATGTACAGACTTGTATGCTAAAAGCTACAAAATGTGCATGAGAGAAATAAAAATCTAAACTAATGGAGAGACATGGATTGGAAGACTCAACCTGGCAAAGATGTCAGTTCTCCCCAAAATCATATATAGGTTTAATGCAACGCCTGTCAAAATCCCAGCAAGCCGAAACCGGTTTGGCTCAGTGGATAGAGCGTCGGGCTGCGGACTGAAGGGTCCCAGGTTCGATTCCGGTCAAGGTCATGTAACTGGGTTGCAGGCACATCCCCAGTAGGAGATGTGCAGGAGGCAGCTGATCGATGTTTCTAACTCTCTATCTCTCTCCCTTCCTCTCTGTAAAAAATCAATAAAATATATTTAAAAAAAAAATCCCAG
>NW_005871113.1:4111460-4118917 GCF_000147115.1 Myotis lucifugus
GCCGCGCGTTTGATTGTTCTCTTTTTGTATTCTTGCTCTCCACCTCACATCGCCTCCCATCGCCGCCGGTGTCTTGTGACCACTCGTTCTGTCTTTTGCATGCATACAGGACCTTTTGTTGATCTCTTACCCGCGGGCCCGCACCCCCCCAACCCTCCCTGGCCTTCCCGCTGTAGTTTGACAGTCTTTTTGCATGTGTAGCTATACAACACTCAGCAACAGGATAGCAAAAAATTATAAAATAAACAAGACATAAAGACATTTCACTGAAGAGCATATACAGGTGACAAACACATGAAAAGATGTTCGACATCATTAGCCATTAGGGGAATCCAAATTAAAACCACCATGAGATATCATTACACACCTATCAGAATGGCTCCAATGAAATATAGGGACAAAACCAAATGCTGAAGAGCATGCCACGACACGGTATCACTCACACACTGAGAATTTAAAATGGCTCAGCCACTCTGGGAAACACTTTGGTAATTTTTTTAAAAAAACTAAACATTCAACTGCTATATGACCCAGCAACTGCACTTTCGGGAATTTCCCCAGAGAAATGAAGACTTGTGTTCACACGAATGTTTATAGCAGTTTTATTCATAATAGCCAAGAACTGGAAACAACCCGGATGCCCTTCAGTGGGTAAACGGTTAAACCAACTGTGGTACCTCCACACCATGGAATGGTACTCAGCAGCAACAACAAAAACGAGCTATCGATACAGCAACAACCTGGATGAACTTCCAGAGAATTATGCTGATTGAAAGAAAAAACTCAATCTCAGAAGATTATGTACTGCATGACTGACTACATTGATATGACATTCTTGAAATGACAGAAAAATAGAAATGGAGAACAGAACAGTAATGTCAGGGATTAAGGAGTGGGCGGGCCAAGCACAGGAGAACGTGGTTGTGACTACAAAAGGTACTGGCAACAGAGTGATCCTTGTGGTGATGGGAATGTTCTGTATTTTGACTGTATCAATGTCAGTATCTGGTTGTGATACTGAATTATAAGTTTTGCAAGAAATTAACCTCTGGGGGAAACCGGGTAAAGAGCAGAGGAGCTCTCATTGCAATGTGAATCTACAAATATCTAAAATAAAAAAGTGCAATAAAAAAAGCAACAACACCTGAAACTAAGATAATGTTGAATGTCAACTGTAATTGAAAAAAAAATTGGAAAAAAGGCAACAAAATGATAAAGACAACATTTAAGATGGGGAGGAGGTGGCTGGAACAGGGAGGAGCATACAAGTAAATGAAAGGGTTTGTCCATGTTCTGGTTCTTGGGTTAGGGGATGGGTTTAGAGATGTTTGTTACATTACTAATGAGCAAATAAGTAATAAATAATTAAAGGAAGTCCATTTATGAACCAATGACGACAGAGTATAAGGAACTGAGAATAAAGGTTAATCTAATTTTGTGTACCTCAGGTCTGATGAGCACATTTTAGGTCACCTTCTTACTCAAACCTAAGACTCTTTCTGCCCCAAACAAGCCAAGAGCACAGGCAGTTGAAGAGATTTCTTGAAGGAATACGAAAGGAGTTCCTGGGGGAATACCAAAGCTGCTATTCTCCTTCTAATCTAAGGCAATGGTTCTCAACCTGTGGGTCGCGACCCCTTTGGCGGTCGAACGACCCTTTCACAGGGGTCGCCTAAGACCATCCTGCACTTCAGATGTTTACATTACGATTCATAACAGTAGCAACATTACAATTATGAAGTAGCAACGAAAATAATTTTATGGTTGGGTCCCAACATGAGGAACTGTATTTAAAGGGCCAGAAGGTTGAGAACCACTGTTCTAAGGAGCTCCATAGCCACACCAGTGTAAGTCATTCGCAGTTAACTCACTCAGCAGATGTGTGACCAGTGTTGTGAGCCCAGCTCTGTGCCAGACACAACAAGAAGTTGGAGAATCCTCCAAGGAAATTACAAAGTAGTTGTAAGTGGCGGTAAGTCCAATAGGAAATGAGTGAAATGATTTTTTAAAGTGAGTCACAAATGACAAATGTCTTATTTCTTGTTTTAAAGAGAATAATGAGCAATCGCTTCGGATACTAGGCTATTAAAATTCCCATGGTATTCCACAATTTAGAGCTGCACTAGATACCAGCATTGCACAACTAGTTAAAACACTGTTACTGTACTAGATGTCTTTCCAGAGAAAACAAAATTGAAGGGGAAAAAAGAAAAATGAATTACCTATTTTTGTGTGTGTGTTTAGTATGCTACCTGGATTCTTCTGTAAGTCATGAAGTGCACTCACTTCTGCTTTGATGGCATGTGCTGGACCTTCTTAGGGTGCAACTCTTCTATCCAAATGTCACTGGTCCCAGCGTGAATGTTCATTATATATTTATCTTTTAAACCTTTAGTAAGTGCATGCTCTGCCTGAGTTTGAATGCTAACTCTGCCATTTTTCTGGGTAACCTGGGCAAGTTCCTTAAGGGCTCTGCGCTTCACTGCCCTCTTTTCTAGTGCTGGTTATTCCTACAATGAGACACTGGGTTGGGGAATGGAGACAGAGTGATGAATAAGACATTGACTTTGCCCTCATGGGGTTTCTAATCTAGTAGGGGGAGACAGATGTGTAGATGAAGGCTAGGCCACTAATATAGATCAGAACTGGATAGACACACACCAAACTAATGACTAGAATTGGGAGTGATGATCACTCAATTTATCTGTAATAAGTTTGTGTAATTTGTCTTTTGTGTAAATGCATCATTAATACTTTTTCCTTTTAAAATGTAAATACTGCCGTAACCGGTTTGGCTCAGAGGATAGAGCGTCGGCCTGCGGACTGAAAGGTCCCAGGTTCGATTCCGGTCAAGGACGTCCGGTCTAATTAGCATATTATACTTTTATTAGTATAGACATCTCTGATATCTATAATAATGTACCTTGGTTGCGGGCACATCCCCAGTAGGGGGTGTACAGGAGGCAGGTGATCGATGTTTCTAACTCTAACCCTCTCCCTTCCTCTCTGTAAAAAAAAATCAATAAAATATATTTTTAAAAAATAAATAAAATGCAAATACCTTTAATAGAAGTAATATGGACACCCAGTTTAACTCACGGTCTTTATCTTTCCTGTAAGAGCCGAGGGAGAGAAGGGCTGACGAGTGGCAGGTTTGGATGGAGGAATGTGATGTGTTTGGAAGTAGCTGCAGAGCCCAGAGCTCGTGGGTTGCCCATTCCTTGGAGAATCCTGGGCACCAGGGAGACAGCTTAAGGGAGTAGATGTTTCTAGAAGGGAAGTTGCTAAAAACAACCCTTGACATGTTGTTTTAGGCAGGTCCTCATCTTATATTTATCTGTTCCTCTTTCCTTTCTCCCCTCCCCCCATCTTTATCAGGAATCCAACAAATGACCCAAGAAACAAGCTCAGTCCTTCTGATCCCGAATTGTAGTCCTAAAATTGTAATCCTAATTGTGTTCCCTAATTAGCTAGTAGGATTTCCATACTCTGCTAGCAGGACTATTCATTGAAAGGCCATTTTGCAATATGTGTCAAATACCTTGAAACTATGTATATTCCTTTTGAATAGCAATTCCACTACTAGGAATTAAACCTAAGGCCACAACCAGACAAGTACAGACATATAAGGGTACAATGATTGCTATGGACGTCAGTCTAATTAGCATATTACACTTTTATTATTATAGATGTCTCCGATTAATCTTCCTTCCCAAGGTCCCCCAAACGCCCATAGCTACTTCAGCAACTACCAGACATGAAGGGACTAAGGGGAAGTTGGGATAGAAAGAGACCGTGGTCTTAACCATTTGTGGTTAAAATATCCCATTTTTGCAAATTTTATTTTAGTCTTTCATGATGTGACCACATTGCTAGGGGGCTGCATGTGAGGGGCCTTAAAGCTTTTGCTCATTGACTTCCTGGATAATCTGACCCAGCTTCCAGGGCTCTTAGCGTTGCCCTTTTCTATTCTTAACACAGGGCCCAAAGTGATCCCATAAACACTTAAGTCAGATCATGTCACACTTCTGCTTAAAAGCCTGCAATGTTTTCCAATGTCACGTCGAGTAAAAGTCAACAGTCCCAATGGCCCTGCATGACCTGGCTCTTTGCCTTCCTGACATCACCTCTTGGTATCCAGCCCTTCCTCACTCCACTCCAGCCTCCTACGCTTTCTGGAGTGGCCAGGCACACTCCCAAGGGGGTCTTGTGTTTACTGTTTTGCATCCTGGACCACTCCTCCCAGATATTCTCAGGACTCCCTCTTGCCTCCTTCAGGAAACCTAGCTTGACCATCCCTCACTATTCCCTATTTCCCTCCCCTGCTTCATATTTCTCCATAGAGCACGTCACTATCTAAATACTATGCGTTGTGCCCGGCCTGCGTGGTTCAGTGGTTAAGCGTCAACTTAGGAACCAGGAGGTCATGGTTGGATTCCCAATCAGGACATATGACTGGGTTGCAGGCTCGATCCCCAGTGTGGGGTGTGCTGGAGGCAGCCGATCAATGATTCTGTCTCATCACTGATGTTTCTCTCTCTCTCCCCGTCTCCCTTCCTCTCTGAAATCAATAAAAATATATAAGAATAAATAAATACTACGCGTTGTGATTGTCTGTCTCCCTCCTCCAGAAGGTGAGCTCCACGAGAAGCGGGTCGTTGTTCTGTTCACTGCTGTGCCCCAGTGCCTACGACAGTGCCTGACACATGACTGATTTCCGGTCAATACTGGGGCCTTTGCCTTAAACTTTCCTTTTTCTAGCCCCACCGGAAGCCCACAGGATCTCCTTCTGAGAAAGATCAGTGAAAATGCACTTACGGGAAGGCCAGTTTCCCTAAAAAGGGGAGAGCAAAGGTGACAGAGTGACAGGGTTTTCCAGCATCTGAGCAAGTGGTGTTTACGAAGAACCATCTTCTGGTTAAGTGAATCACCAGAGGATTTGATCACTGACCTCCTGCACCCCCTCCTGTCCCCAAAGATGTAATCCAGGGTTATCGTGGTAGGAATAGGAAAGTGCCAAATCATGTAATATAATTTCTCTTCCAAGTTCTAAGGAAAAAAATACAAATTAAAAAAACACACATTTGAAATGTTTGTTCTTGTTTATCTCTTTTCATTTTTCTTCCCCCTTCTGACTTAGAATAAAATGAATCAGAAAATGTTACAGGAAAGTGAAAAAACAGGCTGTAATTAGAGCATCCCACTTGGTCAGTGAGGTGTTGGCATTCTGGTATGACAATGAACTGAAGACATTACTGCTTGTAAATACAAAATATTTTTAGATGTTAGCACAATAAAATATTTTTCAAAAAGTTAAAAAGGACAAGTAAAAGTAATGATTTATAATTTCTCCACCACCACAGAAAAGCTAGGATTTTTTATATATTATCTTCTAATTTTATTCTCATATACATATGCATTGTGGTATAAAACACAAATAAAATTTACCATCTTCATCATTTTTAAGTGTACAGTAGAGTTGTACATTCATTTTTACATACGTGTTCTATTTGTACTTACTGTATTCTGGTTTTATGCTCACTGTACCTCACATCAAATAAATCTTCCATGTGGCAAATTTGTCTGATGCTTGTAATTTTAAAGATGCATAATATTTCATTCCATTCCATAACTATGACATGTTATTGAACCATTCACCTATAATTGGACATTTATGCTGCTTACAAATGTTCATTCTTCAAATGTTATGAATTTTTAGTGCATATAGTATTTTTCTCTTTAGTGTTTTCGATGATCTTCCTAGCTTGGTTTTCTGGAAGTTTTCCAGGGAAAACAAAGTAAGAAGCGACAACTCTTGCCTGGTTCTTAAAAATACAACAAAATTGTTTTCCAGTTGGTTTGTACCAATTTATAATGATGCCAGTGAAATATGACAGTTCTAATTTCACCACTGTCACTGGCATTTGATACAACCTTGATATTTGTTAATTTAATATTTTTAAAGGTTTCTCATTTTAATACATTTTTTATATCTACTTTCCTTATTTCTTCTGTTGGGAAATGCCAGTTCATGCCACTTGTGCAGTTTACTTTTGGGAGGTTATCTCAGTACTTTTTTTGTTCCTTTTCATGGACTGTACATATGCTAGAATTTTTAACCCTTTATCAGATTTACCATGAACATTTCCCCCATCTGGTTGTTTTTAAATCTTTGGTCACAACCGTCATCTAGAGCAATTTAACATTCTTTTGTGGCTCAGATCTTTCCCATGTGACTTCTCCTGTCACAGGTTGTCTCAGAAAATTCTCTCCATGGAACTTTCCCAGGGCTTTGATGTAGGATTGGATTCTGTTGTACCTTCCTGATTTTATTTTCTACATCTAATTATTTCATCCATTCATTTTGCTGTATGAGGTGTAGGTCAAACTGTTCTGTTCCTTAAATGCTAACAAGCCTCCTCCTTGAAAGAGAGTTGAAGGAACCCTTGAGTGACTAGGACAGTGGGCCTATGTCACATGAGGAGTCCTGGTGTGCTGGGCACGGTCCCAGGCTCCGTGGAAGCTATAGCCCCCAACGGACTAGGAACGTGAAGAGACTCAGTGAGAACAGAAGAGTGGCGACTACCGGAATGAAGCACGGGACTGCACCTAATATCCACTGTTTTTACCCTTTTCCCCCATAAACCTAAACACTGGGGAAGGAAAACACTTCTGGACACTGACGGCTTGTTAGAGTCCTTTTCCGTTTGCAAGAATGAGGGCTGTCAGGTGACTTACTGCCATGAGTCCTGCGCACACTGTGGGTGCCTGTGTGGGACGCAGAGTAAAGGCTCCGGGCGACCACGAGTGATGCCCAGTGAAGACAAGGATCCAAGGGAGATGAGAAGGAAAGTCTAGGAGGCGGATAACCTGGTGTAGAGATGGCTCCGCTGTGCAGAATAGACGGTGTGGGGTCCGCAGTGTCACTGTGAAGGCCTGCGTCCACCCCCGCCCTCCCCAGCCCTGCACCTCCACCCTCCGCGCCTTGGTCAGGGCCCCTGCGCACACAGACAGGATTCTCCCCTCGCCCTCCCGCCGAGCCGCGGCCAGGTCGCCAAGGTCGCGCAAGCTGCACCTCCCAGCATCTGCAAGGAGCTGGAATGGGAGGAGAGCCACGTGCACTGGATTGGGAGTCGGAAGTGCCCGCCTCCCCGCCCGCTGCAGCCCAGGAGCCTGAAACCTTTAGCGACCGCCCTGGGACGCCACGTCTGACCCCTGGTCCTGGTCGCCACCCGCCCACACAGGTTCCGGGTTAGCGTTCTCGCCCGGGGCTCACAGTATGCAGACCACAAACCCTAACCGCTCGCTTTTTTTTTTTTCTCTTTTCTTTTCTTTCTGGGACCTTGTACAACACGGCCTGACTATGCAACTCTCCACGGGCAGGCAGGTGGAGGGGGCCTGCGGCGTTTCTTATCCGTCCCCAGCTTGGCGTGAAGTCACCCAACTTAACCCCTAAG
>NW_005871113.1:4121299-4251676 GCF_000147115.1 Myotis lucifugus
TCCCCCCCCCCCCCCCGCCCCCTGTGATGTTCTGGTTTTGTGTACCAAGACTTCTTTGCCTCAAAGGAACTACATTTTAACACCTTGTATCTGTTTCCTTAACCCTACCCTAACCCAGGCCTCTTCTACTTGTTATATTTTTTAATTCTTCTCCTTTATTCTTGCATATGCTAAAAGTTCTTTATCCCCATTACTTGGGGAAGATGCATGTGTCTCTATTTGGAAGACAAGGCCAAATAAAATGATCACTGATCACATTCATTACTGTATGTGATCAGTGTTTGCTTTCAATTCACATGGATGATTGAGTTGCTTTCCTAGGTATGTATCCCACTAACCTCTTGACTTTTGAACTTTTTAAAAAAATGTATATATTTTATTGATTTTTTACAGAGAGGAGAGGAGAGGGATAGAGCGTTAGAAACATCGATGAAAGAGAAACATCGATCAGCTGCCTCCTGCACACTCCCTACTGGGGATGTGCCTGCAACCAAGGTACATGCCCTTGACCGGAATGGAACCTGGGACCCTTCAGTCCGCAGGCTGACGCTCTGTCCCAGCGGTTCTCAACCTGTGGGTTGCGACCCCTTTGTCGGTCGAACGACTCTTTCACAGGGGTCGCCTAAGACCACCATGCATATCAGATATTTACATTACGATTCATAACAGTAGCAACATTACAGTTACGAAGTAGCAACGAAAATAATTTTATGGTTGGGTCACAACATGAGGAACTGTATTTAAAGGGCCAGAAGGTTGAGAACCACTGCTCTATCCACTGAGCCAAACCGGTTCAGGCGACTTTTGAACTCTTTAAAGATAGCATCCCCTCCCCCCCCCTTGGCATCCTCTCACAGGGTTCGGAAAGCAAATGCTGCTCTCTTCTTGTTTTCTGTAACCGATTGAAGTGTTTTTACATGGTCGGTACATTGTTCTCTGCCTGTCTGTTTCATGGTAACTCTTGGAGGATTTGATGAGGTTTGGTTAAATCTCAGATACAGCTAAGGGCTTCCGAGACACATCATCAATTTGCTTTCTGACTTGCTCTGACCTGTGAAACCGAATGCCAGTCGAGCATGGTTCACGTGAGCCTGGTGTCAGTGGTGTTTAAGACCATTTGGCGTGCTGCTAGAGGTGTGTGGGCGCAGGGAGTTGTAAGAGTAACCGTGATCTGCATAGAGTATCAAAAGCCCCTGTTTGTGTGTGGTGGTGTGAGGCCTGGCACACGGCAAGTTCCAGACTGTGGGTGCCTGCTGCCTTTTCCACTCTCAGATGAGCACCACCAACACCACAGCTCTTCCCGGCACACGCCCTGCGGGGTAGAGGTTGGCGAACGTTGGTGGAGTCCAACAGACCTGAGTTCCACTTCCCATTCACCCACTCACTAGCTGTGGTACCTGGAGCAAGTTCCTTAACCTCTCCGAGTTTCTAATTCCTCATCCTTTAAATGGCGGTCACACCACACATTTCTCAGGGTGGTCGTGGGGATTAGCAGCTACGCGCAGCCATAGCACCTGGGGAGTGTTCCCTCACGAGGGGCTACTGCTGCCCTATCGATGTAGCAACAAGCACTGCTGTGGCTGCAGGTGAGACGGCGAAGGCAGTGAGCCATGCGGAGTGAGGAGAGAGGGCAGAGAGGGGCCTCCACCTCACTCCTGACCACACGTCTTCCCCCAGAGCCCTGAGGATGATGACAGGAAGGTCCGAAGGAGAGAGAAAAACCGTGTCGCTGCTCAGAGAAGTCGGAAGAAGCAGACCCAGAAGGCTGACAAACTCCATGAGGTGAGGCTGTGGTCGGAGCAGAGCCACACTAGGGCCATGAAGACGCTCGCATGTGGTGGTGGCCCTGATGTCACGTCCTGGTCATCACCAATTTGGCCACATGCGCGTCTAATTCTGCTCTGTGCTTCCAGCCCAGTGTTCTGGTTCTTTGCTCATTGGCCTCTTCATTTCTCCCTCATCCACTGGCTGCATCTCACACCCAAGTTTCTTTCATTATAAAATAAAAAAAACCACAGACTCCCTTTTGAGCCTGATTCCCTTGTAAGCTAGTGCCCTTTTCTTTCCTTCCCTCACTTTTCTGCTTCTTAAAGAGAGACATGCTGGCTCCATGGCCTCAGTTCCCATTTATTGCCCAGTCCTCTCCCTCCCCACCCAACATTCTCTCTCTCTCTCTCTCTCTCTCTCTCTCTCTCTCTCTCTCCCTCTCACACACACACACACACACACACACACACACACACGCACACACTCTTCCTATAGAAGCTGCTCCCGCTGAGACCACTAGTCTTATCACCCTTGACCTTGCTGGACTGGACTATTTGACACCATTCATCCTCCCCTTTTAAAAAACCTTTTTCAAGGTCTTTAGCTTCTAAAAAAACAAACAAACAAACAAACAAACAAAAAAACCCACATCTCCTACTTCTCCTGACCCACTTAACCACTTTTTCTCTCAGTTTCTTTGTTAGATTTTTCTGTCTCTGTCTGTTTTCTTTTTTTTAAATATATTTTATTGATTTTTTTACAGAGAGGAAGGGAGAGGGATAGAGAGTTAGAAACATCGATGAGAGAGAAACATCGATCAGCTGCCTCTTGCACACTCCCTACTGGGGATGTGCCTGCAACCAAGGTACATGCCCTTGACTGGAATCGAACCTGGGACCTTGAGTCCGCAGGTTGACGCTCTATCCACTGAGCCAAACCGGTTAGGGCTCTGTCTGTTTTCTTAAATGCTGTTGATCAGACTCTGTCCTTGTTTCTTCTCACCCTGGAAAATTAAATCTATAAATCTGCTTTCCCATCATCAATCACTCTGGGAAAGACCTCTGTTCTAGCCATAACCACATCTCAAAGTTTCCCAATGGGACTGCAGGCTCCTCACATACAGCATGGTCATAATAGAGGGCCTGCTGATCCCGAGACAGTCTATTCTCACTGTCTTCCATTTGTACTTAATGGAGCTAACCATCTTTCCCATCACCCAGATCTGGAACCTGGGATTTATCCTAAACTCTTCCATTTTCCTCGACCCCTGTGCATAACCCCACATCATCTCACGGCTAGGACATGGGCACTGCTCTCTGTCAGGAACTGGCCTCAAAGGCATCCGAGGGTCTTTCCAAGGAGTGGGGCCCAATTCCAAGCTCTCGTCTTTGCACAGCGTTGGTGTGAACCACTACGGTTTTAGTTGAACTCTCTCCTGCCAAGCTTTCTTGCCATAGATTGTCTCAGCAATCCAGTCTGGGGGCACCGACGGCAGAGGAGACCGGGGTGTTTTGAGGGGGAATGACAATCTCTGAAAACCCTTTAACAATGAACAGAGAACCGAGTTAGGATGTATGCATTCCAGGGAGAGGAGACCCACTGATATAGCTTCACAGCGTGGCAGTAGGAAGGCTGGGCCCTGGGCTCTTCCAACTGGGGTCAGGGAAGGTCCATCACCTTTAGTTCCATCACCTTTCCTCAGAAGACCTGCAGTGCCCTTTGCCTCTTTTCTCCCTCCCCGCTTCCTCCTAAAGCTGTCCTGCTTCTGGCTTCATGTCACCGAGTAACCCCTGGGGCTCACAGTGCATGGCCCTGTGTTAGAACATGTGCCAGGTGGACAGCTCGGGTCTTTCCCCTCAAGAAGCTTCTAGTCCAAGGCAGGTACATTAATGTAAAAAACAAGAGGACACTCGGTTTTAAGTCCTGAGTGATTATGTGTATAGAGGCGAGTGAATGACTTGAACAAGAGCTTTCATAGAGAAGGTCAAGTAGATTCACCTCACACATATTTATGAAGCACTGCTGTGGGCAAGGCATTGTCATTTGGGCCACAAAGGAAGGAGTGAGGTCGTGTTCCTGTCCATGGGAAGCGCAGGAATTTCCGGGGAGTGTGTATTAGCTTCCTGTGGCTGCTGTAACAAAGTATAACAAATGTGGTGGCTGAAAACAACACAGATTTATTATCTTACAGTTTTGGAGGTCAGGTGTCTGAAATGGATCTCACAGGGCTGACATGAAGAGCGTTCCTTCTGGAGGCTCTGGATAAGAATCCGTTTCCTTGCTTTTTCCAGCTTCTAGAAGCTTCTGTGTCCCTTGGCTTGTGGTCTCTTTCCATTTTCAAAGCCAGCTGGCCAGTCGGGTCTCTCTTATGCTGCATCGCTCTGACACTTCTTCTGTAGGCACATATCCTTTTCTGATTCCTGACTCCTCCTTTCACTAAAAAAAGACCCTTGTGATTAATGGGGTCCATCTGCATAATCCAGGTTAATCTCCCCATTTTAAGGTTCTCGATTAATCACATCTGCAAAGTTCCTGTTGCCACTTAAAGTAACATAATCACAGGTTCTCAAGAGTGTATGTAAACATCTTTGGGGGCTGTTATTCTATCACAGAAAGCAGCAGCGCGAATTTACTACAGAGTTAAGACAGGTCTTTCCATTTCTGTCACTGTTTGATTCAATGACCAAATGAACCAGGTGCCTGGGAAACTTACCAGTAGGGGTGGTGCCGCACGTACTCCCACATGCTCCCTCTTAGAACCGCAGGTGGAGGGCCCGTCTGCGGGGTTCCTCGCCTGTTCCGCTGTCCACAGACAGGACTGATTCTGCCAGGTGTCCTTTCCAGAAATGGGGCTGGTCGATCTGAAAGCCGGTCCCTCCATGGAAGGACACTCTCTTCTCCCCTTCCTCTGTGGAGCTAGAAGAATGCATGAGGATTGTGCGCCTGGCGGATCCCCTCAGTGAGGCCAGTTTGGTTGAGAAACACAGCGTCCAGGAGGCCAGGACAGCGACTCCATCCGTATACAGACCCCAAAGCTGGAGGCCTTCAGTTGCCGCTAACCACACCCACGTCACTGGTCACAAGAGGGTGTGAGGGAGCCGGTGGCGGGCTCAGGAAAATGGAAATATCCAATCCTTCAGTAGAAGAGGAGGAGCGGCGTCTCTGGGCCACATGAATAATCCCTCCTCCTTCATTCCTTGCCTCCTTCCAGGGAGCACATCATAGTTTGGGGGATCTATGTTCTTTCTATATGGCCAACGTAGTGAAAAAAAAAGTAAATATAGTAAAAATCGACTATATTTTAAACATTGAAAAAAATCTTCCTATTGGGGGTAGGGCATCTGATAAAAAAAAAATGTGGTGAGTTGAGGGCGGGGCACCTAGCATACTGCTGTCAGCCATGGCAGAAAGCCCCGCAGGCCCCCTGGGGCTCCCAGGCCACAGGTAGGATGGGAAAGTGAGAGGGGACACAGTGCGTGGAGGGGCCCGCTCACTGGGAGGCGCCCGGGGCAGGAAACAGCCACCTGACAGCCGTGGCTGCTCGCTACTCCCTACGGAGATTTGAGTAAAGTCCCTGTCCCATACGCCTCTATCCCAGGCTCTGGGTAGCGCTGCTAAACATCTCAGAGTCACTCAAGATCTTTATTTGCCTTTCTTGAATACCCAGAAGGGGAATATTTAGAGCAAGACGTTTAAAATTCCCACCTTTCTCCTCTGCCCACCTCTCTCACTCACCTCCTCCAGTCCCAGCTCATCTAAGTCTCTCGGCCACCTCCCTCCCCTCCCCGTTCTCCAGAGGACTGTCCTTCTAGGCGCCCCTTCCCCCCCTTCCCCGCCTCCCCACCTTGGAGGGCAGGCCAGTGGGAGAGTGGGGAAAGGCTAAACCAGGGGAGAGTCTTCCCCTCAGGGTAGCAGTTGCTGGAAGTTGGACTGCAGTGGTGACAGCAGTTCCCAATGTGTATCTGTGGACCTCAGTGCTCTCTGTGGCTTTTTAAAGCACCCCTTCAAGGCGCTGACACCTCTCATGGGGATTTCGACCCCCATTCATCTCTGGATGTTAGGCACACGCCTGAGTCCACATTCACAAATAGGAACCCAGCGAACAGTCCAGCGCCCCAAGGCAGAGGCTGAAAGAGGCTCCTTTCAGAAGTGGGTCAGACTGGTTGGAGCCAGGCACCGAAAGGCGTAAGACTGAGAAAGAATTTTGAGTCAGAAAAGGAAGGCCGCGATGCCATCCTCAGGAGCCCCAAATGTCACAAACGGACACGTGTCTTGAGTAATACGGTTGTGGTATGTGTTGCCCCGGTTGTTCCAGATACTGCATTTTCTAAGAGAATGCTTCATGTTAGTCCCCCACTTGGTTTAGAAACATATGATGACACCAAATTTTACCGCCCTGGCTGGTGACACACGTTTCTGCCGGGAAGGGGATCCGGGTAAGGTTTGGGAATAGACTTCTTGTAAAACCCTGAGCGTACCGCCCTTCTCTGCTGGTAACCGCCATGGGGACATTTGAGTCCAGGCACTGCGAGGGAAGGTTGAATCGCTGTCGTTGCATGAGCATTGCCGTTGACCTTGAAATCGGGGGTCAGGCTCCAGTCTACATGACCTTGGGAAAGTCACCGGGCCGCTCCGAGTTTCAGTTTCTTGCTTGTGAAATGGGGTCCGTGTATGGCTGTGTCCTGATGGCCATTTCCTCCCCGTCCTGTCCTTTCTTCCCTTAGTTATCAGTTCTGGTCCCTGGTACCCACCATGTCTTTTTTACCAGTCCTGATCCTTCCCTCTGCCTCAGAGGCCTCCTGGACCCTGAATATCGCCAGACATCCCCACAGCCCCCAGTCAACCGCTCGTAGATGCCCAGACCAGGCTTGCTCAACCTTGGGGCCAGATAATTCCCTGGTGTGTGTGTGTGGGGGGGGGGAGGGGAGTAGGGCTGTCCTGTGCACTGTAGAACCTGAAGCAGCATCCCTGGCCTCTGCCCTCTCGATGCAGTAGCACCCCTCCCCCAAACTGTCTGCAGACACGCTAGGTGTCCCCTGGGGACTGACACATTGCCCCACTGAGAGTCACTGCCCTCGACAGCTTCATTTCTGAGCAGAACTGGGATTTGCAGTGACCTCACCACCTCTAATTTGTAGGTCTCTCTGCCTGGTGACCACGTCCTGGCAGATACCCAGGAAGGCAGCCCAGTATCCTCAAACCCTCCTGAGGCAAAGGACTTACTCATTTACCTCCAACACCAGTCGTTGAGCTAAACCGAGCATCTCTTTGGAAATAGCAAAGGGTCTCATGTTCTTGATTATTTTTCATGCCTGCGAAGTCCAGGGAATTTCTTCTAGGTGCGAAGGGGGCCTTACTCTTTCCCCTGTGTTCCCTTTCAGTGTTCTCTCCCCTCTGCTTCCTCCCCTTTTATTTTTTGTAGAACTGGTCTCACCTGAAGGAGATTTTTACTTCTTCTCTCTTTTTTATTCACACGGCTCGATAAAAGTCCCTCAGCATATTTGTGTAAAACTTAAATCTCAGAGGAGAAAGTCCCCTCGGAGAAGGCAGGCGAGGGGCCTGCTGGGTGCCTGTGCGGGCAGCTCTGAGCCCTTCCGCGCTGGGGTTTGGGGGAGAGCAGTGGTACCTTAAGCAGCGCGACTCCGTGTGGCTTCCAGAGACAAAGCTCAGAAGCTCACAGCGTCTCGCCACAAAATGCAGCCAATATGGAAAGTCAGTTTGGAATATTTGCCACATGAGGAGCGTTCCCTATTCTTTGGAATCCTGTTGAAAAGTTAGCTCATTGGAACCATTCTTTTCTATTCTCTGTTTACTTGGAAGTGGGGAGCATTTCCAGGTGTGTGTGTGTGTGTGTGTGTGTGTGTGCACCTCTCACCCCTCTGCTGCAGGCAGGCCTCCCGGATGCCTAGGCTCCCACCCCCATCCTCCCATCCATTGCTCACAGAGGGCTTGGTTGCTGTGTTTGTAGACTGAATTCTGACTCTAGGACTGCAGCTTGTCAGAGGCCAGAGGAGAACATGAGGAGTTGGAGGAGGGCTGAAGGCAGAACAGGGCCAATGTCCTAGTGATGCCGGACTGACCCTGGACAACCTGTGGGGAGAAGGGGTGAGGCCCGCTGCCTTGCCGAGTATCCCAGACCATCCTGAGAGCCTGCCTAGGAAAGAAAGGCAGGAGGCAGAGGACAGCAGTGGCAGTAGGGGTCAGAGCAGATCAGCCCCGCTGGGCCCCTTGTTCTTAGAGGGAGGAAGATGCCTATAGGGGAGGGAGGGAAGGAAAGGGGTAAGAGGAGACAGAGGGCTGAGGGGATCCTGAGCACTGGGGCCTGTCAGGTGGGGTACAGGAAAGGGTAGCAGAGGCCCCATGTGCTATATACATTTCTGACCTTTGGAGAGAGACCTTATTTAAGATGGAACATGATACAAGGCTGAATAAGACACACATAGTAAGAGATGTTTCCATTAGGTGCTATGATCATGGAAGCCTTCCTGGAGGTGGTGGGCTTGAACTGGGCCCACAGAGAGAAAGAGGAAGGCAGTCCAGGGGCAGAATTGAGAATTTGCATGTGCCTTAAGAGCCTGCAAGATCAGATTTTTTAAAAGTGATATTTCTTAAAAATGACCAGTAAAAGAAAAGGTGTGACAGATAATAAGGTTGAACCCCCCTGCTCAGGAAACATGGTATGCCTGGCACAACAAAGCCCAATCGTGTGAATCAATCTAGAAATGACTGTCAACAACATTTCAGCAAGACTTAACTAAGGTTGTCAGCCTTGAGAGGGCCTCTGCCATTGGCCAAGTACTGCAGAACTTATTCATGACTTGGAGGAAAGAAAGGAAGACCTGCTTGGCCTGCTTACCAAGCTCATGGACAGCTTAAGGCTTGTGGTCTCACTAAGCCAGGGGCCGACACAATCAAGATTCTGAAGGATCTGCTAGGCTGGAAGACGCTCAAGGGAACAGGGTGAAATGCAGTAGAGGTGGGTGTAAGGCCCATCCTCAAGCTCCAAAAGATCAATCGTCCTTAAAGTATAGACAAAGCAGCAGCAGATACAGACCAAGCTTGCACGTCTCTGCATGCTCAGGGGGGAGTCCCCGGAGCAGGGTGGCTGTGGTTTGGGTCTAGCCCAGTGCAGATCACCTGCACAATCTGCCCTCTGCATGCTCAGGCCATCCTTGGAATCCTGCACTGCATGTTGGGAATGATATTCTCTCAGAGCCCCTGGCAGATTGGAGCATGTGTTGGATGGCGTCCAAGAGGGCACAGGGACCAGGATTCCCACAACCCAAGGAGCCCAAAGGACCTGAGACCGTTGAGCTCAGAGAATACCTAAAGGGAAGTGGTATGGGGCTGCCTCCTAACATTTCAAGAACTGCGATGTTGAAAAAGTATTGCATTTACTCTATGTGGTTCCATAAGGTGGAACCAAGCCCAATAGGTGGGTTTGAAGGAGAGAGAGTTTTTGGATCAGTGCAACGAGGAGCTTCCTCATAGAGCAGCTCAGAGAGATGGCAGGGTCTGTCCTTTGAAAGAGAGAATGCTCAGCACAAGTTGGGCGTCTGAGCTAGAATTACACAGGGAAGGTTTCTACATCGTGTGGGTTTGAGAGAGACCTTACTTAAGAGACCTTAGCCGCTAAGGCAGCGGTTCTCAACCTGTGGGTCACGACCCCTTTGGTGGTGGAACGACCCTTTCACAGGGGTCGCCTAAGACCATCCTGCATATCAGATATTTACATTACGATTCATAACAGTAGTAACATCACAGTTATGAAGTAGCAATGAAGATAATTTTATGGTTGGGTCACAACATGAGGAACTGTATTTAAAGGGCCAGAGGTTGAGAACCACTGCACTAAGGGGTCTCTCTGATCCCCTCCAGTTCTAAGCCCCTGTAAACTCTGCTGTAGAGTAAACTTAACACATGAGTATTGGAGCAAAGCCAAAGCAAGGGGTCTTTTCGTCCATTTACTCAGCACTCAGCAAACATGTGTTATGTTCGAGGCACTGATCCAGGTGCCGGGGCTATAGCAGCAAACCCAGCAGAGACCTTTAGAAAACAGATCAGCAGTTGGGGGAGGGGGAGGCTCACAGGGGCACTAGGGAACTTTCCGGAGTGGTGGAAGCATTCTGTCTTGATCCACATAGTTATTTACATTTGTCAAAACTCACTGAATTATACACATAAGGTAGGTGTATTTTATTTTCTGTAAACTACACCTCATGGAGTTTTTTGGACAAAGGCCTGCCCTCCTGACCCTGTCCTCCTGGCGGGAGGAGACAGAGTAAGCAAATGCACCAACAGTTATGAGTGGCAGAGGGGGGACAGGTTAACGAGAATGTTTTCATGGAAAGGAGATGAGCATCACAGCGCGGGTTAGATCTGCCAGGAGGAGGGGGAAGAAATGAAGTTGCTCACTCCCTCTTCCCCAGGAATACGAGTGCCTGGAGCAAGAAAACGCAGTGCTGCGGCGGGAGATCGGGAAGCTGACGGAGGAGCTGAAGCACCTGAGCGAGGCGCTGAAGGAGCACGAGAAGATGTGCCCGCTGCTGCTGTGCCCCATGAACTTCGTGCCGGTGCTGCGGCCGGACCCGGTGGCCGGCTGCCTGCCCCGGTGAAGCCCAGCGAGGAGCCTGGTCCTTTTCATACCTGTGAGCGGGGTTCCCTCCGCATCCAGGGGACCTGTGGCTGGGCCTCCTCCACCGGTTCCTCTTCCCGGAGAGGCCGTCTTCTAGCTCCTCGGGGTGTTTTGTGGCTCATGGATCTTGGTCATCCCCCCACCACAGCCACATCCATGTGAGATGGGGAGGCACCTTGCCAGGCCTCCTCCTCGGAGCTCCGGGCCATGCCCACAGGCACCTGACTCTCAGAGCCTTGAGCGGATCCAGGACACCCAGGTTGGGAGACCACCCTCATGACTCACTTCACTTCCAGTATGGCAGCTACGAGGTTCCGCCGTTGTGCAGAATCATTTTCTCTAGAATTGGGTAATAAAGAGTGTTATTGTTTCTCTTTTTGGGCAAGTTCTTGGAATTTATTTATTAATTTGTTTGTTGTTAATTTTAGAGAGAGGGGAAGGAAGAGGGTAAGAGATAGAAACATCAGTGAGAGAACTATCGATTGGCTGCCTCCTGCACACCCCCTACTGGGGAACCAGCCCGCAACCCAAGCATGTGCCCTGATGGAGAATCCAACCAGCAACCTCTTGGTGCATGGGTTGAAGCTCAACCACTGAGCCACACTGGCTGGGCAAGTTCTTAGAATTTAGAGACGTAATATATTTTCTCTTCCTGAAGGGGTGTCCACTGTCTCCTCATGGGCCTTGCTTCTCCCTCCTGGTCATCTCCCCTGCAGCCTCATCCAAGCTGGATGGGAAGGCGACTTTGGGGGGCTGCAGAGCAAAGGCCAAAGGGACTTCCCTGTCACCCCAGGTGGGTCACAGCTAGACCCGTTTAGCTTTCCTGACCGCTGATCTGCTCTGATCCCTACTGCCACTGCTGTCCAGCTGGCTGCTCACCCACTCCACTGCTAACCCCCGCGTGTCTGCACCTGGCCCCGTGGCTCCACATAATAACTCAGGGACCAATCTCCTTCCATTTAGTTGCTCTGTACCCCCAAGGCATTCCAGCCCCCCTGGATCCCCTACTCTGCCTGGGAGACTTGGGAGGAGGGGTCCATGGAGGCGGATGGGGAGAGGCTACTTCTCAGAGGTGATAGTGGATCATTTTCTGCTCGCACTCCGTGGGCCAGACCTCAATCCCACAGCCTCACCCGGCTACAGGGCAGGTCGGGAAATGAAATTTAGCTTCATGCCCAGGGTGGAGGAACTGGATTTCATGACTTACTCGTAGTCTCTGCCATAGAAGGTGCAGCCGTTGTCCCTGCCACCCCACTGAAACGGCCCACTCCGAGTTCCCAGCAAGCTCCCTAACTTCCCAACAGCCCACGATACTGGCTTCTGCGTTTCTTCCTCTCTCTCTACCTGCTTCTCAGTATAAAGGGGCTCCTCTTCTTGGGGCCTCAGTCGCCATCTCTTCCTAGACTGATACCTCCCCTTCCGTGCCCAGAACCCAGCTCTCCTGCAGGCCACCTGTATGTGCAGCTTCCCGTCATGAGTCTCACAAGCGCATCCGCTCAACACGTTCAAAGCTGTACCCATGACCCCATCGTCTTTCCTCAAACTTGCTTCTCGGTCTGCTTTCACCTGTTTTATAAAGGGCTCCATCACTCACCTGGTCAGGTTGATGGACAGCACAGGTGCCCAGGTGCCCAGAGAGCATGGCTGCTTTCTAACTCTCCACATCATATGTGATTCCTCCAAGTTCTTAACGCCCCCGCCCCCCAGGTCCAGCCACGTTGCTCCAGTGTGCCAATGGCCTGGTCTGCTATCATGAACTTTATTCAAATTAGTTGCTGAACACTGGGGGTTGCCTCCCTAAGTTGTGCATTCATTGAGGTTGAGCTCACATTTCAGGGCAGTTAGACCTCCTTCACTTTTGATATCAAAACAGTACATTTGGAGTCAGGGAACCAAAACTAGGGTAGCCCAGGGTGTGAGTCATGGTGCTGGGGCCAAGTCCTCTCCAAGACAACTGGAGATGCGACGAGAGGTCTGAAAACCAAATGTTCCCTGAGCGTGGCTGTGAAGAATATTCTTATCAAGCTCCCATTAACATTAGGGCTGTTTCAGCTCCCCAGCTCCTATTCTGGCAAAGCAGAAAATCTGTATAAATCTGAGAGCTATTCGATTATTCCGGGAGTAGACAAGGGGAGTAGACAAGTTGGTGGGATTGGATTTGCTTGGTTCTACCCACACTGCTGCTGTGTGCCAGGCCCTGTGCATGGCGTCTGCGCTGGCTGTTTGTTGGGTGGGGGAGGGGCGGGAGGCTGAGAAAGTGTCAGCGAGGGAGGAAGCCCTTCCTTCACACCCACGCAGCCACACCACTTCCTGTCCGCAATCCCGCCCTTGCCTTGCACCAGCCCAGCCTTGAAGTCTGGGATTTCCATCACTGAATCAGGCCCCAGTTTTCACCCCAAACCTTGGCTGAGAATGATGACTCTAATGAACAGGAAAGTGAGAGGCCCAAAAGCCCCTCTCTTCTTTCCCATCAATGCTCGGGTTCCCACAGTCCCGTGGACTTACCAGGGCTGAGGGCTCTACCCTGGCAGGAGCTAGAAGAAAAGGGGCAGCTGAGAATCTCACTGACATGTCCCCCCCCTGTACCCCCCCTCCCCCCCGCGCCCCGGAGGATCTGGCAGAGTCATCCACGACACAGCAAGAAGGCTTATAATAGAAGGCCAGGGAGCAGAAGGAAAGAAGAATGGAGAGGAGAAAGGAGAGAGAGTGAAGGGAAGGAAGAAGGGAAAGAGAAGAAAGGAAAGAAGGTGATGGGGATCTTTGAGCTCAGAACCGAAACCCTCCCTGCTCCTGGGGAAGTTATGCGGAGTCCCCAGGAGGCTATGCTATTGAAAGCCCCTCCCCAGTGAGAGTGGAGGTAGCCAAGGCCAGAATCTCTGGAAACTGCTCTATGCTTAGGGTCATGGAAACATTCCTGGATCACCCACTTGGAGATTGACCACCTTGATGGAATTGTCTCCCCGTCCCCCCTCCCCCCTCCCTGCCCAACCATTTGGGACAAAGAAGATTCATGTGGTTACTTTGTCACCATGGACATCATCACCATCAGCCGGTGCCCCGGTGTGTGTGGCATGGCATGCTGGAAGAGCTTGTGTCCTAAATCCGGGGCTGTGTTCAAGGCAGACTCTGCCCCGAGCAGCGCATCTGCTCTTTTGGGTGCTCAGCATGACCTTTTCTGGTACAAGATTCTTAAGAAGATCAGAAATGTCATCACAGATCAGACAAAAGGCCACTGGCCCAGAATTCCAGCCACAACACTGAGGGAAAGTGAGGGAGAGTCCAGTGTTCGCATTCAAAGACACCGTCCTTAAATGCCAGAGGTGCCCTCGGAACTTCCCCGATTTCCCTTAATAACCCGCTACTTTATCTATTGTCTGTTAGTCGAGACTTGTCTTGCACTAGTTTAAGTTCTCAGCCACCATGGGCAGGGCGTCAGCGTTTGCTACAAATCCAGGGGGACCGGTTCATGGACAGCGCAGGTGCCAGGGCTCAGGGGCCCGGAGAGCGGGGCTGCTTTCCCGGCGTTCACCCAGCTTCCTTGCAATCTTTCCTCTAGACAGGAGGGAGGCAAAGCAAAAAGGAGCACCTTCCCAAATGTTGTAAACCCACAGAAGGCTCAGTTCGCCTGGCAGTAGTTTTTGACACTGAGAAAGTGAGAGAGTTTGAGACCCACCAGTGGAGGCCCACCAGCATCCAGAGCTTCAAGGAGGGAAAGAACCAGCGAATGCACCTCGCAGCAGTCCTTGAACTGTGGCGGGGACTTTGCTAATGATTCTTTATTTATTACAGAACTTATTAATAGTTAACTACCTATTTTAACCAATTATTTATTTATTCTGGCAATAAACCAATACCTTTACTTATAAAAATAAATACTATGTAGTTTAAAATGATAAAATAATTTATTAATCGTTTGTTGTAATTACTTACTAATTAGGTAGTGTTCAAATAATCTGCAGTGTTATACCCATTGTGTGTGTCACAGGGAACAGGACCAGCAAGGGAAGACCCCCCAACACACACACACACACACACACACACACACACACACACACACCTTAAAGGGCCACCTAATCATATAACTTCTAAAATCTCACCTGAAGACCTCAGTTTGAGCAGAAGAAATTTCATGATATTTTTCATCTGGTTGAATCAAGGAACACTCCTACCTAAATTCTAAATAACTACAAGACAGGGGTCCTGTTTTACTTACCCATTTATCTCTGGTTGCTAACCACAGCACCTACCCCAGGTGACCAGCACTAAAAGTGTCCGTTTGAATGACTGATTGAATGAATGGCTACTCCTTCCCTCGTCTTCATCTAGTTCAGTCCCTCACCCCCTTCCAACCCTCTAAACATCACTTAATATTACTCTATTTATGATGTGAATTCCTCATTGTGGTTTCCCCATTTAAGAGCATGGACCTGACCTACTTCCTTTGTTCCTGTAATTCTTCATCTGGGTCAGATTGCCTGTTGTAAATTAGGGATTCCCATAAGTCAGCAGTGACGTTGCTTCCTAAAGGCCCTGCAACAAGAGTCGGAAGTGACAATAGGCTGGTGATGATAAGGTGGAGGCATGGGGTAGAAAATGGACAGGAAACACATCGCTTCAGTCATTGTCTTCAATTTTATTAAACATTGTAAATAGAGCTATATTTTTATTTTTTTCGACAGTTGTTACTTTTTGTCTTTAATATTTGCTCAGGGTTACTTAACTTACCAGGTCAGGTGTTCACTGAGGAGTTCATACCAGTGCCCTGGTCTGGAGAGGGAAAAAGAATGAAATTGAATAGGCTGGTCTTGTAGGGGAAAAGTTCATGGGAAAAGGATGTGTTGTCTAGAGGACACCGCTCAGGTATTCCAATTACTGTCTTTCAGTGTCTTTGAGCCATTTTACAACTCTGTAAATTGTAGCTACTTGATATCAATACAAAATAATTTTTTAAATATATTTTATTGATTTTTTTACAGAGAGGAAGGGAGAGGGATAGAGAGTTAGAAACATCGATGAGAGAGAACCATCGATCAGCCGCCTCCTGCACACCTCCTACTGGGGATGTGCCTGCAACCAAGGTACATGCTCTTGACCGGAATCGAACCCAGTACCTCTCAGTCCTCAGGTCGACGCTCTATCCACTGAGCCAAACCGGTCAGGGCCATACAAAATAATTTATAGCTATAACCCTGGCTGGGTGGCTCAGTTGGTTGGACCATCGTCCCATACACCAAAAGGTTGGGGGTTGATTCCTGGTCAGGGCACATACTTAGGTTTTAGATTTGATCCTCCCGGTCCAGGCGCATACAGGAGGCAACCAATCAATGTTTTTCTCTCTTTCTCCCTTCCTCTCTCTTAAAAATCAAAAATAATAATAATAATAATGTGTAGTCATAGACCCAAAATTTATGTCTTGACCATAAAAGGTCAATTTACTCTCCACCCTCTCTTTCCCTGGAAAAAACCAGTTTGGCTCCATTTTCACATTCATTTCAACATTCCAAATCTATAAATATGCCTGTTCTTTGAATTCTGTTTTAAACTGGATATAAACACTCAGGTCTCCTATTGATCTTACCTTTAATCTTTATGATCTTATTTAACTTTTAATAAGTAAATATTTTTTAATACCTGTTAATTTCATATTTGAATAACAGCTATGATTTGGCCCTTTTTTGAAATTTCTTTTAAACCAGGTGAAATGATCCCGGTGTTGTTGGGGACCTGGAGAAAGCCAGGCCGTGTCATGGAGTGTCACTGCCAAGGAGCAGAGCCTCTGGGGCCCTTCCTCCTGCACTGCTGTCCTGGGCTGTGTTATCCTGAGTTAGGTCCTCATATCTGCTGCTCCTCCTCCTCCCTTTTCCTCCATCTCCTAAGCATCCTTTACATCACAGGCCAAATGTCACTTTCTCCAGCAGCCTCCTGTGATCCCTGACACATTGGTTTAGGTCAGCGGTTCTCAACCTGTGGGTCGCGACCCCTTTGGGGTTGAACGACCCTTTCACAGGGGTTGCCCAAGACCATCGGAAAACACATATATAATTATATGTTGTTTTTGTGATTAATCACTATGCTTTAATTATGTTGAATTTGTAACAATGAAATTGGGGGTCACCACAACATGAGGAACTGTATTAAAGGGTCGCGGCATTAGGAAGGTTGACAACCGCTGGTTTAGGTGCTCTTACTGTGTGCTTCCTTTGACTTGGTGTGTGAGTCATAGCATACACCCCATTCTATTGTTATTGCTCGTTTAAATAACTAAAACACCGATGAACGGGTCCTGAAGTGAAGGAGCCCACAGCGCCTTGTATCCACCTGTGCTGGCGTCTGACTTCAGTGGGAAAACTTGGTTGGACCCAAACGGAAACATCCCCCTTTCCTCTGTTCAGCAGACGCATCACCTTTTTCTCTGAATTGTGTATTTTCACATGCTTGGAAACCCTTACTAACACCTCTTCCACCTTTTTCTTTTTCATCTTTTCTTTCTTTGTTCCCTCCTTTATCCTTTGTATTAAATTACAGAGCCCATACAATTAATAACACATAACCGGACCTGTACTTGCAAATAAATGCTTTGAAGGCAGTGAAGTCCTTGGGGTTGTTCTCCCATGGTCTAGGATGCTTTATGGTCACGACAAAGGACAAAGGAGTAGGCATTTCCCTGAGGCCGCCCTCGGAGTGACCCTGAGGCCCGCATGCACCGATCTTCCCACTTCCAAAAGCCAAGGAGGAGGCTCACATCTCTGAGTCATCTGACCCCCGTAGGAAGCTACAAAAGTAAAAGCAGGAGAGGCATTCTGGGCCCCAGATGAGACTGAGCAAATCTGTGCACTTGCCAGACCAATTTTTCACATTAATAAGGGGAAAGATGATGATGCATTTCAGAAATATCCAGACCCCCCTTTCAAACCAGGATTTCAGAAAGCGCTTTGCGGTTCACTTCCATTTCACCCCAGGTCCCTGCAAATGTGGTTGGTGGTCACTGGAGGTTCTTTGCCTTCTAGCTTATTGGGTGAGAAAATATGGAATCCTGTGTCACTCAGAACTGAAACTGTCTAGAAACAGGATTTGATACCCTGTAGGAGACAGGAGACTTCCCTTTTGCTGTTCAAGTTTCATCTTCAGTTATCAGGAACTGAGCGGGGGGCACCAGGACTTGGAGCTGCAGCAGCTCAAGGTCTGTGAAGCTGTTGCTCTCTGGAAATGAATGTGCTCGCTTTCCTTTTGAATGTGCCTCATGGCAGTGAAAAATACATTTAAGAAAGCCCCTGGTTGACTCTGCACGTCCCAGGCTTCGCTGGAAGAAAGGAAGGCGCTCCTGGTCTAGTCCCAGATGCTGGCCAGGCCAGGGTTCTCCTCTGTCGGGCACAGCACCCTATGGCATGGGGTGGGGGCCCCTGGAGCAGTGAGCACAGCGCCCAGCCCAGTCTGTGCTTGGGCAAAAGGGGAAGCCGACTGACAGCATAGTCAAGGGATCTTACCCTGGAAGCCTGAGAAGGCCATGTGGTCCATCCAACCTACTCATTTTACAGCTGAAGCGGTCAAGGCCCCGGATGCCAGTGTTGTGCCCTCAAGACGGTTGGTGTGAGGTGTGCATCAGGCCTGTCAGGAATCCAAGCATCTCGACTTCCTGGGGTTGGCCTTTCTGCCATTTCACATCCATGTCACTGCCTCACACAGGCTGTGTTCCAGTGTGTGGTTGGCCTTGCTCTGTGTCACGAGGCCAACCCGAACATACTGGTACTCCATGCTGTGCTCCCCGATGGCTGGTTCCAATCAGCATTACCAAAGGGAGCCAGAGGAGGCTGGAGGGTGAGAGGAGGGAGAGGTCAGCCCAGTGTTTCTTGCCTGGCCCTTCCTGGTTTGCAGCCCGGGTTCTGGTAGTGGCTGCATTCCTCAGTAATTGTTGCAACCCCTGCTCCTCAGCTCATTTCCACTGGGCCCCAGTGGTACCATCCTCTCTCTCTGCCTTTTCAGGACTAGATGGTAACAGCGCCCCACTGTTGATATCCCTTGGGTGCCTCAACATTCTTGATTGGTTCCCTTAATCCTGCCGACGTCCCTGTAAATTCTCTCTGTAAAAGCTCTTCAGTAGAACCATCAGAGTGGAATCCTGGATCCTGATCAATATGGGTCAAATTTGTTCCAGCGTTCTAAACTACAGGCCAGTTGGCTAGGGGCAAACAAAGTCCATGTTAAAGAACATTCCCATCACCAATGAAACCATGAAGAGAATTGCTTTATACTTATTCAGAGGCCTAGAACGCAGCATCTATCCAACTAATGAATGCCCAGAGAATACCTTTCTCACCGGCAGGGTCTGCCCCATAGAGGCAAAAACTAAAGGGAGGACTGGAGTCCATCTCTAGCTCTCTGCCTGCTGGGTGTGCATTCAGTGGGACGGAATTCCTGAGCTCTCTGGGGGTGTGTAGACATAATTCTCCTCTCAACTTCTCTCATTCCCACACCCATATATAAACTTACACTTCTCTTTATTTCACAAATCCTGAAAAAATGAAACCATTATCTACCCAGCTTCCCCAGGTAAAAATCACAGAGGTACCTGGGGTTCTTCCACCAAGTCCAGTTGGTCCCCAAATCCATCCCTACCTTCCATCTGTTCTCACTTTTCTAATTCCATCGGCATCACTTTGTTTGGACCAGTAGTTCTCAACCAGGATCAACCGGGGAGTTGTATTTTCAAAATGCATATGCTTTAACTCTTCTTCCCCTCATTTCCTAAGGGGATATTTTAAAAATTTGACGAGGTACATCTACACGATGGAATACTATGCTGTGGTAAAAAAGAAAGAATTCTTACCATTTGCAACAGCATGGATGGAACTGGAGAGCATTATGCTAAGTGAAATAAGCCAGTCAGAGAAAGATAAATATCACATGATCTCACTCATTTATGGAATATAATGAACAATATAAACTGAGGAACAAAAACAGATCCAGAGACAGAGAAGCATCGATCAGACCGTCAAACCTCAGAGGGAAAGTAGGGGAGGGTGGGGGGAAGGGGGAGAGATCAACCAAAGGACTTGTATGCATGCATATAAGCCTAACCAATGGACACAGATAACAGGGGGGTGAGGGCATGAGTGGGGGATAGGGGGGCAATGGGGGAATAAGGACACATATGTAATACCTTAATCGATAAAGAAATTTAAAAAAATTTGACCAGGGTAGGATGTATTTTGCTACAAACTAATCTCCATATTCACTGAGTTCCATTGGTCTTGACCTTCAGTATCTCTTACTTAGAATACCTTACTCCCTGGTCTGCCTGCCTCTGGCTTCTCCACACATCATCAGAAAGATCTGCCTCCAAGTCAAATCTGATCTTTTCTTTCTCCTGGTTAAAAACCTTCAGTGGCTACAATGATAAAAGCCAACCTGCCTGGCCAAACAAGATCTTTTACCATCTGGTTCTAACCTAGCCCTCCAGCTTCATCTCTGAAAATACCGAGAGAACAAAGCAGTTGGTAGGAGGTGAGAAGATGGACACAGATGAGAGAGAGCCTTCAGGGCTTCGGCTGCCAGAGGCCAGGAGAGGAGCCTCAGATCCAGAACTCCCCTTGAAGCCCAGCATTTGTGAGGTTTCACCAAAGATTTCCATGGGACTTTATCTCCTGGACAGTTCCACATGCGATCCCATCATGTGACGAATGTAATGAGTTTTAGTTCCTTATGATGCACGAAACCTAAGTAAATCAATACCCTTCATGAATGTCTCCACCTGGTAAGTACTTAATCATCTTTCAACTCCCAGTTTAAATGGCATCTTCTGTAAGGAGCCTCCTCTGACTTACCTACTGGGAGAGATTCTTTCTTCTTCTGTGCTGTGGTAGAAGCTTGTATGTGTTTCTGTTGCAGCATTGGTCTTATTCTATTTTATTTTTATTTTTTAAAAATATTTTTTATTGATTTTTTAGAGAGAGAGGAAGGGAAAGGGAGAGAGATAGAAACATTGATGAGATGGTCGGCTGCTTTCTGCACTTAATGCACGCCCCCCGACTGGGGAATCCAGCCTGAAACCTGGGCATGTGTCCTGACGAGGAATTGAACCAGTGACCTCTTGGTTCCTGGGGCGATGCTCAACTGCTGCGCCACACCAGCCCGGCTTATTTTATTCTATTTTAGATTCATTGTATTAATTTTAAAATTTCATATAAGTTTAGAATCACCTTGTCCAAGCCTAAAAACCACTGCTCTTTTCAAATAGAATTGCATTGAATCTATAGATCAATTTAGGGAGAACTGACATTTTAATAATATTGAGTCTGCCAATGCATTCATGTGATATACCCATTTATTTATTTGAATGTGTTTTAATTTCTCTCAGCTAATATAATGTTTTACATCTATTCAGTGCTTTATAATATTCAGTGTAGAAGTCTATCACATCTTTCATTAATTTTATCCCTAAATATATTATGCTTTCTGATGTTATTGTAGGTAGGATTTATAAGATTATAATTTTCCAATTATTTGATGCTGGTATATTGTGTGTGTGTGTGTGTGTGTGTGTTTGTATGACCTTATATACTTTAACTTTGCTAAATTTATTTATCAGTTTTAGTCTGGTTGGGTTTATTTTGAATTCCTAGGGATTTTCTATGTAGACAATCACGTTGCCTGTAAATAGAGAAGGTTTTGGTTTTTCCTTTTCAAACCTTGTGCCTTTGATTTCTTTTTCTTGTTTTACACACTGGCTAAGGGCTGCAGCATAATATTTAATAGATGTGTTAAGAGCAGGCATCATTTTATTGTGTGTTCCCTATCTTAGAGGAAAGCATTCAGGTTTTTTGTGTGGTTATTTTTATGTTTTTTAAACCATTAGGTATGTTGTTAGCTGTAGAGTTTTTTCAGAATTTCCCTTTATCAAGTTGAAGACGTTCACGTCTATTCTTAATTTGTTGAGATTATTTTATCATAAAGGAATTTAAATTTTTTCATATCCCAGCACTGTAACATAAGTACTCTGAAATTTTGAAATTTTGTTCATTTTCATCATTACTTGCTTGTCTTTACATAATGACTTTGGATCTTGCTTTGTTCACTTAACATTACATCACAAAAGTTCCCATGTTGCCACATTAATTTTCATAATAACCATTGTAAGTGGCTCTATAATGCTTTGGAAATAAAAAATGTAATATATACTCATAGTAAAAAATTTCAGAAATACCAAATAGTACACACGAAAAGCTAAGTCTTTCCCCCAAACTCTGACCTTCAAGGTGCCTTGCTTAGAAGCAGTTGACAATCCAATTTCTAGGATGTAGGTCCAGAAATATTCTATGCACATAAAGACATGCATGTGAACATTATTCCCCCTCTCCTTTCAGACACAAGTATAACAATATTAGTTAGATCATTGCTTTTTTGCATAATATATCTCGGATACCATCTCAAGTTCACAAATTACTCTTTCTTTTATTAAAAAGTATTTTTTTATTGATTTGAGAGAGGAAGGAAGAGGGAGAGAGAGAGAGAAACATCAATGATGAGGGAGAATCATTGATTGGCTGCCTCCTGCACGCCCCCTACTGAGGATCAAGCCTGCAACCTGGGCATGTGCCCCAACCAGAATCGAACCGGGGACCCTTCAGTTTGCAGGCTGACACTCTATCCACTGAGACAAACTGGCCAGGGCCACATATTATTTTTTTTTAAACACTGCACAATATTTCATGAATGAATATTCTATAGTTTACTGAACCAGTATTGATAAACACTTTAGGTTTTCCCAGTATTTTTTTTGTATGACACATACCTCCAGATGTAATGTTGAAGTTTTTTTTAATATATATTTTATTGATTTTTTACAGAGAGGAAGAGAGAGGGATAGAGAGTTAGAAACATCGATGAGAGAGAAACATCAATCAGCTGCCTCCTGCACACCCCCCACTGGGGATATGCCCACAACCAAGGCACATGCCCTTGCCCGGAATCGAACCCGGGACCCCTCAGTCCGCAGGCCGACACTCTATCCACTGAGCCAAACCGGTCAGGGCTAATGTTGAAGTTTTGACTCAGCTGTCAAGTTACAGGACAGGCTACATTCCAAAGAAAACGCTAAACTGTACGCAAAATTTACTCCAAAATTAGCTGAAAGCTGATGATGTGACTGTTGAAACCCCTCAGCTACACTGAGCGTATAAAAGAGTGGAGAGAGAAGAGATTGCGAGGGGATTTGTGAGGGCTTTCTCCATCCCTTAAAGTCAAGGAAGAGGAATTCAGCAGTTACCTCAAAGGGCTGATCTATGTCCTTGCGGTCTGGGGGACACTGCCAGCTGGCGTGTGACTTCTGCCTGGGAAATGGCGAGGGGAAAGAAATGCTGACTGCAGCCTTTTCTGCCTTCAGGGAGAGAAGGAGTGTGGCTGCTGCCTGCGCTCATCCTGTGGGTTCAGGGCTTGTCCAGAGAGCGTTACATAAGCCTTCCTGTGCAGCAGTTGGCGTGACTTGTCTTAAATCAGTGCCAGCCCCACTCCCCCTTGTCTTCCTCTGGTCTATCAGCGGGAGGCTCGGCAGGCCAGCTCTTACCGCCTTGTCCACGGGACACAGCCTGTGTCTCTCCTAATCTCAGCACAAGTCAGAGCAGATAGGCCAGGGCCTCTGAATTGGGTCTGAGTCCAGCTCTCAGCCTGTTTTCTGGCCTTTGACCCTTCCTCAGCCTGCTGTGGGCTGGGCTGAAATAGGACCCTGTGGGCCACTGTGCTGACCCTTCTCTCCTCTCTTCCTTTCCTACCTCCTGCAGCAAGACAGGTGCTTCCCCTTACAGGGTCCAAACGTCACCTGTGCCACCCACGGTGCCCTGGAAGAGCCTGCTTTCTAGGCATCTTCCCCCTTATTGCTCCTCTTGACCTGGAGGCCAGCTGCCAAGGTCAAGACATGCACCCACCCCCCTCTGTGATCTTTTCTTGCAGGGCTCCCTCCAGCCTCAATAAGGCCCAGGGCTGGCCGCCCCCAGGACAAGGCACATGCTCAGAGAGGACCAGTCTCTGCTAGCGTCACTGGGAGCAAAACTCTGCAAGGAAGGTCTCTGCCCAGGAAGATAATGTCCAACTCTCCTGTGCACCGGAAGCACCTGGGGATTTTGCTGAGTTGCAGATCCTGGCCCAGGAGATGGGGCCCAAAGAGTCTGCATTTCTCACAAGCTGCCCCCGATGCCAATGCTGCTGGGCCGTGGGCCAGACTTTGAGTGGCGAGGACTTAGTACATTCTGAAGCCCAAGTGATTTTTTTTTACAAGTTATTCCTTGGGGTCATCTCACCAATTCAGAAAAAGCGAGGTAGAGAGAGCAGTGTGAATTTTTAAAAGTAAATTATGTCAGTATTGTAAAGCACAAGGGTTTTTATTTCTTTCCAGGATATGAATTATCACTGTGTCAGGTGACACGGGGTTAAAAAGGAGAGACCCATGGATCTGCTCCAAGTCAGTGAAGGAAGGAGGATTTGAGATTCACAGGTCTGTTTTGCTGCTAGACACAAGGGTCTCCAAACAGCTGGAAAATGCCAGATTCTCACCCATGAATGAGGGTGCTGCGACTCATTAACTTACCCCTTTTTTCCTTGACAACAGGGCCATTTTTAGTTGTTTTTTTTCTAGTCCTCATTGCATGTGTTTTTATATGTGCATTAAATAAATAAACAAATAATTAAATTTGTTTGCTTAGAAATTCGTTTCCTCATAGATTTATACAAGTTAAGTTTGGTCCAACCACTACGTTGCCGTAGTCTGTGTACTGCCCAGATGAATGGTGTTTTCCTAAGACCTAAGCCAGGCCCCGCATCACTGTCCTTCTGGTGGCCCTGCAGCCCATGGGTCACTCGGGGTTGGGTGACTGTTTTCCTGAGCAAAGCTGAGCAATTGTATTTTGTTGTTGTTGCTGTTGTTGCCCTGAAATGACAGCTGCTAACAGCTCGTTTACTATAATGGCCTCTCCCAGCCTGTGCTGGGTGGGGGTGGGATTGGGGGTGGGGGTGAGGGTGGTGTGCAGGAGGAATGGCAGGGAAGTGAAAAGGCTGCCTTTAGAGGCTGCCCAGTAAATGACTGCATAGTTTCTCTCTGAGTCATCACAGCAGGGATGAGCTTGGAGGGGCAGGGTTTTCCTGCCGGTATTTGGGTTCTACCGGGTGGTGGGTGTGGACACAAATGGCTCTGGAACCTGCCCAGCAGCTGCCACCTCATTTGCATGGTGCTGGGCCGTGGACATTCATGGGTAGGTGTTTTTCTGGGGTGGTTAGGTGAGAAGCTGTTTGGAGTGATGAAGTTCAGGGAACTCGATTTTTGGCTGTTTCCTCATTTCCGCATGTCTGCTGCTAATGCTGTCATGGCCACGAAGTTGGAGCATCTAACTGACTGGGGTCCACCTTAGGAAGAACTTCATGTTGGAGGGGGGAGGACATGAAGAGAACTAATAAACAACAGCCCTGGCTTTTGAGGAACTTCTGAAGGACAGAAAGATCCTGAGAACGTTCAAAAAGGAACTTCTGTGCAAATGGGTTTAGGGGGCACAAGGGCACAGGGTGGTGACCAGGTAGAGTGCAGGGGTGGGGGGCCTGGAGAAAGCCCAGGAGAATTAGCCATGTCCTCTAGGGAGTTACTGAACTTACCTAGGTCTCAGTTTCCCCTAGAACAGCATCCGGCTCTAAGTGGCACTTGTCTCAATAATTATTACTGTCGGTAAGAGAAAATACGGGCCAACCAAGATGCTGTCTTGCATACTCTTGCTCACTGGATTTCCATGAGGAAGGCCTGCCCTGAGGTCCCTGATGCCCTCACACCTTAGGTTTGCTTTGGGACCCACACCACCAATGAGTGGCCACCTGCAGCCACCAAGCAGGACAGACCGGAATGAGGCTGTAGGGTCCACTCGAGGAGAAAACTTGGGACTTCAGCTCAGGGACAGCATCTCTAACTTTCTGCCCCCAGCTAGCGGGGGGTAACCTGTTGGCAGACTGAGAGCTGCATGGCGAATAGTTAAGAGCCCAGGACCAAACTGGGTTCAGATCTCAGCACTGTCAACAGTTGATGACCTTGAGCAAGTTATTTCTGTGCCTCTGGTTCTTGACCTGTCAAATGGGGATAAGAATAGTACCTACCTCCTAGGGTTGTAAGATGCACAGGTGTTTAACACATAGAACGTGCTTGGAACAGTGTCTGGTGCAGAGCCATCACGATGTAAATGTTAGCCATTCTTATTTAGTAGAGATTCTTGGGTGTGCAATTCTGGGCTTGTCACTCTGATTATTTTTGAGGGGGTGACTGGTACATATAGGGTAGTGTGTGTGTGTGTTGGGTGGGGGTTGTGGCTAGAGGACTGAGGACAGCCAGGTGGCCCGGCAGAGCTTTCCTCTCGTCCTGGACTGGGGGTCTGTAGGGAAGAGGAGGATGAGGATGGTGGCTAGGAGGGAGGAGGACATGCCCGTCCAAGGTCAAATGATTCCTCTAAAGAGCTCTCTCTAATTGTCTAGGAGCATCCATGGGGAGCTCAGGGCCCTGCCCAGGATGTTATCTCCTCCTTCTATGGAGGGAGGATGATTGTGTTTCTGTTACCCTCCTGGGGACCATGCCTGCCAGCTGAAGCTGTGCTTCCCAACCCGCTGGCCAGCCCCTCAGCATGGGCGTTAGGGCCCAAGCCAGTGATGGCGAACCTATGACACGCGTGTCAGAGGTGACACGCGAACTCATTTTTTTGGTTGATTTTTCTTTGTTAAATGGCATTTAAATATATAAAATAAATATCAAAAATATGTCTTTGTTTTACTATGGTTGCAAATATCAAAAAATTTCTATATGTGACACGGCACCAGAGTTAAGTTAGGGTTTTTCAAAATGCTGACACGCCGAGCTCAAAAGGTTCGCCATCACTGGCCTAAGCCTTACCATGGCGACATCTGGCTTTTCCTAGCACTGTCTGTCCTCCTTTCCATTTCTTTCTATATATATATATATATATATATATATATATATATATATATATATATATATATATATATTGCTGTGTCATATCTATTTTCGTAAGTCACCTTAAGTTATTCTTGAAATAGGCAGAGAATAAATAAATACTAATAGACTAGTTCCTGGAGTTCTTATGAACCTTTCTTGAAGTACTTATAGCAGTGATTTTCAAATGTATTTTTTTTAAAGGACTCTCTTTTTAAAAATGAAATGTTTCTGCCCTGGCTGGGTATCTTGGTTGGTTGGAGTGTCATCCCGATGCACTAAAGTTGAGGGTTTGATCCTGGGTCAGGGCACATACAAGAAACAACCAGTGAATGAATGAATAAATAAGTGGAACAACAAATCAATCTCTCTCTCTCTCTCTCTCTCTCTCTCTCTCTCTCTCTCTCTCTGTTAATAAATAAAAAATTTAAAAATAATAAAAATGAAATGTTTCCCAGAAGCCCTTTATTCATATGTTATATACATTAGGTTAAAGCCGGGAAAAGTACCCCAAGCCTCCAGCCTGGGGCCGTCCCCTCATCTCCTGTGACATTCTGGCCAAGCCCTCACTCTGAGCAGCTCTGCCTGTAGACCTCCAGTCGGCTCCACGGAAACCATACTGCAAAGCTGGTGTGTGTATGTCATTCTGATGCAAAAACGAGGAAGTGAGATGATTTCTTATGACCTTTTGGACAATTTGCTAATTACTGGTGGACACCAACTGCTAAAGAATGAAGATTCGTTAATATCTAACAGAGAAGAAGTATGAACAAAAACAAAAGTCCTATTTTCCTTTCTATTATATAGGATAATCATTGTGAAGTTAAGTAACAATTAGGCCTTAAGTCCTACTGATGGCATTCAATAGTTAAATGTGGGTTCTTGGTATGAAATGTATTGTTAAAAAGTGGAAAGTAAGTTTGGAACTAAGTTTCAACGGATGACCACAACCTCTATATCAGCTGCCTCAGTTTCCCCCATACCAGTGAATTCTCCATTCTTCAAAATGCCTCCACTTTCCCATCTCTCTCCTGTCATGTTTAACTCCACTCTCCTCAAATCCCAGCTCCTTCATGAAACCTCTTGTAATCTACCTAGTCCAAACTCTGTAGCACTTTGTCACACACAGGTTGCTCTGTATTCGACCTAAAAATTCATTTTTTTCCTGCTGATTTAAAAATAATTAAAATATTTGGAAAGCCCTCAAAAGCACTGGGGCCCTTGGCACTACGCCGGTACATCAGGCCTGCAGCTTACTAGCCATGTGGACCTGGGCATTTCACAGAACTCTTCTGGGTTTAGCTTTCTCATTTGTTAAGTGGGGGTAATAATGGGACCTGATCTGCAAGATGAAATGTTGGCTAACACGTATTTTGTATTTCACAGTTAAAAAGAGGGCGACACAAAGGATAAAAATCTTAATTTCTTCTTGTGCTCTAACCCAACCTCCAATCCAGTGTTTCATTTCAGTCTTGGCAAAGCAGACTTCCTATTTCAAAGGAAAAGCATGACAAAAATAAAAACCAAACAAAAACAAATGAAACCAAACCAAAAGCTCTTTCCGAGACACCCAAGGCCTCTGGCCAAACACAACTTGATGAGCTCACGGTAAATGAATGAGAGACCCAGGGTTTGGATTCCCTCTCGAGTCCTGAGAGGGAACTGGGAAGGTGGGGACTCCACTGAGCAGCTGGCTGCTCTGCCAGTTGAGCAAGAGATCAGGATGTCCCAGAGCCCCTCAGCCACCTCCCTCCCCTGGCTTCACTCGAATTTCTCATGTGAATGTGTCCTCACCCACAGAGTCGATGCCATCAAGTGGCCCTGCCTAGAAACCAGATAGTCACCAGGGCACCCCAAACCAAGATTTGGTTATTGCTTAATCCTCGGCCTCCATTTCATTCATTCCTGGCTGCAGACACCCAGGATTTCTAAGAAAGATGTAGGGGTGGAGATGGTAGATTTGCTTTCTTCGGATGATGTTTTCCAGGAAACTCAGCTAGCTTCCTGAGAGATGTCATACACTGGAACGTTCCCCAGTGGCTGGCAGGGGAACTCTGGAATGACTCAATTGAGGAGCTGAACCAGGAAAGGGTGGGTTATGTCCTAAAACCCCACCCTCCTCTCGCTCGGTCAAACTGCATCTGTTTTAATTAAATCTTCAGCCCCCTCCACCTCCAAACCAGGAAGCCTTCCTAGATAAACCAGAAGCCCTTTCCACCACCCAAGTCACCCTCACACCTCTAACACCCTCATTTGCATATGTGGTTAGCTTTTTATTGACATCTTAGTGATCTGTGAACAGCTTCCGCAGGGCTCTCTGAGGGACTCAATGAGATGGATTGCAGCTTCTTGAAAGATCTGCTTGGGACCCCGCTTGGTTGAGCCCCCAGAGCCCATCGGCCCGTCAGTCAGTCAGTCAACACCCATGGAGTGATTGTGCACCACCAGCCATGCCTTTTGCCAGGAAAGACCTGACTCTTAGAGATGGAGAAGTCAGGAAGGACATAAATAAAAATCCCAAAGAACTCCAGACACAAACATCTACAAGCCGAGCTGCTCACCTCTGTGGCCATGCACAGTAGAGGCCAGAGGTCCGTGCTGCCTTAACCTGGTCAAGGTTCTGGAGCCAGGCTCTTCCCCTCTGCCCAAGCCGGCCTGCACACGGAGCACACTTTCTCTCCGACACTGAGTGGAAATAAAACAACTCTGACACCGCCACCCACCCACTCTGGACATGCCCCTCACCCCTGGGAGCAGAAGGGGAGAATACAGTAGTCCTCTCTTAACCCAGGTTTCACTTTCCAAGGTTTCAGTTACCTGTGGTCAACCACGGGTTGAAAATATTAAATGGAAAAATCCCAGAAATAGCCCCAGCTGGTTAGAGTGTGGGCCCTCAGACTGAAGGGTTTCGGGTTCAGTCACAGGCTTGATCCCCAGCCCAGTCAGAGCACATGAGGGAGACAATCAATGTGTCTCTCTCATATCAACGTTTCTCTCTCTCTCTCTCTCTCTGTCTTCCTCCCTTCCATTCTCTCTAAAAATCAATGGGGAAAATGTCCTCAGGTGAGGATTATCAAAACAAAAACAACACAAAAACAAAACACCCCAGAAATAAACAATTCATAAGTCTTAAAAATATAAATAAGTAAATAAATAAATAAGTAAATAAATAAATAATTTCGGAGAGGAAGGAAGAGGGAGACAGAGAAAGAAACATCAATGATGAGAGAGAATCATTGGTCGGCTGCCTCCTGCACGCCCCCCACTGGGGATCAAGCCCACAACCCCAGGCATGTGCCTTGACCAGAATCCAACCGTGACCTCCTGGTTCAGAGGTGGAGGCTCAAACACTGAGCAACACCGGCCAGGCGCATAAGCTTTAAATTGCACGCTATTCTGAGTAAGAATGATATCTCGCGTGATCTTGCTCGGACCTCGTGGGACGTGAGCCTGCCCTTTGTCCAGCGTCCCCACGCTGTGGACCCCGCGTCCCACGCTGTGGACCCCGCGTCGCCACGCTGTGGACCCCGCGTCCCACGCTGTGCCCTGCGTCGTCACGCTGTGGACCCCGCGTCGCCACGCTGTGGACCCTGCGTCGCCACGCTGTGGACCCTGCGTCGCCACGCTCTGTACGCCCCGCCGCCGCGTTGCTCACTTAGCAGCCATCTTGGTTATGGGGAACCGTGGCTGTGTCGCTGTGCTTTGTTCAAGGAACCCTTACTTTACTTCCGAAGGGCCCCAAAGCGCAAGAGCGGTGATGGCGGCAATTCAGAAATGCCCAAGAAAATCCGTAAAGTGCTTCCTTCAAGTGAAAAGGTGAGTGAATTGATCCATAAGGTATTTTGAGAGAGAGACCACATTCACATAACTTTTATGACAACTATAGGGTTATAATTGTTCTAGTTTATTGTCATTGTCGTGAATCTCTGACTGTGCCTAATTTATACATTAAACTTTATCGTGGGTATATCGTGGAAAGGAAAAACAATATATATACGTAGGGTCTGGTACTGTTGGCGGTGTCAGGCATCCACGGGGGTCTTGGGATGTACCCCCCTCAGATAAGGGGGGGCCGCTAACTGTATGAGGCTAAAGCTCTCGTCACTCAAAACGGGGCACCCCCGGCCCCACAGCAGAGGCGGCCAGGGGACCCCCTGCCGTTGCACCGGCAGGTCCAGGTAAGAACCCATCACCCGAGAGAAGACAAGATGGAGGCAGAATTGCAGCCAGAGGTGTGGTTGGTGGCGGTCACTGCAACCCGCTCCGACCGCTGTGCACCAGGTGAGGGCTTGCGCCGGGTCCTTGTGAGCACAGAGATATGTAACCCAGCCCCCCGGCCTGTAGAAAAGTCAGCCACAAATAAACCCGTATGACATGCCGAAGGACCGGCGCACACAGTGCCAGCGGAAAAGAAAGAACAAGGGCCGCCCTCACTGTGCACTCGCTATGTGACAAGCCCGCTTCTCAGTGGTTTATACGTATTTAATTTTTCCGGCCACCCATAAGGTGGATGCTAGTATGAGTCTCCTACGGGCGAGAAAAGCGAGCCCCAAGGAGATGAGAGACCTTGGGCCGCGTCCCACGGTTTTTATTGGAAGAGCCAGGATTTGAACGCAAGATTCTGCCTCAGCAAGAGCGTGTGCACAGAAGACACCCCTGTGTGTGTGTGTGTGTGTGTGTGTGTGTGTGTGTGTAGTGATGGCAAGGACTTCGGGAAAGACGAGTGACAGCAGGCACGGGCTCTGACTCCTGTTTGTAACTTATTTTTTTTTTTTTTTTACATAAATAAGGACCTTCGATGGCTGAGTTTTGAAGTAGGAGCTGGCCTTAGAGCGAAGAGCTCATGTTTGATGTTTACTTTTGCAATATTGACTTGTGAGCGTGCGGAGACGATAATGCGTGATGCGTGAGAGCACAGGCCAGCGCTGGCGGCTGGGCGGGGCAGGGGCTGAGCGGGGGAGGCGGGACGGAGGAGGAGAGGGCGGGGCGGCGGCGGAGCGGAGCAGCGGCTCCGCTGAGCGCAGGCAGAGTCGCTGCGGAGTCCCGGTGGCCGGGCTCTCCCGGATGCGGCTTCCACGCCAGGGAGGTCGGAGGGGTAGGAGGACGGGGAAAGGGATTCCGATGGAAGTCGGGGGAGAGCGTCTTCAACAACTTCTTTCCGCGCCCTCGGGTCCGGTCGCGAGCAGGGAGGCTCTGGCTTGAGGGGTCTCATTCCCCAAGTGTCCCGGCCCTCGGTTCTCGGAGCTGGTGTCGGGCAGGACCCCGAGTCTCCTGAACCACAGCGCCATCTCGTGGCCACTGACGGGTCTCTCGTGGGCTCCTTAGGGCTCAGCACCTGGCACCCTCCGCATCAGCGCCCGCCCGTGGGCTCCAGTTGGCTTTGTTCTGAGGCAGGGGGCCCAGCGGGGAAGTGGACCTGAGGGCGGAGGCCAGGACCAGATTGGCCTGGATCTGAGCGTTGGCTTCTCAGCGCGTAGCGTAATGGAAGGAATGATCGTTAGAGCGGGGCAAGCCTGAGCCTCTTGTCTCTGAGCCTTTCTAGACCTCAGTGTTCTCACCTGTGAAAGGGCATAATGACGCCGGGTGGATAATACGTTGCAAAGCCTCTAGAACACAGTCTTCGAGCCGTGGGAGCTCAGCTCATCACTGATGCTGTCATCATCCTCAGGCACCACAATAGATGCCAGTGCCGCCCCAACTCATGCCGGCAGATGGCTGGTGCTCGGGTGCCTTGCAAACTAGTAGTGATGCCTTCTTAGTGCCAGCTCAATAGTGGGACAGCCCTAGCACTAAATACTTGCCTATTTTTATAAAAGACAACAATCCAGTTGGTCTTGCAAATCATGTAAAAATAGCTGCCTATTGTGTTTATCAGCCCAGGGGGATGTTGCATCTTCCCCACTTACTCCGCCTCCCACATATGCTGCAGGAAACCCTCTTGGAGCAGAACCACCCCACTTCTGAGAGGCATTACAGTAGTGAGGGGAAAGGGTAGCAGTGCATGGCCACACAGAGCTGGGGCTCACTTGCCAGGTGAGGACCTGGGGCAAGTCACTAACTCCTCCAAACCCCACGTTTCTCATCTGTACATCAGAGATGTTAATCCCCACTTCCTTGGGCTTTTATGCAACTAAACGAGACATTCGTTTAGCATGAGATGTTCATACTAAAACACGTAGCCGAGTGGATTTAGTTTGTATCAGCATCATCAGAGAAGTTATTAAAAGTACTAGTCCCTGGGTCCTGCCCGCAGTTTCTAAATCAGTATATCTGAGGCTCAAGAATTTGCATTTCTAATTTGCATTTCAGGAGATGTTTGCTACAGTCTGCCCAGGGACCCAACTTAGAGAAGGACTAATTGAGCACATACTAGACGCCTGGAAGGAACTGCCACCCTCCCCCACTCAGCCTGGGGGTAGAGAGAGGAGGAACAATAACTGTGTGGACTCCAGACACCAGGGTTTCTTCCTCTAGGTCCCAAGTTCATTTTAGTTTTTATGGTTGGTAGAAGGAGCATGGCCTTTAGAGCAAAAGATCCGATATGAATCAACCCCACGTCTCTGCGACAAAAATAGCTGTGCCATTTTAAAGAAGGCTCTCAACTTCTTTGCCTGTGTGTGTTTGTTTTCTCATCTGCAAAAATGGGCTGAGTAGGACCCATCTCCCAGAACTTCTCTGCGGCCAGAATGACTTCTATGTGTTCAAGATGCTGGCACCTAATGAGCAGTTAATAACCCCATTTTCCTTCCTTTGACATTTATCCGCCTATGGTGAGCCTGTTCCTGGGGGTGCATGGGCAGGGAGCCAAAGTCCCCACCTGCCAGGGGCTTCCACCCCTGCCCTTGCCCAAATAGGACAATGGCAGAAGGTCTGAGACTGGATCTGGCTGGGGGCATTGGGTACGGAGGTGAGGCTACTGGTCCAAGGGATGGGCACCCAGTGTGTGAACTTGGTTAGAGCTAATGGCACTGCTAATGGTTTTCAGAGCTTTGCCTTGGAGGTGTAAAGAGCTGCCTTGACTCACTGCTGTGCTAGCCAGGGAGACTGGAGGCTCCTCCATCCAGCAGTCTCTGCTCTGGGAACCTTTGGTTTCATATTCATTCATTCATTCATTCATTCATTCCACAAATACTTGGAACCCAGGATATGCTGGGCCCTGGGAATACTGGCATGGGTGAGGAAGACAGATGAAGGTGGATTACCTCCTACCTGTCCACACCTCTCCTTGCCAGATCTTGAGTGAGGCTGCAGAAAGGGGAGAAGGAACTTTCCTCCAGGTTCCCAATGCTCACCCCCTTCCTTGTGGGGTCACAGGGAGGGCCTGATGAAGGAGAAATGTCTGAGGTTAATTGGTCTGGACTTGGCTCCTGCAGGAATGTGGGATGTGGAAGGAGGAGGCATCCAAGGTAGTGCCTGGGGGACTGAGAGGAGGGGTGCCACTGGCAGACTCAGCCACGGAGCAGTCATGGAGGGGATAGGGATCAATATGGTTTCTTGAATTTCTTTTCTTTTAGGAGTGAAAAGGGAGTCAAGAAGCCCAGGATGGGGATATTGGAGGATAAAAGTGAGGATTGAGAGAGGACAAAACACCCTTGCAGAAACACCCAGAATATACAGGTGCCCCCCCCCAAATGCATACTTTTTTTCCCTGATAGTTC
Organism: Myotis lucifugus; assembly: GCF_000147115.1. Taxonomy (NCBI): domain Eukaryota; kingdom Metazoa; phylum Chordata; class Mammalia; order Chiroptera; family Vespertilionidae; genus Myotis; species Myotis lucifugus. The sequence continues at coordinate 4,155,324 of NW_005871113.1, forward strand.
AATTGATGTTTCTTTCTTTTCAGATTTAACCTATTGGAATTAATAATTATTCAAAGCATGTATACATTTTTTTGGAGACAATTTGACCAAATATCTAGGCACCCTGTGGCCCAGCTAAGTGGACACATAAAATTTATGAGAGTGGATCATAAAAACTTGAAAGGGTCATAAAAACTCATTCACCTTGAAGAGTAGTATGGGGCATTTTGTGTCCCAGGAATATTTACATTGTATCTCTGATGGTGGGATTTTAGCATGGATTTCCCAGGCAAAGGAAGTATGACTTGGGGACGAGGCTGGGGTAGGAGTGGTGGGGTGTCTTCTGAAGCCTCTGAAGAAATCACAGCACTGTCATCTCTGCCCACTTGTTGCTTTCCACGATGCATGTTCCCACTAGGTCTGGTTCACTGTTGTGTAGCTTTGCAGAGTACAAAAGTTCATTTCTAGCCTCTCCTCAGGATCTCTTTGGTCCAAGTGTAGGGCATGAAACCAAACAAAAACTACAAAAAGCCCTAATCGGTGAGAGGAAGAGGATCTCACTGCCAGGCCAGTGGGGAAACAGGAGATCCCAGAGACCCGGCGAGCCTGGGAAGTGGAGCCCAGGGCAAAGGTCTGTGTGCAAAGCGTGTGCGTGTGCATGTGTGCGTGTGCGTGTGTGTGTGTGTGCACGCGCGTGCATGCGCCCTAACAGAAAGCTGGGGTGACAACTTGCCTTTCCTCCGACTCTGGTGTTTCAGATATCTCTGGCCATAGCCCTGCCCAAGCTCAGCCCACTCTGCCCTTCTTTTGCCCACAACTCTCAGATGCCAGGGTCCACACTCTGACCCTGGCTGTCCACCCATGCCCCTGCCCTGGGTGCTCCATCTTCATGATGTTGGGAACCTGTCATGAGCTAAGACTTGGGAGGCCCAGGTTCTCCTGGTGGCTCTGACTCTGCATCTGCCTCCGATTCTTCTATTACAAAGAGACTCAAATCTAGTTGATCTCCCAGGTCTCTTTTAGCTCCAACAATTAATTATTTTGGAAAACAGTGAAATTCAGTGAATCAGTCTACCAGAATGTTTCAGCCTCAAATAACAAAATGCTTGTAATAAAGAACTAAATGATAGAGGCCAATTTATCACAGGAAACTGCAGATCAGAGGGAGGTGATTATGGGATTGGTGTGGCTCTTCCACCTTTTCTCTCGGCCTTCTTCCTGGCTGCTGCTATCTCCCCTCATGGTGGCAAAGTGGCTGCAGTTACCCCAAGCTTTCCTTCTCATGGAGCAGCTTCTTAAGCAGGAAGAAATGGGATAGGGGTGCAATCAGTGAGGAAAATCTTTCCCAGAAGGTCCTAGTAGTTTTGAGTCTCTTTGGCCAGAACTGGTCACAGATCTAGCATTAAATTAATCCCTGGGCAAGGGGCAGGGACTGACCAATTATCCACCCACTCAAGCCAGGTGGATGTAGGAACAAATGAAAACTTGGCGTTTTGTTAGCAAGAAAAGGGTGAAGCAGCTGTTGGGTAGGTCAGTAGTTTGTCAGAGCTTGTCTCTGGGGCATAGGTTCAGGGACTAGCTAATATATTTCTGTTGTATTGTGTGGCAATATGGCTTAATGAGAGAAGATGGTCTTTGGAGTTTGATGGACTTGGTTTCAGATCTTGCCTTCGCTATGCTCTTAGTCAGGGTAAGCTAAAATCTCAATGGCTTAACACAGTAAAGCTTTATTCCATCCAAGTTAAATAACAGTCCAGCACAGGTGGCAGAGGGCAGGGTAAAGGGTCTCTGCTCCACCTAGTCATTCAGGGACCAAGCTCCTACCATCTTAATCAGGTGGCTTCGTGGTGCCCTGGGTCCTCCAGATAGTGATGGGGAAGAAGATGAAGTGCCACCTGCAAGATTTTTATGGGCCAGTCCTGGAAGTGGCAAAAATCACTCCTGCCCCTATTCCATTGGCTAGAACTCAGTCACATGGCTGGCCTTTAACACATGAAGGCTGGAAAATGTCATTTAACATGTACCTAAAAAGCAAAGGAGAGCTCTAGCTGGTTTTTCTCAGTGGTTAGAGCATCAGCCCTCTGACTGAAGGGTCGCGTGTTCAATTCTGGTCAAGGACGTGTACTTCAGTTGCAGGCTTTATCCCTGGCCCTAGGCAGGGCACTTGCAGGGGCAACCAATCAATGTGTCTCTCTCAGATTGATGTTTCTCTCTCTTTCTTTTCCCCTCTCTCCCTCCCTTCCACTCTTTCTAAAAAATCAATGGGAAAAAATAGAAAAGGAGAAATGGATACTGATGAGTAGTAGAAGGTTCTGCCACAACCATTCATCAACTGTGTGATCTTGGGCAAATGACTTTAACTCTCTTAGCCTTGGTTTCATCATTTGTCAATGGAAATTATACATATCTAGTGGGACTATTGTAAGACTTAAAAAGTATAATATATAAAACATACTTGATACACAGGATGCCCTTCCCTTTTAAATGTACAAATGAGCACTTTTTTTCCCTCTGGTTAACCCCAAATACTGGCAAGTTGAAAGTTGGCCCTCAGCATGTTTTCTATCTAGTTAGGGGAACAAGGATCGATACATAATGCTCTCTATCACCTGGGGGTGGAAGGTTCTGTTTGGGTGATTGTCTCTCAGGGAAGTGATGAGGTGGTCCCTCAGTCTTGGGGAGGTTTGTCTTAAGGTCTTTTCATGGCATGTGTTAAGGGTTTGCTGGAGTATTACCATAATAGCCAGGAATAGCTATTCTCTGGTTGATGGAAAGAACCAGAGAAAATGACTTCCGTGGTAGCACCCAGCATTTATGTTAATACGGGTAAAAATGTTCTGATGATACTTAGTGGACTCTTGGAAATATTTTGAAAAAGTAGTTTCTTCTCTTGAAATCTTTAAGAAAAGGTCAGTTGCTACCTCTTGGGGTTTTCCTCACATCTCAGTTTAGGGTCAGAAGACTAGGCTGCTGTTTCTGGGCCAACTTTCTCTCTCCTGTCCTTTCTTGAAGTGGTCCTTTCCTCCCTCCTCCTGGAAATGAGGTGCCCAAAGCTTTGTGCCTGGGTTGACTTACCTGCCAACTAGCCTCTGAGGTCTTCTTTATGTGAACATCCAAACCGCCTAGCACCCCTGGCCAGGTTCCAGAACATCTTGTTCACTTGACCAGGTATACACAATGAGGGACAAGCACAACAGTCAAAATAGGAGATGCAAAAGGAAAGGAGCATAGCGGAGTGTTGCCATGGGAAGTGGGATATAAGTAAAATGCCGTTTCCAAAAATGCGGGACGTCCTGGGTGCTCTGCTCTCCAGCATGTACACTGTGGAGTGGTTTTGGCAGAGCTCTGAGCTGAACTAGAGCTCGGAGCCAACAGAAGAGCGGGGGGGGGCAGCTTGGTGGCCAGATGCTTTCTCTTCCTCTGACTTTTGCTGTGTCACTTAGAAATGACATGGAACTCGGACTATGCTCCTTCCTCTGAATGACTTCCAGCCATATCCCTCTCCAACCCCCAACTGGAGGCCACTCTATTTTTAAATTCCTCTTGGGAAGTAGATTTCAAAATTCCCCAAGTCTTCCCATCAGGAGAATCTCTGATTTCCAGTAAATCCAGGGTCACATAGTTTTCTTTATTCATTTGCATTCAGTTTGCATAAATGAGCATGCCATAGGAGTCCTGGACTCAGAGTCTAAGCAACTCAGAGAATTAATGCAAATGGGCTCCAGCTTTTGTGCCCCTGGGAAGTGATAGAGGAAGGCCTCAGCCTGAGAGAGAGAGAGAGAGAGAGAGAGAGAGAGAGAGAGAGAGAGAGAGAAGCCCTGACTTGTAGACAGGTGGTCCCCTCATTCCCTTGGCCTGCAGAACACACCCTGGGCCCACTGAGAACTCTGTCAAGGGATCCTCTGTTTTCTGGGAGCTGAAGCTTATACATTATCCATAATGTGTTGGAGCCTAAGAGAGGGGATTGGCATCGTGAGGCATGTGTTAGATTCAGTGTGACAGGAACTGGGTGAGGAGGGATCCTCAGATCTGAGAAGAGAGGTGGAAGGAAGGGGGACAGAGAGTCTCACTGGAGATGACACAGCCCATGTGGAGGGGAGCTCTGAGGAAGGAAAAGGGGAGAGGGGGCAAAGGTAAGAAGGAACAAGAGTGGGTGGGTAAGTAGAGGCAAGTTGATGGGCAAGCATTGCATGGCTAGTTAGAATGGAGAGTGGACTTTTGTTATCTGGGAAGTTAGTGATCAAAGCTAGAGAGTGTGAGGCTGTGAGCAGGCGTTTCTTCAGGGACCATTACCTTTTCTCCTTGCCAGGCTGGTGTTAGACTGGGGTGTCTTGCTGGGGCCTGGAAAGTCATCCCTTGGGTCTGTCAAGGGACTAAGATGTACAGATGATAGATTTTAAAGTGGTTTCAGGTGAGACACGACAGGAGGATGGAATTTTGGGTTGTTTTTCTAGAAGGAACACACTGCTGTGCCCACACATACAGCTCATTCCCCCAGTGGCCAGGCACTCCTGAGCCTGAGTAAAAGGTGCTGCCCATTGCAGTGGAGTGGAGGGAAATGGAGTGGTTCCCACAGCCAGAGGAGAGGGTGGTACTCGATACCATGCCCAGCGTTCTAACCATGGAGTTTATTGACAGCTGACTGTAGGTTGGACACTCACCAGGTGTAGTCTCAGGTACCTTCTAAGGCCAGGCACTCCATGGTGTCAACCCAAGGTGGGGGTCAGGGCTGTGGGATCCAGTGGGATTTAGTCCTGGCTCCACCACTTGGGCCTTGGGTAAGTTATTTGAACTGGTTTGTGCCTTGGTTTCTTCACCTATAAAATGGGAATAATAATGCCTACTTAAAAGAGTTGTGGGGAAAGTACTGAACCCAATAATCCCTTTAGTGTTCCTAGAACAGTGGCTGCCAGAGAGGAAGCACTCAATAGATACCACTGTTATTACACGCAGCAGTCCCAAATAACATGCAACGAGAAGATTGAAGAACTTGGAGAGAAACATGTGGTTGGCTCCTAATTTCCTGGCACTGTGCCTGGTGTGGCAGCTGCTCCGACCATTTCTACTGAAGTGGATGTAGCCGCAGCAGCAGGCTGTGTGGATGAGGGCCAGGCACGGGCACTGGCCAACCACAGGCTGGGAAATGACTCTGGTAGCTGATGGTGTGGGGTTTTTTCCTCCAGGGGGGAAATGGAGGGAAGGAAATGGCTCCTTTATTTGTTTGGCAAGAAGGAGCACACAGGCTGGAGAGAGGGACCTCAACAGGAAGAAAGGCATGGGACCCTCATGACTTGTTTTTACCACTCCCAATAGAGGACCGCTGAAGAGGAGGTGCTAGTCTGGCTACTGTGGGCAAGGAGGGACTAAACCTCATTAGTGGTGTCTCTCCACATCCTGGGCCACCCATCAGTGAGAGCTGGCAGAGAGTTGCTGGGAGGCAGGGGAGGGGATACATGGAAGGAAGGAATACCCTGGTGGTGTGGTGCCTAGATGCAGGGGAATGCCTGTATGTCTTCATAACAAACTTTTATGCAATTTCTAATATGTGCCAACCTCTGGGCAAGACCTAGGGACCCAGAAACAATAAGACATGGCTACTCCCCTAATGGAGGTTACAGGCTATACCAATTCAAATAATTATTTCAATTCCTTCTTGTTGATAGAGTCCTCCACAGATGCTGTTTCTACAGCCTTGGGGACTCACACTGTTGACCGAAGGTGATTTCCCTGACAGCACACGGACTTGCAGAGCTGAATACCTTGTGACAGAAAGTGCTGAGCTGGTGGATTACAAAAACTCTGAGAGGCTTCTTAACAGGCTCTTCTCCATCTCGTTACTATTCAGATCCCTGAGCAATGTGCCAGCCCCTGTGCTTTCTCCAGCCCTTGCTTTTCCCTCAAGATCCAGTCCCTATGCGATGGGATATCTGGTGGGATCCCCACTCTGGGCCTTTGCCTCCTCCTGTTTGGAGTTATCACAGGAAACAGACGTTAACATAACAGAATTGCTGTCTCGTGGGCCTGTCTGCACAGTTGTCTTGTTGCCCTGTGTCACCACAGATTTATCCTCAGCCTGACTTCGGTCATCATCGGCCTAAACTAAATTCACCATTTCCAGATGCCCCCCAATTTTTAAAAATGGCTGTTAGTTGATGCTTGACTTCAGAGAATTCTTGGACTTCAGGATCAGAAAGAAAGGACCTACTTATGTCTGGGGTGCAGTGAGATGGTTGGAGAGGGGTCATTCCTCCATCTGCAAGCATCCCCCCTCCTCATTCCATCTCTGAAGGCCAGGACTGGGACAGGCCTCTCTGGGTAGGAAACCTGCCCGTATTGGTTTTGCTCCTTGACCAAGAGGCTAAAAGGACATTGTAATATTGAGGCAATGAATGTGAAACAGAAACAAGTGGCTTTAGTTTCAGGAAGTCAGAAATGGAAAGCAGGTGTTGACATTCTTTGAGACCCACTGTGAGCTATATTTTGTGCTGTGCTAGCCAGAATTGTTACTTACTTGAAGTAGGACCTTGGGAAAATCCCTCTCCTCTCTAGGCTTCAACTTCCTCATATGTAAAGTGCTTCTGGGATTAGTCAAGACCCTTCTCGGCCTGACATGCTGTTGTTCTAGGTGCCCCTAGTAATCTATCGCCCCGGGGTCAAAGAGCTTGCCAATATGTGGGGAGCAGTGGGGAGGAAGGGGCTAAGATCTGCCCAGCGGAGTCCCTGTGAGTTTAGTTAACTGAAAGTGGGGCAGAAGAGAAGGGATTAAGAAAATAAAGTGAGCCCTGACTGGTTTGGCTCAGTGGATAGAGTGTTTGCCTGTGAACTGAAGGGTCCCAGGTTTGATTCTGGTCAAGGGTACATGCCCAGTAGGGGGCTTGCAGGAGGCAGCGGATCAATGATTCTCTTTCATCATTGATGTTTCTATCTCTCTTCCCCTCTCCCTTCTTCTCTGAAATCAATAAAAATATATTTGAAAAAAATAAAGTGAAAAGAGGAAAGAGGGAAGAGTGTAAGAGAGGGAGGTCAGGAAAGGGAAAGTATGAAAGATAGAGGTGGCTACCACAAACACTTCAGGGTTTCTCAGGTACATACTGGCCAGGTTTACTTTGTTAGGCTGGGAGTCGGGGGTGGCAAATTGTATTTTCCAAAGAGGGCCACAATAATATTGCCACCCTCCACCACCATGCTCTTTTACATTGTGATCTTGCCATTTTCCTATGAAAAGGTGGAATTTAGGTCCCCTCCCTTTAAATCTGGGCTGGCCGTGTGACTTGCCTGTAACCAATAGAATGTGGGAGAAGTTATGCGGGATGACTTCTGAGGCTCAGTCAGAAGCAGCTTCCACTTGGGTATCTTGAGACACTTGCTTTGAGGGAAGCCAATCTGATCACCTGAGACCAGGCAAAATAAAAAAAATTTTTTTTTTAAAAAGCTGTTGTTTTAAGCCACAAAGTTTTGGGTAGTTTGTCGTAAAGCAAAAGGTACCAGAACAGGATGATATGAAAGATTTGAAAATATAAGTCCCCTTGCAATGAAAACCCTTTAAAAGTATAAATAAGACTTTTAAGATTTTGGAATGTTTGAGATTTCAAAACTAATTTGGATGCCAACTTTTTTTTAAAAATATTTTATTGATTTTTTACAGAGAAGAAGGGAGAGGGACAGAGAGCCAGAAACATCGATGAGAGAGATCGATCAGCTTTGTCGTAAAGCAAAAGGTACCAGAACAGGATGATATGAAAGATTTGAAAATATAAGTCCCCTTGCAATGAACTCTTCAGTCCGCAGGCCGACGCTCTATCCACTGAGCCAAACCGGTTCGGCAGGATGCCAACTTTTAATTTGCCCTATTAAGGACATTAAAGCAAAACTACTATTTTCAATAATTAAATTTTTTTAAAAAGTATATTTTGTCACGAAAAAAGAAAGGAAAGGCAGTATATTCCATCGGAATGGCTAAAATGAAAGAGATGAGCAACATCAATTTTGGCAAAGGTGTGGAACAACCAGAATTCTCAGATGTTCCTGCTGGGAGGGTAAAATGGCACAGCCAACTTTGGAAAATAGCTTGGCGGTATCATCTAAAGCGGAACATATGCAGATATTTAATTTTGTTCCTAAGTATATGCTCAACAAAAGTCTACGCATATTTTTACTGAAAGATCTGTATATAAATGTTCATAACAGCACTCTTCCTACTAGTCCCAAACTGGAAATAACCAAATGCCCACCAACAGCTGAATGAATAAATAAATTGTAATATATTCACACAGAGGAATACTGTATCATGTATTGAATTATTGCCACATCAAATTATTGTAATTGTAATGAATTATTGCCAGAAAAGCCATAGACAAATCTTATAAATATGATGTCAAGAAAAAGAAACCAGTCAAAGAGTACATATACTATGTGATTTGATTTATATAAAGTTGAAAAAGCAAACAAAATCAATCCATGGTGTTAGCAGTTAGGATAGTGGTTCCCCTTGGGTGTAGTGACTGAAAGAGAAAGTGAGGGGACTTCTTAGAATGTGGTGATGTTCTGATTCTTCACCAGGTGCTTGTTATTTTGTGAAATGGCATCAACTTATGCACTTTTCTGTATACATGTTATACTTCAAAACAAAACGATAAACAGAAGGCAGGACATGATCTCAAAGCATAGTTTTTTCAAAGAATAGGTTTTTATTTATTTTGTTAATCCTCACCCAAGGATATTTTTGTAATTGATTTTTAGAGAGCGTGGAAGCAAGGGAGAAGGTGGGAGAGAGAGAGAGAGAGAGAAACTTCGATGTGAGAGAGACACAATGATTGGCTGCCTCCTGCACATGCCTTGACCAGCCAGGGAACAATTCTGCAACCCAAGTACGTGCTCTTGACTGGGTATTGAACCCGAGACACTCTACCACTGAGCAACACTGGCCAGGGCAAGGATAGGTTTTTAAAAAGCTTTTTAAGCTTTTTGAAAAATTCACTATATTTTCTCTTATTTTTCTAATTTCTCCTTGGACCAGCATAAATTACATAATGGCAGGGTCATGGGGGCTATGAGAATGTCAATGCGAAAGATACACCAAGGAGCAGAAGAATTGGGGCACTCAGAGCAAGTGTCCCTGGATAACCAGGTGGCAGCTGCTTCTGACTGAGTTATGCCAGGAGTGCTCAGCCTGCATTGCTCTGCTCAGACCTCTCCTCCTCTCTGAACACTGCCCAAGGCCACCATCACATTTTTATTTGTATTATCAGGGTGTGTGTGTGTATGTGTGTGTGTGTGTGTGTGTGTGTGTGTGTGTGTGTATCTTTGTGGTCCCTGATTTTCTATCTTGCCCATAGTCGTACTCAACAATTGTTTCTCAAATGACCTCCAGGCTGCAGAAGGACCCTACCCCTATTCTTGGTGATCACTCATTGTCCCCTTGAGTCTGAATTCCCCACCTCTCAGGGGACCTGTCTTGCAGGCCCTACCACACTCTGCCACTCCACTGCCAGGGGCCTCGAGCTATGCAGCCTGATGAGACACATCCTCCTTACCCAGATCCCCTCCTGTTCCCTAGGTCATACCTCTGGGATTAGCATTAGCTAATTGTGGTGTGACAGAGGGAGAGGTTGGCTGCCACTCAGCCTCAGTCCAGGCTCCCCTCCTCCAAGCACCAACCTGCAGTACCCAGGCTTGGCCACAAGGGACTCTACCCGGCGACTCTTTGCCTGGTGGAGGAGGCCTGGGTGGGAACACATCCTGCCCAGATGAACAAGGAACTGCTCAGGGGCGTGGGTCTCTCCTCCCCGGGATCTCCAAGAGCAGGAGCCCCACAGCCCCGTTGGCTGGCTTCTCCTGATATTTTACCTCTTAGCCATCTAGAAGATATTGTTCTGTATCTTAATATATTCCTCTTTGCTTTCCCATGAGCCTCTCTTCTCAGCACCCCCTTGACTTGACTGATCAACAGTCACAACGGGGAGACACCTCCACTTCTGTTGTTTCCACCTCCTTAAATGAATGCTTAGCCTAAGCCAGCCGTGGGCAAACTACGGCCCGCGGGCTGGATCCGGCCCGTTTGAAATGAATAAAACTAAAAAAAAAAAAAAGACCGTACCCTTTTATGTAATGATGTTTAATTTGAATTTATATTAGTTGACACAAACACTCCATCCATGCTTTTGTTCCGGCCCTCCGGTCCAGTTTAAGAACCCATTGTGGCCCTCGAGTCAAAAAGTTTGCCCACCCCTGGCCTAAGCCATGAGCGCCCTGTCTTTCAGGATGTGGGATGGGAAATGGTCCTCTTCCAGCTCAACATATCTTGACTCTGCCCCCTTCTGTCACCCCAATGCCACCCAGGTTCAGGGCTCCCTTTCTCGGACCAGGATTAATGCAGTGGCTTCCTAGAGGATCCCCCATCTCTAGACAGCCCATGCCCATGAACTCTCCACCCTGGAGCTAGAGCAATCAGACTCTCATTAGGTGCTGGCCTTCAGTGGCTCCCCAAATCCCAGACATCCACACAGCACTCCAGGCCCCCCTGATCCAGCTGCCTGATTCTCCAGCCTCATGACTGCTTCTCCCCTTGCCTTCCAACCAGCAATACTGAAATACTTGCAATTGCTTAACACACCGTGATGTTTCAAGCCTTTGTACTTTGCACATGTTCTTTTCCATGACCCGAGGCTCTCCTAACCCCTCCCCTGAACCTCCTCCACCGTTCCCCTTGCTCTCCATACTTCCTCCACCTGGTGGAGCCCTATTTATCCTTAAAACTGCCAATTCCACAGTGAAGCCTTCCCTCACCCACAACTCCTTCCTTTGTCCCAGAACCCCTCCTCTGAATGGATCCTGTTCCCCAAACATGAGTCTCTCCCGTATCCGTCACTGGGAGTTGTAACAGTTACTCACCCCTGTCCTGTTCCCTCCACCATCTCTGTACCTCTGTGTGGAACCCAGGCCAGCATATAGCAGGTGCCCCGTGAGAGCAGTTGACCTGGGGTTGTTCTCTGTCTGCACCATCACCTCCCGCCTTGAGCAAGTCCTTTAAATGCTAACTCCCGTTTGTTGATCTGCCAAGTGGAGAGATGTGAGAATCACAAGGGCCACGTGTATTAAAAAAATATACATGGCTAAATGCCCTGCACATGTTTTTTTGTTCCAGATTAATGTTTACTTGCACTTGTCTGGGTGGAGAAAATCAGATGAAAGGAATGTGATGTGATCTTTTTGTGATTTCCCCACCTTGAGTCCAGGGAAAAGCTGGTCAGGAGTAAACCATTAATTCTGTCTCCCTGTGGCCCCTAGTCTTCTCTGAAGCTCTGGGTTAATGATTCCGAGGTTGTTTTCTTCACAGGGCCAATTCGTATCTAATCTCTGGTATGTTCCCTTTTTTCTTAAGAATAACTTGACTCACTCCAATAATTCCCCATCCTGGAATCAGGAACTCATTTGGCCAAAGCAAACAGAGGACGTGAGCAGGCCTGACCAGGTCCACCATTCCCTCTACCAACAGAAGAGACCCCCTCCCATGAAGAGTTTTGTGAAAGTCACAAACCTTGTTGCTTGAGAACCCATGCAACCAGGATGCTGTGATCTAACTCATAACCTCCTCCATGTGACGTTTCAGGATTTGTTTTTAGAACCCCAGAAGAAGAAAGTTCTTGAAGATGTGGTACAGAAAAACCATTCAGAAGTTTAATTAGCAGCTCGGGAGGACTGGGCTGCAGAGAGAAGCAGCCCGAATCAGGACTGGGCCATGGTAATTCCAGGCGGGTGGTCTGTTTATGGTTGCAGTGCAGGTCATACCAGAGGCGGGGGACAGAAGCCTAGGAGCCAGATACAGCTGAAGGATGCTTTTGAAATAAGACCAGCTAAGGGCTATGAGCTCACTGGAGTTTGAAAACCAGCTCCCTGGCAATCCACCTTTCTCTCCCCTCAATCCAGTGAATTTGGTGCTCATCTCCATGGAATATGGGACCATGTTGGTAAGAATGCTGATGTCTCAGGTTCTGGTGCCAGCCCAGTCTCCTTAGACTGGTTTGCTCTGCCTCTTCCCCATACCCGAGACGGCTGTGATTGAAGTGGGCAGAAGCAAAGGTCCCACTGTGCAACTGTAGCAAGTCACCTTCTCTGAGCCTCAGTATTCTCATCTGTAAAATAGGGATATTATTCCTTCTTTTCCTAATAACCAAATAAGGGTTTTTGTAATTACTTACCTTGAATAAATGTAATTTAAAGAGACTAGACCTTTCAGACATACCACTTTTGTGCATACACTAGAGTGAAAATATAGGAGAAGGCATTGGTTATAGTATCTCTGAGGTAATAGTTTCATCACAACTGCCATGATGATTGTATCTCTGATTTCAGAGTATTAAAATGCAATGCCCGTGTACCCACTGCCTTGCTTAAGAAATAGGACAATTCTCAGCAGCACTGAAAGCCTTGTGCTCACCAACTTGATCTCTTTCCACCCTAGAGAAAACTATTGTGCTGAATTTTGTGTTTACTGTTCCATTTTTGTCTGGCTTTAGCAAACATGTGTCCTATTCAGTGTATGGTTTGATCTTGTTTTTGAACTGTTCTCTAAGTGGAATTATATTCCGTGGCTTGTTTAAGAAACAAAAAAACTATGAGCTTATCTATGCTAATATCCTACTGTATCAATTCTGTTGTTGGAAATTTTGGCTGTGTCCAGTGTTTTGTTGTTACATTAATTTTGCTAGAAACATTCTCATAGCTGCCTCCTAGAACATGTATTTCTCCAAGGTACCAGGTGTACCAGTTAATAATGCAGATTTTTTTCAATAGATGGAGTTACACATATGTTGATATATATGCAATTTGATATATATGCTATTTTGTTGTATTGACAGCAAGCTTCAAAACTTCATATGTCAAATTTGCTGAAGGTGTTAACATCATAGATATTTTTACGCTTAAAAATGTTGAATTTTGCTCTAACTGGTTTGGCTCAGTGGATAGAGCATCGGCCTGCAGACTGAAAAGTCCTGGGTTCGATTCTGGTCAGGGGCATGTGCCTTGGTTGTGGGCCCATCCCCAGTAGGAGGTGTGCAGGAGGCAGCTGATGGATGTTTCTCTTTTATCGATGTTTCTAACTCTTCCTCACCCTTCCTCTCTGTAAAAAATCAATAAAATACATATTTTTAAAAATGTCTAATTTTGTGCCAAAAAAAGAGCATTTGTGGTAAGTTTTAATTCATTATTTTATTTTGAAGAAAAAGTTATTGTATACTTCGGGAAGCTTATGGTGAACACGCTCCATCTCAACATACTTGTGAACGCTGTTTTAAACGCTTTAAAAGTAATGATTTTGATGTGAAAGACAAAGAACGTCCAGGTCAACTGAAAAAGTTTTAAGACCAACAATTACAAGCATTATTGGATGAAGATGTGTGTCAAACTCAAAAACAACTTGCAGAAAGATTAAACCTTGCTTAGCAAACAATTTCCCATCGTTTACAAGCAATGGGAAAGATTTTGAAGGAAAACAGGTGCCACATCAACTGAACGAAAGACAAATGGAAAACCGAAAAGTCATCAGTAAAATGTGGTTTCAACGGCATGAAAGAAAGTCTTTTTTGTATCGAATTGTGACTGACGATGAAAAGTGGATTTATTTTGTGAATCCCAAAGGCGCAAAATCATGGGTTGATCCAGGTCAACCATCAACATCGACTGCAAGGCCAAATTGCTTTGGAAAGAAGACAATGCTCTGTGCTTGGTGTGATCAGGAAGGTGTGGTGTATTATGAGCTTCTAAAACCAGGTGAAACCATTAATATTGATCGCTACCATCAACAAATAATCAATTTGAATCACGCTTTGATCGACCAGAATGTGCAAGAAGACACAAAGTAATTTTGCTCATGATAACGCACCATCACAACTTCAAAACCAGTTAAAGACACGTTAAAAGATCTTGCCTGGGAAGTATTAACCCACCCGCTATATTCATCAGACCTTGCTCCTTCAGATTCCCACTTGTTCTGATCGATGGCACATGCACTTTCTGAGCAGCACTTCAAAACATACGAAGAAGTGGAAAATTGGGTCTCTGAATGGTTTGCCTCAAAACAAGAAAAGTTCTATTGGGACAGTATCCACAAATTACCTGAAAGATGGGGAAATGTGTAGCTAGCAATGGACATTACTTTGAATAAAGCACTTTGCTTGAAATTATCGTGTTTTCTTTGATTACAAAAGCCGCCATTATTAACCGGTACACCTAGTATATACCTAGGAATGGACTAAATCTAGAGGAGAATCCCCCTCCTTCGCCAAACCCTCCTTCCTGTTCTGATTGCCAACAAATGCTGATGCACTTCTCTTCCCTTTCCTGAATAGCCTGAGGGGATGCAAGTCCTGTTCTTACTTTGTCTGGGGGTGCGGGGGTGGGGGTCAGGGGGGAAATCCTATATAATAAAAGCCTAATATGCTAAGTGTCCAGTTGTCTGGTCATCCATTCAACCAATCAAAGCGTAATATGCTAATGATATGCTAAGGCTGCTCAACTGCTTGCTATGACGTGCACTGACCACCAGGGAGCAAACAGTCAACCGGTCGATCAGTTGCTATGATGAGCACTGACCACCAGGGCGCAGACACTCTGACCGGTAGGTTAGCTTGCTGCTGGGGTCTGGCCGATCAGGATTACAAGATGGGCTGGACATGCCCTGGAGCCCTCCCGTGGTCCCTCCCTGGCTGGCCAACCTCCTGCACCCCTCCCCTGCCCCAGTCTTGCACCGGTGGGGTCTCTTGGCCTGGCCTGCACCCTCTCGCAATCCGGGACCCCTCGGGGGATGTTGGAGAGCGGGTATTGGCTCGATCCTGCAGGCATAAAAAGCTAATATGCAAATCAACTGAATGGCGGAACAACCGGTTGCTATGATGTACACTGACCACCAGAGGGCAGGCACTCAACAGAGGAGCTGCCCCCTGGTGGTCAGTGCACTTCCACAGGGGGAACACTGCTCAGCCAGAAGCTGGGCTCATGGCTGATGAGCGCAGCGGCAGTGCGGGGGAGCCTCTCCCAACTCTGCAGCAGTGCTAAGGATGTCTGACTGCTGGCCTAAGCCATCAGACATCCCCTGAGGGCTCCCAGGCTGTGAGAGGGCACAGGCTGGGCTGAGGGACCCCCCTCAGTGCATGAGTTTGTGCTCCGGGCCTCTAGTCTACACTAATAAAATACAAACATGCAAATTGACTGTACCTTCACTCCGCTTTAAGCCATGCCCACCAGCCAGTTGGAGTGACTATATGCAAATTAACCCAACCAAGATGGCAGCTGGCAGCCACGGAGCTGGAGCAAGCAGGAGGCTTGGCTGCTCCAGTGATGGAAGAAGCCAAGCTTCCTGCCCGCCCTGGCTGGCTCTGAGCTCCACTCACGGCTACAAAGTTTCAATTATAGAAGGTAAATAAATCCCAGAATTAAAAAGAAAAAAGAAAAAAAGGAGAGGCTGGGAGCTTCCGTCACCGGGGGGCTTGGCCAGCCTGAAAACAGCCCTCAGCCCCTCACCCAGACTGGCCAGGCACCCCAGTGGGGACCCCCCACCCTAAAGGGGGTGTGGCCAGCCTGAAAACAGCCATCAGCCCCTCACCCAGGCTGGCCAGGCACCCCAGCGGGACCCACACCCTGATCCTGGACACCCTTCAGGGCAAACCAGCTGGCCCCCACCCGTGCACCAGGCCTCTATCCTATATAATAAAAGGGTAATATGCAAATTGACCCTAAGAGCAGAACGACTGGGAATGACTAGTCACTATGACACACACTGACCACTAGGGGGCAGATGCTCAATGCAGGAGCTGTCCCCTGGTGGTCAGTGTGCTCCCACAGGGGGAGTTCTGCTCAGCCACAAGCCAGGCTGATGGCTGCCAGCACAGCGGTGGTGGCAGGAGCATCTCCCGCCTCCTCAGCAGCACTAAGGATGTCCGACTGCAGCTTAGGTCTGCTCCCTGCTGGTAAGTGGACATCCCCCGAGAGCTGCCGGGCTGCCAGAGGGATGTCTGACTACCAGCTTGGGCCCGATCCCCCAGGGAACGGGCCTAAGCCAGCAGGTGGACATTCTCCGAGGAGTCCCATACTGCAAGAGGGCATAGGCTGGGCTGAGGGACCCCCCCCCCCTGCCAAGTGCACAAATTTTTGTGCACCGGGCCTCTAGTTGTTTATAAAAAGGATAGGGAAATGGTGGAGGTAGAGCTTCCCAGGCCATTGTAGGACTTTCAGCCATGGCCCTGGGAACAGGGCCAGAAAGGAGTTGAGGCATGACAGAGCCCTCCTGCTGGCTCTGCCCAGCATGGGTGAGGGGGTGCTGCTGTGGACTGGACATGGGGCTCTCAGGCTGCAGCACAGTTGACATCACAGAATCTACTGTGAGTACTGTGAGGTCACTGCTAGACCAGGGGACATAGAAATTCAGACAGAAAGCAGCATTGTATTGATTGTATTCAGACCCTATGATCTTTATTTAAAATGCAGTAAGGAAAGCTGGAATAGGCTCTCCAGGGATCCTCCCCTGAGCCCTGGTCCGCTTTGCAGCTTCTGGGTCCTACTAATAGGGTTCAAAGGTCACTATCTCCATGATCTCAGATGTTGGACTGTCAGTCATCTCCAGTCCCTGGCCACTCTCTCCTATCTCTATGATGCTCTCCATGCTGTTCCTTCCCATTGTCTTAGCCAACTTGTCCACATCCCTGCCGTGTGGTGAGGTCACTGTTTTTATTGTAAGATTGGCTTTGACATTCCTCCAAAAAGAGCTGATACTGCTGAGTCTTTTGGTTGTGGAACCTGAGTTACTTGTAGACAAGCTCCTCCCTGGTTTGTGAGAGGTCCTGGAGTCGTTGGTGATGGGAGCAGAGCTGATGACTCTGTGCATGGTGACAGGCCTGCTGCTCCCCGGGCTGCTGAAACGTGGCTCTTTTTTGTCATTTCTCTGCCTGGCTAAGAACCAGCTAGATGGTTTTCGAAGGATTTTGTCACCCCCTGGCTTTTGGTGGCTTTCACTTGCCCTGAGGTGATGGGGACTCCTGGGATCTTTGTTCCTTTCTCTTCGCTCCCTCCAGTCCTTTCTGCTCTTGCAGGCTTCAGCCGTGGCTGGGGACGCTCGCTGCTGCCTTCCGGCCTGTTCACTCACACTGCCTTCCTTGGGCAAGGTTGCGATGAGAGGTTGTGTGGCACGGCCAATAGCTATTTCTCCAACAGTCTTGCTGGTCGGCTCTGCCTTTGCCCTTGCAACAACCATGCTGGTCTCTGGGGAGAGGCTAGTGTTGGAAGGACTCCCTGGGACCTTATTGGCAGCACCTGCAAAGGCCATCTTAATGCTCTTGGGGGACATGTTGGCAGCATCTGCAATGGCTATGCTGGTGCTGCTCCCCCCTGGACCCTTGGCGGCTGCCCCTGCTATGGCCGTACTTAGTTGTTCAAGGGCAGCAGATGTGGTTATTGCCATGCTCAGAGCGCCTGCTGTGGTGCCTGCTGCCACCCCTGCTATTGACACTTTGTCAAGCTCCATAGGTTTTGGGTTTTGGGTGGCTACATCAGGCATGGCAGTGAATCTGTAGGAGTCATATTGGATATCCTCCCCTCCAGCAAAAGCTGCAGAAGTGGCCCCAGCCACCTCAGAGACCACGTGGAGGCTTCTGATGCTGACCTGGTCCTGATCCTCTTTCCCTCGGAGATCGGCCACTCTCTGGCTCCTCTTGTCCTCATCCTCAAACACAGGCATGCATGCCATGTTCCCGGCAGGGTTGGTGTAGGTACTGTTGTGACTGTCCATTGGTGTCTGTAGGAGGTGAACGAGGTTTTCCCAGCCGGCAAAGAGGTCATCCCAAGCGTCCCGAGGGGAGCACAGCTGCAGGTAGCAGGAGCGGCCAGTGGCGAACTTCAGGCGCAGCTGTTGTTTCTCACGGTCGTGAATGGAGATCCGCACAAACTTCAAGGGAAGGAGCCTAGTGAGCTCCAAGGTCTTTGCAGCCTGGCGGCTTTTTCCCGTGGGGACTCTGCTGCGCCCTGCATGCTCTTCCCAGCCGGTGGCCGGGCGGGCCAGCAGCATAACGTCTGGGAGTGGGAGGATGGGGCTGGTGGACGCGATGCCCATGGTCAGAATGCGGACATGGTTGTGCACATCGACCACCTCTCCCCTTCTCGTGATCTGGATGAAGTCGCTCTCAAATATAGGTGCGTGCTTGAAGATGTCATATTCTCCCTTCTGCAGTTGGCGCTGCAGTTTTCCCATGGTGGTGTTGAACATGCCCATGTTGGAGCTGTTCTGGGCCGTGTAATATGGCAACGGAGACTCCCTGTTCATGGCTTTGTTATATCACAGCAAGCAGTGCTGATGAGGCAGGTTCCTGGGTCTTCTCTTTCTTGGCCTCGTTGGCAGCAGAGGGAGCAGTAATGATCCTGGGTCTCGCAGATGGCTCTGCGGTCTCTCAACCCCCCCCAACCCACAGGGACCCCTCCCAGAGGCAGGGTGGGGATGGGGCACAGATGCTTGCCGTGGGGATGCTAGAGGGCGCCTGGAGCCCAGACTGAACCTCATCAAGAATATAGAGATGTAGAGTGGGCTTCCTCTCCGCTTCACCTCGCCTCCACCTCTGATTTTTTTTATTTCCCCAAGAGGCTATGAACTCCACTCTCTCAGCCCACACCCCCTGTGTGGCTATATTTATACTCCACTGCCCTTTGTGACCTGTCACTGTCTCCTACCCCTTTGTGCTCATCCCCTAGCCACCCCCTCAGGACAGGGCCACTGTCATTTCCCCAGACACCCATTGACCCCACAGAGGACAGGCTCACCCTGCCAGGGACTCAGGTGGGTTCCAAAATAAAAACTGGACAAAATCTGTAGGAATGTAGGGTGATGGGATAAATTTGAACCATTTGAGCTCAAGGTTTAATTTAATGAAATAACCCAGAATTGGCAGTCTTGGTCCCTAGCCCATCCTTTCATAAAATCTCAGTAAATGTTAATGACAACAACCTTTAATAATAACTTTAAGAATTGCTTCCCCTAGGCACCATGCTATGTTCTTCACACAGAATGGTGAGAATCCATTGGGTTTGGTGCTGTTGTTACCCCCCCCCCCCCTATTTTACAGGTGAAGAATTTGAGGTTGTATCACTTGCCTAAGTTCACACAACAAATGGCAGTAGAGGCAGTATTTGAATGCAGGTCTAGCAAGTCTTTGTTCTGAACCACTAAGTACTTTGCCTCACAAAGGAGGCTTGGGCTGACCAAATGTTTTCAAAGTGGACTGATTTAACTACCTCCAAGAAGACCCATTTTGTGCATTATTAGAAGTTGCATGATTAATTCTATTATGTGTGCATATTATGGAGAGAATCCAGGGCAGTGGTTGGGCTGAGCTGGGAATTAAATTTTCCAGTGGGCCGCCCTGGCCAGTGTGGCTCACTTGGTTGGAGGGTTATCCTGTACACCGAAAGGTTGCGGGTTCAATTCCCAGTCAGGGCATATACCCAGGTTGTGGGCTCACTCCCTGGTTGGGGTACCTACAGGAGGTAACCAATAGATGTTTCTCTCTCACATTGATGTTTCTCACATTGATGTTTCTCCTCTCTCTCTCTCTCTCTCTCTCTCTCTCTCTCTCTCTCTCTCTGAGTTTTTCTGGGACTGGGACCTTGGCACTTTGCATAACACCCATTCTCCCCTCATTTTTTTCTGGATATTTGAAATACATATTTGCAATAATGAGACACACATCTGGACATTATAATGAATGCAATTCAAGTGAATACTTCAAGAGAAGTTCTGTGGCCGAATGGAAAGGTGTCCATGGCTCAAGTTGAACAACAGGTGTATGTTTTAGGCTTTTGTACTTTCAGAGAAACTGATAGTTGAGGTATTTAGCAATTCAGATTTTATAACAAAATCTATCTTAACACCAAATAGTTGGTCTAAGGCCGTGGTCGGCAAACTGCGGCTCTTTGGCCCCTTGAGTGCGGCTCTTCCTAAGCCTTAGGAGTGCCCTAATTAATTTAATAACAATGTACCTACCTATATAGTTTAAGTTTTAAAAAAAAATTTGGCTCTCAAAAGAAATTTCAATCGTTGTACCGTTGATATTTGGCTCTGTTGACTAATGAGTTTGCCGACCACTGGTCTAAGGGATATGCTTGGTGCTGTGTTCCAGGGTTTGTTAATGAGAAATTGAGCATCAGATGCCACAGACCGGG
This sequence comes from Myotis lucifugus, assembly GCF_000147115.1. Lineage (NCBI taxonomy): Eukaryota > Metazoa > Chordata > Mammalia > Chiroptera > Vespertilionidae > Myotis > Myotis lucifugus. The sequence goes on from NW_005871113.1 coordinate 4,175,502, forward strand.
GAACAGGATTGAGAGTCAACTATACCAGCTTGTGGCACCCCAAAGAACAAAGGGACACTTAGAAAATATTTAAGGCTAAATAACCACCCCACCCCTACCACCCCCGAGGGAGAGGAAAGGGGCAGGAAAATGACTAGACTTCAACAACCAACTGATTTTAAATCACAGAAACCAGCACAACACTTAAGTTTACCATATATTTGTTTCAATATTTATTATATTGACAGGAATACTAGGATAAATAAGTAATATATTTTTTCTTACAGAAAATTGTAATGATACTATTGAGTAGGATTAAACACTCTGAGAATTTCACAGAAACATCAGAATTTAAACAGACCAGAGTTCTCGTGGCCAGTGTGAATGACCTCTCACAGCTGTACATGCTCTGGGCCAGATTTCTATAAACATCTGCATGACAAAAACAATGCCATTCACATCCAATAATGCGAACGCCTAGGCATCACCTAGCTTCAAACGCACCTCTACTGAATGTGGTTTTCAACTGCAAGTAAAGGAAAATGGAATATTCTTTGGCTCTTACTGGCCTAGGAATAACTCCTGACCTAAACCACTGAGCAGAGTCCTAACCTTTGGAAGGCGGACTTTCTGCTTTCTTCCTGGGACAGAGGGCCTGCAGTCTTGCCCAGGAATTTTGCACTAATGCCTGAGTGCAAAGGGAAAGGAGGCCTGCTCTCTTGGCACAAAATGGCACTGCTGGCTGGCAAAATTCTGTTCTCCTGGGCTGACAAGCTCTGCCAGCCACCTGAACATTTTGTAAGACACTCCACATGATAGTAGTCCCTCAAACTCTCAGACGCTAGATCTGAGAAAAGTCTCGAACAAGTCACACCAGTGTTGTCAGAGCACACATCAGGAGAGCACAATGCTTAGTTATGAAACAAACGCCTTGCACACAGTAATTCCTGTACATAACAGCATATTGGCTAGAAGCACAAGCCTGGCCATTGCACAACTTTGCTAAAAGCCATTCTCACTCCATGTCCCCTACTAGTGACTGTGGGAGTGGCAAGGGAGGAGGTGGCCCCACCCACCCACCCACCCAAGATACAGACCCTTCTGCATGAATCCTAATGGTGGGAGTTCCTGTTTTTTGTAGAATCCAGATGAAAGGTGGGCAGGACACTAACCAGGGGTCATCCGGAGAATCCAAGAATGGCTGGTATGTTAAGGCCTAAATCCTGGAGTTGAGGCAAAAAATGCCCTTGCTCTGGTCCGAAGTCCGCTCTGGGGCAGAGTGGAGAGGCCCAGCTGAGTCACCGAGCCATCCTGCCTCCACAGTTCTTTGCTGCTGGGATTTGAGAGGAAGTCAGATCTCAATGGCTGCAGGGGTTTGGATGTAAAAGGAGGATGCAATGAGGAGTCCCCAGTTGCCCCCATAACCACAACTGCTTAGCTCTGCAATGTTCCTTCTTTTATCTGTTGGATAAAAAGGTTTCTCTCATCTTCTGGAGTCCGCCCATTCTGAGCCCGGACAATACACGTGGGCCGATGGAGGTTAAGCATGTATATCAAATGCTGCTTCTCATTCTTGAGCTCCTCAATTTGGGCCTTCAGTTCAGCATTTACACTCTCCAGTTTCTCCGACTCCTGAGGGACAAGCAACAGAGCTATTAGGAATTGAGCCAAGGTACAGCAAGGAGGGGGTGGCCAGGGAGTGGCCCCTGGGTGATAGGGTAGCATCTGGGACATGTGGGGTCTCATCTAGTTGGAAATGGCCTGCAGAGGCAACGCCATGGGCTCCCTGCTACAGTGCCCCACGAAGCCGGAGCAGCAGCCTTAGGTTTGGGAGAATCCAGACTCTGGAGAAGCCTTAGCACTTAGAGGCTTCTTTAGCGATGCCCTTGAGTTTCCACTCAAGGTTGAGGCAGGCTGTGACTCTAATAGTAATGAGGCTGCAGTGGAATCAATGGTTCAGAGGTCTCCTCTGATGAATCCAATAGCCCATGTGCAGGTCTTCTGGACCTACAAGGGCTTTGGGGGCTGAAGCGAAATCTGGGCTCATGGTGCTTAGTCTTCTGAGTCACTCATTTCACTGAGAAGCTCATCTCCCCAGAAAGAATGTACATGGCAACACACAAATTGTCTTAGTTTCACTGACTCCCTAAAGCAATCAACAGAACCCTTGGGGACCTGTGGAATCTGGGTGATGACTCTGCCCTGGCCTGTCCATACTTGGGGGAAAAAGACATAAATACTGGAAAGACTACAGCATGAGCTGCCCAGCCTGCCACAGATGCCGTTCCCTGTAGGAAGGGGAGCTGGCTGGATGCAGCCAGAAGCTAAAAGCCTATTGGGTGAGCCAAGGAGAAGGGCTGCAGAGTTAAGAATGACCCAGGAACACCAGGAAAGTTTAATCACTGCTTGTGGATTAAGGAAATAACTTGTTTTGAAGAGATTAATTAAAGGCGTTTCATAGTGAGCCAAATGAGAGCTGGCAGCTCCCTTTTCTCAGGAGAACGGGCGAGTGAAGCCTCTTTGGGCTGACATATCCTGCAGCCTGGAAACTGCTGGACATGTAGGGACTGGCCGCGTCTGCTGTGGTTTTTAATTCACACACCTGCTTTCATACATTCAGAGTCCCATTCATTGTGCTAACAGCTTTGCTAACTCCTCATTCAGCCACTGGCATTTCTGCTCCCAGCTACAACACCCTTCTTGGGTAAACACTTCTGGGTAGGAGGCTTCCTAACTCCCCTTCAGATCCTGACATGAGGTCGGTGGGGGACAGGCATGAGCAGGAGGTCAGGGCAAGGCAAGAAGACACTCACTTTCTGCAGACACTCTGTCTTCTCCTTCTTCTTGTTTCGGCACTTGGCGGCTGCAATCTTATTTCTTTCCCGTCGCCTCTTTTTCCTTTCATCTTCTTCAGGGGCTACCTGTAAAATCCAAGAGGCACCTGCTTAATGGGAGGCAAGAAATGAGACCCATCTCAAATACACTGCCTTTTATTGCCAGCAAAAACTGGCAACCCAGGGCAGCCATAATGGCAAGCCCCAGACTTACACAAAACCCCGCCACACACATACATTATTCACCCTTAAGAATGAATAATGAAAATCAGAGAGCTGTTAGTTAAAATTATATTGTCAATATTGGTAAATCAAAATGTAGCTTATTTTAAAAATGTATTTGGATTTTGAAATAGGAGTGTGATATCCAAATGGATAGCTATTGGTAATAACAGTAATCCTTTAGAACAGGAAACAGATTCTGTTTGGTAACTATGTCCTTTCCCCTAGAACCAGGAATGACTTCAGTAACCTGGCCACCTTGTCCTCTCCTCTCTCCTCCCCCCCCCCCGCCCCGTTATTTTGATTCAAGACCCAAGGGCAGCCCATTCATCTCTATCTTCACCTGGAGCATCAAAGCACCTACTTCCTGAATTCAGGAGATGCCCATGGGGCTCCTAGAGAAGAGAAACCCAAGCACAGTCCCAACCAAAGTGGCATTATCAGCCCATGGCTTGGTGCCACCAATGATTTAACTTGGAACCATCCATTGATTTAACCTTCCCCTGTGCTTCCCCCTGAGCCAGCCCTGGGGCTCCTCAGAGAAAAAAAACCCTATCCTATTATAGGATCTGGTGCTCTGGAAGTTCACTATGATCCTGACTTTGTCTGAGGACTGATGAGGAATCAGCAAAGTCTGGCTGCTGGACCTGGCTTCAAGACCAGAGTCCTGCTGGGGGGAACATCACGGTGGGCTGAGTGGGTAATGGTTTTTTAGGGTGCTAATGGCAGACTTTGTCTTGTCACTTGTCACTGCTCTGGACAGTGGGAAAGGGTGTGGGAGCCACACCTCAAACCAAAGAAATCCTGGCAGCCATACTTGCCTCACATCTGACTTATTACTAGTCATTTGGATTAGAGGAAACTTGACTTTGTTTGTACTGAGATGGAAGGCCTTGCAATTTAGAGAAACAATGCCCAAGGGGGAAATATTGTGAGAGAAATTCTACCTTTCATATCCTGGATCCCAGAACCACACAGGCAGACATTTAGGTTTAGACTAAATTGCCTTGAATCCCAGCTTGACTACCTATTATCTGTGAGACCTCGGGTAAGTTATCATGTTCTTCTGAGCCTCAGTTTCCTCATTTGTAAAACAGGATCAATAATCTTATGATGAGGGTCAAATTAGTAAACGTAAATGCTTTGCACAGTGTTCAGCTTATGATCAGTGCCATGTAAGCTTTAGTTATTATTAACATCACCATCTACGTCTTCATCAACAACTCAGCAATTCTAGTATTGCCTTTGACATTTTTTCCTTGACATTTCCTACAGACATTTTTGGGTAGGTGGGGGAGGACTCAGGGTTTTCTCATGTGAGGAAGTACTTGAAAGGAGAGCACATCTCAGAGTCACATTGTCAGAGATGAAAAAGCCTTTCCAGAGGCCATTCAGCTCAGTCCTATCAGTTTAACATGGAAACGAGTTCAACCAACAAATAAATACTGATCTATTCATGTAGTTACATGCCCAGGGAGACCTGGGAATCGCCAGTTCATGGTCAACAGATCAGTAGGTACGAAACCCTGATGTCCTCCAGGCCTTTGGTTCCTTGTCCTGTGTCGTCTCCAGGTCACAACTGCCTCATTGCACCATGTGGCCTCCCCAGAAGTGGCTGGGACTGGGGAACAGGCTCGTGCCGCCCAAATACACGGGATGCCTATGGATTTCAGAGGCTCAGTGTCTTATTTTACGTTGAGGATTACAGCAGCCAAGGGGACCAGAATATTCAATAGGTCAGTTGGTGCATTTTCTTCCCAGTAGGAAAATCTACTTGTTATACTAGCCTAAGGTCAGAAGATCACTTGAGGAACACAGAATCACAGATGGGTGGGTGGCTCTAAGGAGTTTTTCCACAAACCAGGCTGCCTACCTCTTCCTTTGGAGACCCTCAAAATATCCTTCAGAATGCTCTTCTTTCTATGGTGGTCCTACTACTTCCATTGCACTGTTATCTCAAGATATTTAATTATAAAGTTAAAATAAATATTCCCTTGTGTGTCATAATATCCAACCGGCACTGTCCACTATTGGGCTGGGTACCGATGACAGCCCCTCAGGTTAATGAGGGCCCAGCCAGTGCCCCTAAACACAGCATCATACAGTAGTCCCCTCTACCAGTCACTGAACTATCAGCCAGGTCTTTTGTTAGACCCCTAAAAACTATCATTTCTTTCACCCTTATATAGATTCATAAAGTCCTTATTTATAGAATCACCGCCCCTTTTATAGAATCATAAAGATTCTTAACCAACTTCCTTTAAAACTCAGTTCCTTTTTGGCCAGTTCCACGACTCCAGGTCCAAAGGCAGTGTTCATGCCAGTTAAGCCCCAAACACTCCCATCTTGTGCCCATAAGGAAGGCCAACAAAACACCCAAGACCTCAGCTCTGAGTTCTTGAGCCACCACAGCATCGCCAGCAATCACCCCTCATACTTCTCACCATGTCTGTTACTCCAGGTGTCTTGTAAGAGGTCGCTGAGTGGCGAGCAGTGCAAGTGTGAGGGACAGACGTGAACTTGGAGCAAAATCTGGTACCAAGGCTGTGAGCATTACACACAGTTGTGAGCGTGGCTGGGCGTCCTTGCTCCATAGTCTGGCCACCTGGGTCCTTGTATGATGGAATTAAATACACTTGGTGCTTTTTTAGAACGATTGGACACAGAAGGTGAGCTCACACAGGACCATGGCTTTAAATAACATCCATATGCTGGTGGCTTCCAACTCTGCACCTCTAGCCCGGATTCTCCTCTGAACTCCTATCCCACGTATCAAACTGCCTCCTCCCCGGGGCATCCAATAGGATGGACTCCTGTCCTTGCCCAATGTCCCAATTTCAGCAGCACATAGACGTGCCATCCTTACAGTTAGGCCAGAAGTTTTGGAGCCACCCTGGAGCCCTCCACTTGGAGCCCTACTCCATGTCCAATCTGCCAGCCAATCAGCTTTACCTTCCAGACAGACCCAGACGCGACCACTTCTCCACACCTCCTGCTTCCATACTGATGCAGACCTGCCTTTGTTTGCCCGGATTACTGCAACAGTCTCATTTCTGTATTCTGCTTCTACCCTTGTCCCTACTGCCCATTCTCAACATGACAGCCAGGGGGACCACTCTCAGTCCCCCTTTGCTGCTTTATTTTTTTCCTTTGCTCAGTCTCACATATTATGTATTTACTTCGTGTATTACCTGTCTCCTCCCAGCAGAAAGTAAGCTCCCTGAGGGCAGTAGTTTGTGTTTTTCACGCTGCAGCCCCCTGCATGTGGTAGGTGTGCAGGTGTAGGAAAAACACATGCTGAAAGGACAGACACCTACCTGGGCTTTCGTGACTGCCATCTCAAAGGGTCTGCTGCTGACAGTGACCGACTCCAGTGCAGAGGACATCCGGTGGCAGAGGTGCTTGTTCTGGATGGCAAACCTCAGCTCTTCCTTGACAAAGGGTGTCAGGTTAGCAAAATCCTCAAACACCAGTGACCCAGGAGGGGACAGGCAGGGGACGATGGCAGAGGCACTGACTTCCGAGGCAGAGACCTGGCCTGGGTGTTGAAGCATCATTTTGCTGAAAGACACATCGAAACCCAAACTACTTCAGGGATTGGGGGCATGGGGCCAACTCCCACCACACCTGCGACCTCCAGCCCAAGTCCCACCCCCAGGGAAAGTCCCACCCTCAGGCTTGTTTTGTTTTCATTTCATGCCATCCTCAGCTTGAGTAAAACAGGTTCTTAAAATACACAGGTCAGTGATGTGGATAAAATGCCTCACTGAAGTTGATCAGGGTTGGCGTTTCAAATTCTCAAAAGCATTAGTGTTGGCTGGTGTGCATACATGCAAATGTAGCCTCAAACAATACTGAAAGAGGAAGAGCATTTAAAAAAGTGAAACTATTATGTAACCTCATTTCCAGTCTCTTTTTGAAAAAAGAAACTTGGCATCTGAAATCAAGTTGAAGTTGTCAATAAGTGGAAGTAAAGCAAGACGTGGGGGACCCCTGAATGTAGTAAATCTCTCTCTGACAATTCTCCCTCAGGAAGTTGGATCCAAATAAATGAGCATGAGGATGGTAACCGTGGCAGGCGAGTTTCTTTGTGCCAGTCCTTGGCAGGAGCTGGGGGCTAGGGTTTCAGATCACAAGGGACCAGTAGTAGCCCCTTTGTAAAGTTAAGCTTAATGAAGCAAAGACCTCAGAATAAAGTGAGGAGCTAAGAATTTGGACCTCGTCTGGAGGTCTTGGTCAGCCCTGTGGTGTCTGTGCAGAGCCTTGGTCTGGGGGCCAAAGGGGACCTGGGGCACTGTCTCTGGTGCTAAGGGGCAGTGTGACCTGAGCTCTCTGAGCCTCAGTCTTCAGCACATTACTGAGAGTTCCTATAGCATGGGCACTGAGTCTCTGCTGTCACTCTATCCCAGAGCCTAGCACAGTGCCTGGCCCTGGCTGCTCCCAATGCCTGCTGACCACTGTAGACTGCCTGACTAAATACATGAAATCAGGAAGGGGTGGTCAAAGCAAATGGCTTCTGAGGTCCTATCTACCTCTATCATTCTACAGCCCAAGGAATCCAAAGAGACAATCCTATATACTAGTAATAAAAGCCTAATATGCTAAGTGTCCAACTGTTTGTTCGACCAGTTGCTATGATGTGCACTGACCACCAGGGGGCAGATGCTCTGACCGGTAGGTTAGCTTGCTGCTGGGGTCCAGCCTATTGGGACTGGGTGAGATGGGCCGGACACACCCTGGAACTCTCCTGCAGTCCCTCCCTGGCTCTGATCATGCACTGGTGGGGTCCCTCAGCCTGGCCTGTAACCTCTCACAATCCAGACCCCTCAGGGGATGTCAGAGAGCTGGTTTCAGCCCGATCCCCACAGGCCAGGCCGAGGGACCCCATGTACCGGGCCTGTAATAGGAAAATAAAAGGTAGAAACAGTAACAGTTCCATGGTCCCCATAAATTTCTTCCCACCATATACTTCCTCCGTCACTGGCTGTTCCTGTTCCCCCTTGTCTAGGCAGTCAGTTGTCCAGGGGCGATGAGGGTGGGGATTATCTAGTTAGGGGCTCCCTGGAGAGTTCTTCTCAATCTGGGGATCTGTGGTCCTTAAGACAAATCCAACCAGACAGGAAGCCCATCAACAAATTGCTAACATTTAATGAGTGCCTCCTTCATACCAGAAACCTAATGTGATTTATCTCATTTAATCCTCATGAGAACCTAGTTGAGTTAGGTCCTAGCACCATTTTATAGATGGAGTAACTGAGATTTATACAAGCTAAATCATTTGCCTAAAGTCAGTATGAGGCAGCATCAGGATTTGGAATTTGGTTTGGTTCCAAAACTCATGTCCTTAATATATAGAATATAGAATATCATTCCACATTGCAAAAACAAAAAACCAGAGCAAATTTTTCATGGGGGTGGGAGTAGGCATAGGGGTGGTGGGGGTCCCGGAACTAAATTGCTGGAGGAAAGAGCCACAGGGGAAACTTGAACCCTAGGTAATGAATTCGCTGATCTTTCTATGTCAGGGTGCACACACAGGCTGCTGCCCCCATTCTGGCATATATATAAGCGGGCCTTTTATCTACAAAATTCCTAGACTGGGGTCAGAAGATCAAGATTTAAGGCTCACTTACTCATATGTCATCCTAACTCCCAGTGCCCTTCCTTCACCCATATAAAAGAAAGCTAATAACAGTCGTCCTATTTTCTCATCGAATTGTACAAGGAGTTGAGGAAATAATAATACACGAATTTGCCTTGGGAACATAATACAACTAGGGGGTATGCTTTTACTGGGCCTCCCAGGGATCTCTCAGGCACAAGGCTGGCTCTCTGACAGACACTCTGTGAGATCCAGGTGGGAGGGTGGCTGGTCACTCTCTTTGATCTCAAACACTTCTGAATAGAGCACCCTGACCTCTAACTCCCCCTTACAATCTGAGATATACTGTTGGAGGCAAGAATTCCAGGCCAACAAATGTCACCATTGACTATTCAAAGGAACCCAGGAAATGTATGCAACTCTTCTATAAAGCCCATGACATGAGTCAGAACTGAGGTTCTACCAGCTTAATCCTATAACTTTAGGATGCTGGGAGGGTACTTGTCTCTGGCAGGTAATAAACTCAGAGAAAACAGCCTTCTAAAGCCAGAGGCTTAAGATTCTCCCATGCATTCAGGCTTTCCCTCCCCTTCTAACTTCATTAAAAATCCAGTAGTTCAGGGATGGAATTCAAAGCTACCACTGGGCTTGCCTTTGTTTGGAGGACTAGATGGCTCCCTTCTACATGGGTAGTCTGAATTCCACACAGTTGTGTGTAGTTCCATTTCCCCACCCAACTAAGTTTATTAATGAGCTTTCGAGGCTTGAGGTCTGCTGTTTGGGAATTTTTCCCCCTCCTTCTTAGTGTAAAGTCAGCAGTCCTGATGAAAGAAAGTGAAGAATGTCAGTGGTATGGAATGTCTTTATGAAAAGCATTGGGTGGGCTTACTTGGGGACAGAAATGGGTTGTAAAAATGTTAAATGCTTTTCAGAATGTAAAGTAGTTCTATCTGTAGAGATTTGGGCTTTCTCCGCGCTCAGCTAAAGCTTAGGGTTTTTGTTTTTGTTTTTGTTTTTTTTTTAGTTTTTTGAGATACTTTCTTTTTACTTCTTTACTCAGGAGAACTGAGTAAAGGTATGATTCAGCCCAGACGCAGGCTGTCCCCCTACAAGGAAAACGAAGTTAAAATCTTCAGACAACTTTTTCCCGTGAATGTTGAGACCTTTTAACATCCCCCTCATTGAAGAAAACAGTATGTTTGGGGATTTTCTGAGTTGACTTTCTACATTGATCTTAAAATTGTCCACACTTGCTACAGAGCACTTGCATTTTGCTTCTGCTTCGTTATCTCTGATCAGAAATCACGTCGTATCATTGGTGGTTTCATCATTTTCAAGAAAGTGAAACTTTACTCATGTATTTCTTTAACTGGAAATTCAGCTCCTAGATTTTATTTCCTAGTAGCTACAAACAACTGTGTTGAATTTTCACTTTTAATTTTCCACTACCCACTGTTCATAAAACATCTTAAAGTCAGAAGCTAACATTGGTCTTTTGCTAACTTCATATCTTGCTTGGTCTTTGTCCCAGCCCACTTGAAGGTTGGAGGTATACGGCTGGGCTTCAGGACCAGATGTTCCCAGTGACAAGCTGAGTACCCACCGAGAAGCCACTCATGCTTTCAGGGCCTCAGTCTCCTCATCTGTGAAATGAGACCCATACCACCTGCCCGAGTTCCCTTACAGGGCTGTCAGGAAGGTCAGATGAGATTCATGAAGGTGAGTTTACACACATCCTGAGTCCCCAGTACTACTATGATTCCACTTTCCCCATTTCGAGGGAACTCAATGCTGTTGTCAATACAGCTTATTTATCAGGAATTAACTGGAACCCTCAAGATATTCAGGTCAGTCACAGCTTCTTTTGCACTTTGATTGACCCCAGGCTCCCCACACACCAGGTCAATTCCACCCCTCTATTTGCTGGCACCAGCTTGTCTCCTCTGGTAGAAAATAACTAGTTCTCACTAATGAAACCATTTCTGGTTTCTGTGGTGTCCTGGCTATGTACTTCCTCCTTTCCAGGATGGGTGACACTTGGAGTCACTGACCCTGCTCCATGCCCAGCCATTTGAAAAAGGAAGAAATCCTGGACTCTATCTAATGAAACAGAACACCTAATATTAGAGTCACCTAGGTCACGTCTTTATTTGTAATTAAGTAAAATGAGGTCCAGGAAGGTAGTGACTTGCCCAAGACCAAAGCTGGCGAGTGGTCCAGCTCGGGCCAAGCTGCTGACCACCCACCCACTGCTAATTTTCTTCCATCACCAACAGAGATCCAACTAACAAAGCAACTGGCCAGGTAGATTAAGGATCAAGTCAAGTAACCTGGCACCCACCAGAGGAGGCTTTGACAGAATTAGACCAGGAGGGAGTATAGAAGGAAGAGAACAGGGAGAGAGAAGGGGTTAGACCAGTGGTTCTCAACCTTCCTAATGCCTCGACTCTTTAATACAGAGTCGAGGCATGTTGTGGTGACCCCCAACCATAAAATTATTTTCGTTGCTACTTCATAACGTAATTTTGCACTGTTATGAATTGTAATGTAAATATCTGATATGCAGGATGTATTTTCATTGTTACAAATTGAACATAATTAAAGCATAGTGATTAATCACAAAAACAATATGTAATTATATATGTGTTTTCCGATGGTCTTAGGCGACCCCTGTGAAAGGGTCGTTTGACCCCCAAAGGGGTCGAGACCCACAGGTTGAGAAACACTGGGTTAGACAGAAGGATCCAAAGGCAAGGTAGCTGCCACAGGTGCTGAGTGCTGTGTCTTATCCACATGGTGGGCCTGGAGTGTTACCTGCCATGTTATCTCTGAAACCAGCTAGATACTTACAACTGCAAAACCTATACTCACCCCAGTCTTGGTCTGGAATATCCTGAAAGCAAGAGCCTCTGTGTTGTAGCATTATTCTACAACAAGTGCTAAATGCAACACAAGGAGACAGTAATATCAATTCCCCCTTCATTTAAAGTTGAGAAAACAGAGGTAACTGTCAGCCACAATGAAATAGGTGCATTGGGAGAAAACGTGGCAGGCAGCACTTCAGGCTCACAGTGTGGGCAAGAAATATACCTGTGGCCACAATTGGAGCCTTTGGATCCTTCCTGTCTTAACCGCCCCCCCCTTCTCCCTGGCTCTTGGCTCTCCCCCCCATCCCCATCCCCACCCACCCCCTATGCTTTAGCAACTCCTTTATTTGTAAGGAAGCATATGTGATCTAGGTAATGAAATTACAGAAAAGAAAGCGGTTAGGAAGTAAGCAGATGAGATGGAAATGGGGTATGGAGGAGCAGAGAAGGAGAACCAATCCAAATGGAAAGAAAGCTGGAAAAGGAAGAGATGTGCAATAGAGAAGTCTCCATTCCCCCTTTGCCTCAGAGGCTGGTCAGTGACATTAGATAAGAGACTCCCTCATTCAAGTCATACAAGACCCCCTACTACCTCCCCCCTTTTTGAAATTACACCACTCTAGAATCTGAAAATCTTCTGGCCAGTAAGGACCTTAACGGTTATCTGGTCCAAACACCGTCTTGCCCTGGCAAACAGGCAGAGGGGGCCAGCACTGTGCAAGTGCCCACATCTCCCAGCAGGGGATACTGAGGCCTCAGGGTCATGGCCACTAGACCACAAAGCCATTCTCTCAATTATGAACATGTGGCTTCGCACCTTCGCTTTCCCTACGGCGGGTCTCCATGGAGGAAAAGCGGAGAAATCTGAGAACCCGCCACAGGAAGAACCAAAGCCACAGGTATGAGAGAAAGGCGTGAGCGACTTGGGACAGGAAGTCTCAGGCCCAGGAGCCCGACCCGTCTGTGCCGGGAGCCCTCTCCGTCTTCTGCCGAACGACAGGACCGGAGCGCCCGCCACCTCTAAACTTAATCCCAACTAACTTTCGCTCCGGCTGCCTGCGCTGTCCTGCTGCCCCGCGCTTCCGAGTGCGCAGGGCGACTCCCAGCGGCTGCGGCCGCGGCCGCGGCCGCGAACCCGGTTCCTCGGTTCGGTTCCATTCATTCCGTTCGGCTCCTGGGGCAGCCCTGCCGTGAGCCCCCAGCTTCCGTGCCGCTCTGCGGATCTCGGGAAGGCTGGGATCGGGAGTGCCAGTACCGCGGCACCAAGCGAGGGATGGAGCGAACAGCGAGCTGGAGAGCCTCGGACACCCGTGCGCAACACACCTCCGCACGCCTGCTCCCAGAGGGGTGGGAAAGCGCCGAGGCGGAGAGGAGCGGTGTTCCCAGCCTAGCCGAGAAGCAGGAGCCCACCTCTCTATCAACAGGAACCCTTTGCGCCCCAAGTCAAAAGAGAAAGTTCTTGGCGAAAAACTTTCTGAAGCGCCGAAGAGCAGCGGTGGCTGGGAAAAGTTCGGCCAGAGTTCTTTAGAAGCCGGAGGCTGGGGTCGCGGGTCGGGGCTGGGCCCAGGGGGCGCGGGACTAGTTACTATAGGGGCGCAAAGGGAATGAAAGCGAGCCACCCTCTCCGGCTCACTCACTCGACTTTCAAGCGCTCACCTCTGGTCTCCAATCGGAGCGGCCAGGGTCCGGAGGGCGGGCAGGGTCGGGACGGGGTCGGGCTGCCTGTCGGTGGGGCTGGCGGGCGAACACCCGGAGCGCACGGCCGGCGCGCGGGCAGACGGGTCCGCTGGGGCAGCGACTGGGAGAGTGCTGTGTAGTGCCCGCCTCGCTGCTTGCGACTGTGGCTGGGAGTGCGTTGCATCACCCCTTTTATAGCCCTCTGGCTGGCGCCGCGCCAGATTATACTCCAGTCCCAGGCTGATGTAATGCTATTAATAGCTTTCCCCGAGAACCAGCCGAACTAGACCGGGCAAGGGAGGGGGCTGGAGGAGGGGCCAAAGTGGAGGTGTTGGGGGGGGTTGGGGGGGGGAAGAGGTGGGGACTGGTGATGCAAGCGCGGGGAGGAGCCGGCCCGGGAGCGTCCTCCGGACTCGCGCGCTAGGACACAAACCTTCCCGCCCTCTCTCTCCATATCAGGACAGGAGTCGCTCGGGCTGGCCGCCAGATGTGCGTACTCGCTGCTGCGTGTTCCAGGCATGAGCCAATGGTGCCCAAGCCAGCTGCATGACTCCACCGCGCTGGCATCTCTCCCTCCGCTAGGTGGGGGGACAGGGGCGGGAGGAGGGAGAGGTGAGGGGGGACGGCGTGGGGTGGATCTTGGCCGCAATCCAGTCGAGGTGAAGCTGGGAAGCAGGCACATCCTTTCTCTAAAATGAGTGATCATTTTTTGGAGCTTCGGGAAAATACCCCCTCCCCCGCCAAACGCCTCCTTCCACGTAGGGGGCGGGGTAAGAACTGTAGGGTTAGCCTCTGTTGCCAGAGAGGTGCCCAGAGGCACCTACAGCGAACCCACACCGTTACCCGCCGTGGGTGACCTCCGCGGCTGGGACCGCGAGAAGTTGGCGAGTTAACCCAGAGCAGAGTGCAGTGCTCGGCGGGCAAGGTGGGCTCGAAGCCTCGTCGCACCCCGCCCAGGGCAAATGTAACAGCCCCGAGGCGGGTTGGGAACCCGACCCCCGGCGAGGGCAAATAGGACCTTAAGGGTTAGGATTCTTTTTTTTCTTTAAAAAAACACAAGCGTTTGAAATTGATAGTGAAATGAAAATGACCATGGAAAGATGAGAGCTGGAGAAATCAGAGGCAACCCAGAGAGGGACTCAGAGTGGGGCTGAAGCCTCGAGGCCAGGGAGAGGAGGAAAGATGAGGTGCGTTGGTCTTATTTAGGTGCTTAGGGAAAGCGGTCTTGGGCTTTCACGTATTTTGTCACGCCCAGAGCGACTGGGCTGGGACCGGACCGCGGGGACTGGGGACGCGCGGACAGCTGCGGAAATGAGGCCCCCGAGTGTGGCGGGAGAGGCGGTGTCCCGTGAACCCAGGTCCCAGCCGAGGCTTCAGCAGAACTGGATTTGAACCTTAAAATGACTCCTTTGTTCGGATTCCCCGACCTTAGCTGTCTCGCCGGCCCATGGACGCATATATGTGGAAGCGAGTGTGCCCCTCGCTGTTTTTGAACCTGCCAGGGAGGGAGACCCGTGCGTGCCCGTGGGGTGTGGGGGCACAGCCGGGGGCAGAAGCAACTGCTTCCGGCTGCCTCTTGGAAGCGAGGCGAGCGAAGGTCCAAGTTTAGTAATTTGGGGTGAGAACCAGAAGGGTCTCGCTCGCTCGCAGCCCCACCCCACGCACCTGCAGTCTTCTGCTCTTAAGGTGGTGATGGAGGGTCCCGTCAGCCTGTCTCGCTCGCTCTCTCCCTCACCCCTTACACACACACACACACACACACACACACACACACACACACACAGTATCTGTGTCCCTTTCTCCGGCCCCTCCGATTGTCCAACAGCCTGGGGCAGAGACCCTCAGAGCTGCAGGTAACCGCGTCTCCCGCATCCGGCTTCCTCTTCCTAACCCCAGCCTCACCCAGAACACCACCCCCCACCCCCGCGCCCCGGGCCCCAAGTTTCGGGCTCAGGACACGCCGAGGGCGACCTCGGAAATTCCTTCTGTCCCAGGCCCGACCTGGAACCCCGGGGTTCCCCGCAGGATCCCCGAGAATGTTGTTCGGGACGGGATAGGGTTTACAGCTGTGTCGCGCGGGAAGCACTGGGCGATTGTTTTGCTTTACTTTTCTCCATGGTAACGGCTCTCCCGGCCACACCCTCCACACCCAGCCCCCTCCCGCACTCAGCGCCCCACACCCCCAGACCCGCCCTCCCGCCAACGCGTCGCGTAGGCTGGTAAACTCCGGGCGGGCAGGCAAACTAGATTCGAATGAAAGGCGTTTGTCCATTTAAATGAAAGGTATTTGGGACTCTCTATTTATTGGGTCTACTTATCTACTGCCTGGGATAAAAGACACCATTATAAAGAGAAATGAGATGGGGGAGGACACGTGAGAGCTTTCCCCTTCTGTTCCTCTGTGAAATCTTTAACCAGTTTACATTTTAAACTCTGAGCCACTCATACACCCAAGCCAGATGTGTGGAGGTGAAGTCCAGTCCTGTAGGGGAAATATAACTTCAGGAGTCGGATACACAACAGCCAGACCAGCCTGCGCAAACCAGTGCAAGAGGAGGGTAATGAAGACGGAGAAGTCCGCAGCCTCTGCGGTTTGTTTTTGTTACCATAGTGCCTCCTGTTCCTCTTAGGAGTCTTGTTTCATTCTAATAATTCTTGTTTTTGAATCTTCAAGTCACACCTGGATAGAAATGCGGCCAGCTGGTCACAAGTCTGAGGCTGCTTTCTCTGCCAGCTTTCCCACTGAAACTCTAAAAGCGATAAGAATCTAGACACAGAAGTCAGTCCACCCCCTTGTGAATGAAACTCTTATCTAAGAAAAACAGAAAGGACGCCTGCCTGCCTCCCTGCCCCCAGCCCTCCGGAGAGCTGTGAAATGCCTGTCCAATGGCGGACTGGGAAAGTGGAAAGGAAGCGCCCCAAGGTCTGTGTCGCTGAGGGGTGAACAGTACCTGCGTCCTGTGCGTCCTCAGTTTACCCTGATTTAGTCCTGTGTGCACCCTCCACACCGTGAGGAGGGGCAAGAATAGCTCCCCAGACTACAATGCTTCTCTACACAAAAGCAAAGAGTCGCTGCCTCCGGAGAAGGAAGCCCTGGCTTTGGTTATTTCAGGGGTTAATCCTCAGTGAAGAGGGTGAAGCAGAGACTTGAATATTGTTGAGGTTTCATGCTGGAGAACCGCCTGGGGAATCCACATTCAGACCAGCCTTAGTATGTTTTGCCGAGTGAGATAAGAACTGGAAACTTCATGTTGGGGCATGTGCAAAAGGAAGGGAAAAATGTTAAAAGGGGAGGGGTTGGAACTAGGCAGCTAAAAACAGCCCACTCGTGGCAACCGAATCTAAACACCAAACATTGCAGGGAGCCAAAAAAAAAAGTCCAGAGATATTTAAAGATTTTAGCAGTTTCTTAGTCCAGGGAACAGTTTCTTTCCACTCCTCCCCCCACCCCATTACTCTTCTTCAAACCCCAAGATTGTATTACTCACAGAGCTCTGGAGAGGCACATTAAACACAAGTTAAAGTTAGTCAGGCACTAGCAGTAAGTCAGTCCTCGTGGCTCAACCCATTTCACCTCAGAAAGTGTGGGGTAGCCCGGCCCGTGTGGCTCAGTGGTTGAGTGTGGACCTCGGAACCAGGAAGTCACAGTTTGATTCCTGGTCAGGGCACATGCCCGGGCCACACTGGGCTCTCCATCCCAGTGTGGGGCATGCAGGAGGCAGCCAATCAATGATTGTCATAATTGATCTCTCTCTCTCTCTCTCTCTCTCTCTCTCTCTCTCTCCCCCCCACCCCTTCCTCTCTGAAATCAATAAGAATCTATTTTTTTAAAAATATATTTTATTGATTTTTTACAGAGAGGAAGGGAGAGAGATAGATAGTCAGAAACATCGATGGGAGAGAAACATCGATCAGCTGCCTCCTGCACACCTCCCACTGGGGATGTGCCCGCAACCCAGGTACATGCCCTTGACCGGAATCGAACCTGGGACCTTTCAGTCCGCAGGCCGACGCTCTATCCACTGAGCCAAACCGGTTTCGGCAAGAATCTATTTTTTTTAAAAAAAGAAAGTGTAGGGTACATTTTCTTTTCTATTCTGTTTTCCAAAGCCCACACTTGAACTCAATTTGAATAGTGGACATTACTAACTTCAGAGTCTACAAAATGGGCCTCCTTAGGAAACACGGGGAAGGATTGCATAATGGGCTTTGAAGTGTGGAACTGGCTGTGTCACCTTGCATAAGTCATCTCGCATTCTGGCTTAAGTTTCCTTAGCTCAAACAGAGCACCAATAACAGTATCAAACACGTAAGTTTGTTGGAAGGCTTCATGAGGATGGGGCACACAGCTGGTCCTCAGTAATGGTGTCCTTAATTATGAATCAAGGAGGGCTTTCTGGGGATACCCCTGAATCTCTCCCAGAGCCCATTCTATCCGCTAGTCTGTGACAAACAATTGTAGATGAAGTCAATGGAATGGTCATCTTCAGGGGCTTGGGGATACGACTCCACACACAGAAACCAATGAGCGTGATCCCTGTTCTCCACCCTCAGCAACTCTAGTAATTCAGGGGCTCTCCTCAGTGCATGGAGGACCAATGACCCATGCAAAATGTCCTGGGCTGGGAGCAGGAGATTTGGGTTTCGGTAGGGTTCTGCCTTTGGTATTCTTGAGCAGGACATTCCTCCCTTGGAAATGAGGAGCCCTGGGCTGAGCTTCTGTAGAGCCATCCTGAAAAACCCTGGCAATCTATCCTAACAGAGTTGGAGGGAGAGAAGGTGTCAGGGGGGAGGCACTGAATTGCACAACGACAGACCCATTTCCATAATCTCTTTTCCCCTCCAAAAAGCTAGAGAAATATTGTCTAACTTGACTCTCAAACACAGCCTATGGTCCTGACAACCTACTCCCCCTCTCTCTCAATCTCTCAACACTTCCAAGAAAATTTGCCCCTGAACTTTGTGCCTTATTAGAGAAGAGAGTGTAAGAGCCCCCAAGCAGGGATTGCATTGTTGGGACCTTTTTTGTGTGTAATCAATCTTCAACAGCCATAGACATCCACCTTGGACAGAGGACCAAAGCCCAGGTAGCAGCTACTCGCATTTAAGTGTGGGGATCCTGGAGCCCTGGGTACCGAAGATGGACTCCCAACAACCAGAATATTAGCAGGAATCAGGAGACCTGGGACCCACTGGGAGGTTTCCCTCTAGCCAACCGAGTGGCTTCCATAAATCATAAACACTTCATCTGTGTTTAAAATAGGACTATTTAATATCAACTCTGTCCAAAGGATTGTTGTAAGAATCAGTGAGATAACAGATATAAAAGCGATTTGAAAATAATTAAAAGAAGCATGCTTTTAAAGATTCTTTTGGGAGAGCTTTTCTTAGTATAAATTTTTTTTCCGTTATGAAAATTGGGAAATAGGCAGGAGAAAAAAATTACCCCTAATCTCAACACTATTAGCATGTTGGTGTGTTCCTTCCAGTCTTCTCATGCATATGATTTTTAGAGTTATGGTTTGAGATTGCATGCAACTTTGAAATTTGCTCTTTTGCTTATTATTCTGAATTGTATGTGGTCTTAATTACCATCATATTTCTTCTCAACACTATTTTGTCATATTACTGTGAAATGTAGCATATGTACAGATGATTATAGAGAACATATATATATATATATAATTCATTTTAATAATAAAACCAACATCAAGAACCCACCACTCAAGTTCAGAAATAGACCATCACCAGTACTTAGAAGCCTTTCTGTGACCATTCCTGATCACATCTGCCTTTCTCCACCTCCCAGAGGTAACCACTATCCTGACTTTTATTACCATAATTTTTAATGGCCAATAGAGGTGGTATGATTTACTCAATCATTTTCCTACTTTTAGCGTTTAGGTGTTGCCAATATTTTGCTAGAGTGTTATATAAATTTAAATCTTTATTATGGAAGAGCAGGTATCAAATTTTATCATTGCCCAAATTGCTTTTTAAGAGCACCCCAGGCAGGGATTAGAGAACAGGTCTTGATTTCTATCTTCAGTGCTACACAGGGCACAATGGAAAATGGAAGGTTCCTCAATGATTGTGACTACCTGTACCTTTTCCTTGTTTCCTAACATCCAAATAAAAATATCCTGCAGGCACTTTCCCCCACAGAGCTTCACCTTTACCCCTTCCCCTCTCTACTTTCCCACCCCAACCCCTTATTTTCTCTTCATCCTCCTTAAAACAGAAAATCCCGGCTGTACCATGGTGATTGGTACTGAGGCAGAAGAGCTGGCACAATGATTCTGCCCGTGCCTTCCAGTAACATGCTTACTGGAGCTCGGGTAACACCTCAACTCGGAAATTGCTATGCCAGCTGGGGGGCATGGGTGGCATGGGTGATACAAGGTAGGCAGCCACGGGAGCAGGTTCCTGGAATCTGGTGGTGCTGACTCTCTGAACTGTAAGACACCAGAGCTGAAAGGGCCCTGGAAGTCATCGACTGCCATCAAACTGCGAGTGAGCATGTGCATGAGAGCACCAAAGTGCACTAGAGCCGGGAGGTGCACAGGGGATCTTGCTGGAGTATCTGTCTTAACCAGTGTTTTAAATATTGCCTTAAGTAAACAAGTATGGATATAAATGTGTCACAAGAATTTTTAAGGAAAGGAAAAATATATCAAATACATTTTGGGCTTGGAACGGGCCACCAAAAGTTATACTTCTGGCCTGGCCTAGGTGGCTCATTGGTTAAGCATTGACTTATGAACCAGGAGGTTACAGTTCAATTCTCTGTTAGGGCACATGCCCAGGTTGTTGGCTCCATCCCCAGTGTGGGGCTTACAGGAGGCAGCCAATCAATGATTCTCTCTCGTCATTGATGTTTCTCTCTCTCCCTTAATTTCTGAAATAAATTATATATATGAAAGTTATACTTCTGGGACCCTAGGGGGAATGGTTCCCTGTCTTCTGCCTCTACTAGTAAGTGTAATACTCACTGTGTCCAGACTGTGGGCTATGCCCTTTACATATAGTTAATGCCTTTAATCCTCACAACAACTCTATGAGGTAAGTACTGTGAACATCTCCATTTTATAGATGAGGAAATTAAGGCACAGAGAGGGCAAATAACTGCCAGAAGTTACACAGCTAGGAAGCAGCAGAGCAGGAATCAAGCTCAGGCAGTCTGGTCCCCCGAGTCTGGGTGCTTAACCACAAGACGTACTGCTTCTCAGCAAGTACTCATGGGAAACTTGGGATGCTCTGATGTGGCTCAGTGTCCTCATTTAATGGGTGGGGTTATTGAGCTCAGAGAGGAAAAGTGGCTCTCTATGGACTCAGAATCATAAATTCTTACACTAAAAGGAACCTTAGCAGCCAGATTTCTGAGCACCCATTTTTCCCTTTGCCCCAGGAGATGCTCCATTACCAAGATTGGGGCCAAGGTGAAGAAGAGCTGGTTGGAAGAGCGACTGACAGCATTTCAGGGACTGGTGGCTAGACATGCATAGCATTACTGGAGCTGAAAAGGTGAGTGGTGGAGGGGTAGGAGGGCAGAAAGAACCTGGACGTCTGCACTCAGATAGAACTGAGTTCAGTTCCCCACACTGCCAGCTCCTATTTGGCTTTGAGTGAGTCCTGAAACCTCGGTTTCTCCTGTAAAATGAAGACATCTATCTTACAAGGTGATAGGACAGCGATTACCGAACAATGCACCCTCAAGTCCTCTATGTAGGAGATAATCAATAAATGTTACCTTTCCCCTTCATTATGCCTTACCCTTGAAGCTAACAAGTCACAAAGAACCCTCATACATCAGAAATGCCTGAGCCCCAATGGAAAGCTCTCTCTCAGACTGATTTACTGACTGATTTTAAAACAAATTTTTAAAAAATCAATGTGAAGCCAAGTCATATTTAGTAATTACTATTTACCAAGCACATACTACATGCCAGGCACAATGGAAAGCACTTTAAAAAATGCCAAGTATCTTATTTCATCCTTACAATAACCCCGAGAGGTAGGTATTATTATTTCAGTTTTGCAGATGAGGAAACCAAAGCTCAGAAAGGCTAAGAAAATTGCTCATAGGCATTTGATTCAAACCCAGGTCTGCTTTACTTAACAAGTTCTGTTAAGTTAACAGGAGCCTAGAGAGCTTTACATGTGTTTCTTTTTTAGCCTTGTCCCCCTCCCACTCCTGTTGAAAATGGGCACCCCTGCTTTACCAAAGTCTTGTTGAGTGCATGGAACGTTCTAGAGTTGACATTACCAGAAAATTCATACACCTGAAGTCCCAGAAGATGGCCACTTGACAAATTCTAGATCCTTGTGTCCATCTGCCAAATTTGCAATTACTCCATAATTTGCTTTAACCACAAACATAAGCCTTGCTATTGACTGAGTAAACTGAGTAGGGCTTTTTGGATTTTTATTCTGTTTCCCAAAATATGATGAACTGAAATCATCTGATGATGAGCTTGTACTTGAAACTGGAGTGGCTGAGGGTGGAGTGAGTCACTGTGAGTTTATACCTGTAAGTCAATTCCTAAAATGGTGTGCTATTGCCAGATCCTGATCTCAGCAGCCTGTTTAGCCATATTGGGAGTTACAAGGACAATCTAAGAGCATCCCTTGCCCTTGAGGAGTTTGAAATCTTGTTTAGGTCTCAAATTAACATGTGTGGAATTGTATCTAGCACATAGTAGGTGTTTGATAGCCATGTATTTATTTAGCAAACATTTAATGAGCACCTACTATGTGCTGGGTACTGTGTCAGGGAGCTGCAGATACACAGTGATGCTTCCCTGCCCTGCAGGTGCTCACAGCTCATGCAGTGACAGACTTTGACAACAGATAGTTACAGGCTGATGTAATAAGGGCTAAAGTGGGTCAGGAAGGCTCTTCCCAGGAGAGCTGGCAAAGGCTGATGGACAAAGTGACTTTTGAGTTGGAGGTTGAAGGCTGAGCATATTATGGACAGAAGAGGAGGGGAGGCATTCCAGGCATAGAGTGAGGCAAATGCAGAGGCTACGGGTGCCAGGAAGACAGGGGCTGTGCCCTGTTAATCTCTATGCTTATTCCCAGCTCCTTGAACCATTCCAGGTACATACTAAGCCCACACAAATGTGCATGCAATGAATAAGATATAGAATTGTGAAAACCTGTAGCACATTTGCAGAATGGTGAGGCAGCTGCTGAGCAGGAGTATGTGTGGAGGGGAGAGGGTGTTGAGTAAGTTCCTGTGGCCAGGAAGGCGGGGCCAGACTGATAGACCTTGAAGGTTGGAATGACCAGTTTGGATTGTGTCCCAGGGACAAAGCAAAGAGATGGGTCACAGGATCTTTGGCAGTGGGTGGACACAGTAGATGTTCAGGAAGATTGCCGGTGCAGGGCTGAGGGTGGACTGGATGGGACAGGAGGATGCCAGCAGAGGCTCAGGAAGCTGCAACAATGGTCAGGTGGAGTAACTGAAGGCCAGATGAACTGAGAAGATGGTGGTTCAATCTCACATGTCTTTCAATCAAAATAAAATTATCCACAAGACACAATGCTCTTATATGTTGAAAGTAAAATTGTGGTTTCCCCTAGATCTTGTCATTGCAAAATTTAAGATTCCTCATTAAAGCTGAGCCCCTTTCATTTTAGGGGGGTGCTGTCCCTACTTTACCAGTGCCCTAAGCAGGAGCCTGGTAGACTTTGGGAGTGAAGCAGTGCTGCCTGTCCTGAGGCAGCGAGGTGAACAGAATGGGATGATTTTGGGGAAAGTTCCAGGTGGCCACCTTTAGATTTTGGTATGAGCTTAGTGTCAGGACAGATGGAGGGTGTAGGGGTCCCCTACCGCAAGGTGTTATAGGGCAGAGTTGAGAGCAGGGTGGGGAAGGGCTAGTTAGTATGGTATGGACTAGGGGCTGAAGGAAACTAATTGGTTTATGTGGGGACAAACACGGAAGTTAGCAGTAGGATGTCAAAGAAGAGAATGGCCCCTGGGCATCAGCATGTTGGGGACATCAAAGTAACAGACTCAGAGGAGAGAGGGCAGAGAAGGGGGGAGGGTAGCCAGGCCAGTTGCTAGGACTCAATGTAGCCTGTTCTAGATTATTGAAAACTCACTGTTAATTACCACCTATGTTTTCCCTCAGACTTTTTGACAGTAACGTTGACCCTAACTAAACAATAAGAAAACAAATCTATTTTAAAAATGGTTCAAAAACAGTAACAGACATCCCACCAAAGAAGATATATAGATGGCATATACTCCTGTGAAAAGATATTCCACATTGTAAGTCATTACAAAAATGCAAATTAAAACAACAGTAAGGCATAACTACACACCTATTAGAATGGCCAAAAACCCAGATCACTGACAACACCAAATGCTGGCAAGGATGTGGAGCAACAGGAACTCTCATTCATTGCTGGTGGGAATGCAAAATGGTGCAGCAGGCACTTTGGAAGACAGTGTAGCAGTTTCATGTAAACACACCATTGCCACAACCCAGCAAGCATGCCCCATTAGTATTTACCTAAAGGAATTGAAAACATGCCCACACAAAACCCTACACCTGTATATTTATAGCAGGAAGTAACCAAGATGTCCTTCAGTAGATGAATGGATAGCTGTGGTACATCCAGACAATGGACTGTTATTCAGCACTAAAAAGAAATGAGCTATCAAGCCATGAAAAGACATGGAGGAAACTTAAATGCATGTTAGTAAGTGAAAGAAACCAATCTGAAAAGGCTACATATTGCACTGCCTCTCAATTTTGCTCTGAACCTAAAACTGTTCTTTAAAAAAAAGTTAGTCTTAATAAAAAAAATAATTATGTTGACCCCAGGTAGCTTTCTGAGAAAGTGGTTAATAAGCAATGGAGTAGTTACCAAGAAGTCAGGAGAAGTCAGTGGTCCTTAGCCTGGCATATTTAAGAACTGACGAAGTAAATAAGAGTTTGGTTTTTCCATGCTATGCCACTGTTTAAAAAGATGTTTACAAAAAAAACGTATAACTTAGGGAATGCTGTGGGGATAATATAAGTTTTAAAAGACAAGATATTTCTTATAAATGTAGTCACAACTCAATAAAAAATAATAAATAACAGCAAATCCATAATAGAGGAAAAATTGCCATAAAACATTAAAAGTGTTTCAGTTTGGATGGTGGAAATATGGGTGGGTGATTTTTTTTCTCCTCTATTTTCTGAATTTTCTAAAATTTTCTTTAATGGGGCATGTTAATTCTTAAAAGATGAAAGTATAAATTTGATAATATAATGAAGTTAAAACTAATATTACTTGATGCCTTTAAAAGGGGTATAGTTGCCTACTTTTTCCCAGTCCTGCCACTAAAGAATACTAAGGATAGAGATTCCATCGCAATCAAATCCTGGCTTAATTATGTCAAGCACTTACTGAATGTCTACCATGCACCAAGAACTGAGATGGGATATAGGAAAGAATAAAATAGTTTCTAAGGTGGGAAATGGGATGACTGATTCTTCTCAATGCACTCAGATATTTTTGTCCTGCTAAACCTAGAATTGACTGATGTCAACAAAACAGAAAGAAACCCAGTGTACTCATCTAGAATTGAGAATATTGGGTAAGTGGAAATGGGTTCAGGTTCCTTCTTGCAGAGTTGAGAAGCTGGGGAAGGGGGGCGGGTATGTGTGTGTGTGTATATGTGTGTGTGTGTAGTGTAGTGTAGTGTAGTCTAACTTAGTGGCAAAACATAACAAATTATCCACGAATGGAAGCTTCTAGTATTATGAATTCTGAAATTCCTTACAGCTCTTCCGTTCTATGATTTTCAGCTCTGTGTCCAGGGTCAGTGATGTTGATGAAGTTGGTGGTCATGGTGGGGATGTTATCCTTTAAGGGCCCTCTTTCTCCTGTGGTCATTCCCTACTGAGCAAGGGTTCTACAGAAGACACATCTACCTGGTCACAGGAAAGCTAGTCACCGAGGTGGCCTCATGTCTCTGTCTGCCTTGGACAAGCTTGGGTGGACATGCCATTGCTTTCCCTGGATTTCCAGCACAGAGTCTAAGTCTCTGTTTCCTGATCTGAAAAGTTGCCACAGCCACATAGGATTGCTGTGAGGAATAAATTCATTTACTTATCAAATATTTATTGAGTGCTTACTATATGCCAGGCATTGTTCAAGGTGCTGGGAATACAAGAATGAATAAAGCAGACAAAGGCTGCACACCCGACACTTAGCAAGTACCCAAACATCAATTTCTCCACTTGCATTTAATTCAAATTGAAACAAGGCTGTGATGGAAACCAAAGAGATTCTCAATTCAGAAGAACCAGTCTTGTCTCTCTAAAATTCCTTTAAAGAATTTGGGTGCAGCCCTCGCTGGTATGGCCAAGTTGATTGGAGCATCTTCCTGTGCACTGAAAGGTTGCTGGTTCCAGTCCCAGCCAGGACACATACCCAGATTATGGGTTCATTCCCCAGTGGAGGCCCATACTGTGGGAGCGCATATGGGAAGCAACCAATTGATGTTCCTCTCTCTCTCTCTCTTTCCCTCTCACTCTTCCCCTCTCTCTAAAATCATTAAAACATATTTTCAGGTGAGGATTAAAATTTTTTCAGTGCAAAATATGGGCCATTACCAGCTCATCATCCACTATCTTTCTTCCCTTTCATGTTGGCCTTGAAAAGGGAGAGGTTGGGTGAATAGGGACCGTGTACTTTCATCCTGACATATAAAGCCTTAGTCTTAGCTTTCAGATTCCCCACAGCACAGTTCTGCATTTCCTCTGCGACATATCCTGACATGTCGAACGAAAGGAAACACAAAATGAAAATGAAACATCGTTCCACCTGAGTCACTGTCTGTGTTTCTTTTTTATCACCAAAGCGATGAACTCCCACACAATTGAGGCTTGTTCTATTTAAGTTTTAAGACGTCATCTTTGTAATTACAGCACACTATTATTGCTATAAAGTAAACAATCAGAAAACAGGTTCTTAGAAACATCTCTCTGATTCATGAATATTTGGATGGTGAAGTCACCGAGGTGGAATGTTAACTTTGCTAACATGCTGATGATAAAGATCAGTGGACACTAATACTACACAGTGGCATTTAGCCTTAGTCTGCTGTGGAAAAGTAAGGTGGAAAACTGGGCAGTTATTTTGTAATGCTCATTTGGAGTAATATAAGTTTAAAAAATTAAGTAGTTTTTCTAATGTTGTGAAACTCACTTGACTTGCATTTATTAATTCATTGAAAAAATATTTAGAGTGCCAGCCTCCTGGCTTGACACACCTTCTCTGCCTAGTCTTTCCATCTCAGGTGGGGCCACGCCCACGGGCACTTTAAGCTCCAACCACTTGAGGCGCTAGTGGTTTCTCATTGAGCCTTTTCACCTGGCTACCTTGTCTCTGCTGATCCCTTGGCCTGGATTTCCTCCTACTCCCCCCACCCAGCCCTCTCCAATTGCTATTTTATTTTATCTTTGACAATTCAGTTCCAAAGTCACTTCTTCATGCACGTAATGGAATGTTAGTTACACCGGGATTAGCTATGTAATTTGTAATTTAAAGAAAAATGTGGATCCCTGTACAAAAATTATTAAGAATTTCAGGCTGGTAACAGCAGAGGATTAAACCAAGTATGGAACCTTTTAAGAGCGGTACTGCACAGACCATACTCTCATGAAGCCAGCCCTGGTCAGACCTTTTCTGTGTTCCTATAATTCTTAGTGGTAGTGTTTCTTGGCCATTCAGCATCTATCCACCCTAATTCAGGTAACAGTTTCCCAGTTTTCCTTTCGTAAAGCCATTCCCCTCACATTCCTGGTCTTTGTGCCTTGGGTGATTAGTCACAGCAAACCATGCGATAGGCCACGGCAATTGGTCCAGGAATGGGCTTGAGAACCAGTCAGAGCCACCCAACTGCTGGGAGCATCTGGCTGGGGCTGCTGGAGACCAGCCCTCTCCTTTCCCTGCTGGACTTGAATGTGGGGGAGACAGATGTTGCTGGGGTTGCCATGTGGAGCCAGAGGTAAGGGGGAGGCACATTTACTGTGCACTTTTCAGTTAGGCGAGACATTAATCCCCCCTTTTTGCTTAAGCCATTTTGAAGTGGGTTTTCTGACACTTGCAAACAAAAGTCCAAGGGGAACCACACTTATTTGTCCGTGTTTCCCCACTGTTCTGGGAGCTCTTTGGGAACAAGCAGCCTGTTTTGCTCATCTTATTAGCCCTAGTGCTTGGGATAGTATTAACCCTTTTCGGTCCAACGTGGAGGCTGACTCGACAGACCAGGCTCTAGGAGCAGGTCCAGCGTCGAGGCTGAGGTCGACACTGCAAACTGGTTCAACATTCAATCCCGTCAATAAATTTGGACCAGACTGTTTGAATTCCA
Organism: Myotis lucifugus; assembly: GCF_000147115.1. Lineage (NCBI taxonomy): Eukaryota > Metazoa > Chordata > Mammalia > Chiroptera > Vespertilionidae > Myotis > Myotis lucifugus. The sequence goes on from NW_005871113.1 coordinate 4,203,060, forward strand.
AAAATAAAATTGGACCACAAAGGGTTAAAATAGGCTTTCATTTTTTAAATAAATAAAATGATTGTCATAGTAGATTGCAGAACAACAGTTGACAGCCTCACCTCCATTACCCTGCTTTTTGTTATGACATTTAACTGGTCTGTAAAATCGAGATGACCGTGAGCCCCTATCACACTTCCGTTCAGTTTGGTACATGCTAAGTCCAGGTGACCTGGCAATCAATAGGTTAATTCTGCTCATGGGTGCTGGCAGCACCCTCTTTTTTCTCCTGAGGTAGAGACCTGTGAGGGGCTCCAGGATACAAAGCACATTCACACCCACTAATTCCTATGCTTTCCACACAACCATAAAATCAGGGCAGGGAGGGTTATCTCCATTTTACTGACTAGAAGTTAAGACAAGAGTCTGAATAGTTTTGCCAAGATCTAGAGCAATGCTGGTAGGTATAATAGCTACCCACCACCTGTGGCCTTTGAACACCTGACTGTGGCTAATCCAAACTGGCTTGTGCTGTAAGTGTAAAATACACAACCAGATTTGGAAGACTTAATACAAAAAACAAAACAAAAAAACCCAACACAACAACAACAACAAAACACCAAACAGTAAAATAACACATTAATACTTTTTACATTAATTACATGTTGAGATGATATTTTGAATATATTGGGTTAAATAAAATATATTATTAAAATGAAGGTCACTTATTTACTTTTAATTTTATTAATGTAATTAGGAAATTTAAAATTATATGTGTGGCTCACATTTATGGCTCATATTTTATTCTACTGGATAACTGATCTAGCATCTTGGCTCCTGTTGTTTCTACTTATAGACACATGCTCTCCTCCTCCCTCCTACCGTCCTCATCTGTGGCTCTTCTCCCCCACTATTTTTGCTGTCTTCTTCCTCCTGGCTCCTCTGTCCTTCTTCTCTAATAAGGCAGAATGTGTAAGAGGTAGCCTGACTTTTTAAGTCCGTCAGTCACTTGTTGGTCTCTGCTAATATTAAAGACACAAAAAGGCACAGCATTAACTCTGAACTTTGGAAAATTAGGTGTTGTTTTTTAGTTCATATTCTCTGAATATTTACTTCTAAAATGTTACTATATATATTTATTTACTTATGAAAGAAAAATAATGAACCCAGGCTGGGAAGTTATAATAAAGCATATTCTAGTCCTTGCCAGTATTTCATTAAGTTCATGAAGTATGTAGGCTCCCTGGGACGTGCCTTAGCCTCGTGTGTCATTTCTCCAGGCCCATCTGCAGGGTCTGCTGGCCAGCTGCTGTTCAGCCTCACCGATCCTCAAATTAGAGGAAATGGAATTCAATTCCAGGAAGAGGGTGAGACCAGACAGAAGGAAGACTTACTCTCTGTGAAAGCATGGTCATTAGGGCAGGATATCAAGGCAGGTGGGTGAGGATTCCTTTCAGGCAGTTGTCTGTGGCTCTGAGTGGGTACCCATTTATAGGCAACTCAAAAACTAACTGCAAATAGGGAAGCATCTTGAAATCTGAAAGCTTAAGAATTCTGGGAGTGGCTGTTCAGCATCACATATTAAGAAGGGACAGTGGGGATTGAGGATCTACGGGACTAATAGAAGACAGTTCTAGGACTGAGGATGGTAATTGATATAAATATATGCACAGAGAAACACAGACACATGCTTAACATCACTTACAAAGACTTAAGAGCACTTATTTTAAAATGCCTTGTTATCCATGGATAGATCAGGCTGGAACCCACTGATCCATCTTAATATCTCTGGAAGTGGGACCATCAGACACTGAGAGCCTCTTGCTGTGATGTAATAGGGGGCACACAGCTCACCAAAGCAACTGAACCTGAATTTTAAACAATCTAGATCTGACCATTGGTTTTCAGGGAATTTAGGGCATAGAGGAAATGATTAAACAATACAGTGAGGATGCAATCAGTTAAATCCAGAATGGGGGAAATTCTACGGGACAAGGTACTTTGTTTTGTGGTGTTTTTTGTTTTTTTCCCAACAAATAAATAGCACACAAAAAAAAACAAAGGAAAAGGAATTATTATAGATTAAAGGAGATTTAAGTGATAGATCACCAAATGCAACACGTGTACCTTATTTGGCTCCTGACTCAAACTAAACTGTATAATGACATTTAAAGAGATAATTTTGGAAACAGGAACATAGGCTAATTAGATGATATTAGGAGATTATTGTTAATATTGTTAGTATATTGTGATTATTATTTTAAAAGTTCTTATCAGTCTTAAAGGGGAATGGAATTCTGATATATGCTGCAGCATGGATGAACTTTGAAACCATAAGGCTAAGTGAACTAAGGCAGTCACAGAAGGACTAATACCATATGATTCCACTTCTATGAGGTATCTAGAATAGGTGATTTTATAGATGCAAAAATTAGAACAATGGTTATCAGGGCTGTGGTGAAAGGAGAATGGGAGTTGTTGTTAATGGGTACAGAGTTTCAGATTTAGATGACGATAATATTCTATAGATGTATGAATGGTGGTGATGGTTGCACATCAGTGGGAATGTACTTCATGACACTGAACTGTACATTTAAAAATGAATAATATGGTCAATTTTAAGTATACTTCAGCACAATTTTTAAGAAATACTTATCTGTTAATGATATAGCTTGAGATGCCTGTGATTTGCTTTCAAATACTTTTTCCCTCCCCCATAAAAAGTTGTGTGGAAGAATAGATAAAGTAAAATTGACAAAATATTGATCATTATTAAAGCTGGGTTATGGGTATGTGAGGATTTATGTGTGCATGTTTGAAATTTTCCATAATTAAAAAGTGTTTAAACAACTACAAAATGCCTAACTGTCAAGGGTAAGTGAATACAGTGCAAATCTGTCTACAAACATAACAGCCCAGCTGATTGGAAAGACACCCGCAATGGAGAGGGAGCAGGGCTGTGGAGAGCATCTGCATTCTCCATGACTCATGCATAGGCCATCAGTATCTAAAGGGTGCTTACTTTTTCAAAACTGCATCCCTTGGGTACAATGATTTTCTGACCTTTGCCCTTGCTGGAACACCTAATGCCTTTCTCAATCAGCTTGATGAGCTTCTGGATTGTATTTCTCCTACAGACATAAGGTACAATATCACTTAAGAGTTTTCCTTGCAATAGAGACGTAGTGGGAATTATTGAATGTAGTTAAGGAACCTCTATTTAGCAACAGGATGGTATAGCTGCTGGGAACTCTTGGGAGGGGTCCTCCCTACCTTTGGAGCCTGGGGAGGCTCCTGTAAAGAAGGTATGTCTTGAAGATATTCCCTTAAAAGGGTGGGGAAAGACATTCCAGTGAGAGAAATCAAGATATACAAAGGCATGGGAGCACAAAGGAGTCTGTTTCCCTCCAGAAACAGACAGTAGCCACATGTCCCTGGTGCAGGGACACAGAAGGGGAAAAGTGGCTGAAAAAGCTAGCTGAGGTCAGATTGTGGATGCTCCTCTATGTCTTGCTATGGACTTCATTCTTTCCACAAATTGAGAGCCTACTGAAGGCAACTTCCTTTGCAAAGATGGACATTGCCCCTTTCCCTTTGAATAAAAAAATTGACTGAGAGTAGGGATGAAGAAGGGAATGTGCTGTCTATTGCACAACCTAGGTCACCTGGCTATGGGGTCCAAAGTTACGTATTACACCTTGAATCTCTAATCTTTTAAACCTAGATTTGTGATGTGGGAGGGACCAGGGCAAGTAAAAGTGACCTGTTTATGTAAAAAAGAAATTTCAGACAATAAAGAGAGTTTGGTACAATAAACCAGGCCCATCATAAACATTTCTTATTTCTGTGCAGTCTCTCCTTATTATCTAAGTGATTGGTGCACTTACCTTGTAGCTAACAGTGAGAGCAATGAAAATTCATTATCCTGTTCTTAATGCTGCCCATATCCCATGCTAACTCTGTAAGTCTGTCAACAAGAGACGCATTAAGCTTATATTACCATTTAAAGAGGTGCCTCAAGCACTAGCTGGTTTGGCTCAGCGCAGAGAGCGTTGGCTTATGGACCCAAGGGTCCTAGGTTCGATTCTAGTCAAGGCATTCAATTCTAGTCAAGGGCACATGTCCTGGTTTCGGGCTCGGTCCAACGTGCAGGAGGCAGCCAATCAATGATTCCCTCTCATCACTGATGTTTCTATCTCTCTCTCTCTTCTCCCTTCCTCTCTGAAATAAATAAAGATATATTTAAAAAAAAGAAGTGCCTCCAAAATGTGCAGTTTTTGAAGGAATAATAATAGAGATTGCCATTGCAAAATGAACATCTATAGTTATGGCACCTGTCTTCTCATTGAATTCAACTTTTTAAAAAATGTGTGCTTTTTAAATGCATTTCCTCCCTTCCTTTACAGTTTTAAAATTGAAGTATTACATGTACAAGATTTTAAAGAATTCAACAGTATGGGAGTATACATAGAGAACCCAACAGTGCTCACACCACACCCTTGCCACCTGCCAGAGACCACTACTTTCCACTGCCTTTTTGAAAAAGTATTTCAAAAATTATTCAGAATGTTTTTAAAAAACAGTTATTTGTTTTTAAAAACAATTAGACAATAAGACACTGTCTATTGACTCACCTCCAATAAATATGAGGATTTAGCTTCCTAATTCCCTGCCCCCAGCTTTCTGATTTATAATTTGGTTCTTCTAGTGGTTCCCTATGTGCAAGTATATGATGTACTTAACCCTCCATTTCTTCTTCCATCTACACAGTACCTTTTGACTTCCCACTGTATTAGATGAGGATATTAGCACAGTTCTCATATTTCCACTCTCCGCTCTGCTTCCCGTTATCTGCTATTTGCACCTTGACTTTACATCAAGAATAAAAACATCTGCAATCAACTCTGTCACCACAGTCGAGTCTTCCTTGCTTTATGAGTAGGTGGATTCAAGAGTGGAAGGCTGGTAGACAGGGTTTGCATTATTGACTATGTAAATCTGGATGACTGTGCCGCCCAGGGGCCTGCTAGGATCATATTTCCTTCTCTGCCAAGTCAAAGTCACCACCTCTCTGTGCTTAAAGGAGAACATGCCTAGCAAAACCAGTCACATGGATTCTCTCTCTTTTTAAAAAAAAATATTTTATTGATTTTTTTTACAGAGAGGAAGGGAGAAAGATAGAGAGTTAGAAACATTGATGAGAGAGAAACATCGATCAGCTACTTCCTGCACACCCCCTACTGGGGATATGCCCGCAACCAAGGTACATGCCCTTGACTGGAATCGAACCTGGGACCCTTCAGTCCGCAGGCCGACGCTCTATCCACTGAGCCAAACCGGTTAGGGCTGGATTCTCTCTTGTGCTCAAAACTACGCTATGTTTTAGTTGACTTCAAAATGGGACAATACTTTTAAAAATAGAAATAGGTCTACCTAGTCATGGAAAAGATATCATACCCATGTATTAATTTTATTTTTTAATAGAAAGTTATTGCCCAAATCTGAAGACAATCAAGTGGTATCATTTTGAACATTTGAAGGTATGATGCAGGTGATGGAGGAAGAAGCTGGGTCCAAAACATCCAAAGTTAAAAGTCAATAATGTCCAAAATGGAAAAACCAGGAAATTAGCAGTATAAGCACATTATTTGTAAATACAAAGAAGAAACAGCTGAAAGAATGGAAAGTAATTGCCTTCAGGGAGTGGAAACCAGGGGTGCATTGCATGGGCTGGGAGACTGTTGCTTTTCAGTATGGATCCTTGTGGTATTGTTGGGCTTTTTAAACTTTGTACATGCATTGCTTTGACACAAATTAAAATTAAACTTAAAGGAGAGTGACTGTCCCTCTTATCCCACCACCAAGATAAGCACTGCTGACCCAATCTAATAGCTGAGGGTGAAGCACTAAAAACAGGATTGGGGCTCTCTGTGTGGGGTGAGCCTTGTCACCTGGTGGTGATGCTGTTGGGTGTTGAGATGTGATCCTCATTGGAGGACCCCAATGTTAGCAACCCCAAGTCTTCTGGCTGGGGCTGGTCATAACACCTGGTTGGGGGCTGTCTGTGAGCAGAGTGGGAAGTGTGCCTAGCATCCCCTAGTTCAGACTGTGCAGTCTCACTTAATCCCCCTCATTTCTGTCCAAGTCCATACCCTGCCCGGAATCTTCACATCCTGAGCCTCTCCAGTTTCAGTTTCTCCTTAAAAGCTCTCAGGTGGTAGGGGAGTTACCTGGCTACAGGAAGTAAGAAAAGCTACTTAAGGACTTAAGGCTCACCCCTCTTGATTCAGATTTATGAGTAGTCTCCCAGATTTCAGCGGCATCCTTCACCATCACCACCCTCGGTTACTGGTGCCCCAGATGCTGAGGCTTGCAGGAGTCTGAAGAGGGATCCCCATGCCCCCTAGAAGGCACCTCACTGGACTCCTTCTGCTAAATTAATTACATTTCCCCCATCCCACCCCCACTTTCCATCTTCACAATTCTGTTGACATCTCTTGTCTGCTGTTATTATCTTCCTACCCTTTGTGTCCATATAAGTTAAAATGATTTTTAAAAATCCCTTTGGTGTTATTGTCAACAGGCTCATGGAGAGAGAGAATGGAGAGGTGCATGTATTTTAGAATAAGAGAATGAACGACTGTTTAATGCTCCATTTTCACTGAAGGTGCTCCTAACTTTAAGACAGAAAGGCTGAATTTTATTTAGCATTTGATGCCCTCCATTGGGGGTTCACATTCCTGGGTATTTCTGTGTGAGTAATACTTTGTTCCTTGGCCAGTGACTTCTTCCCTGAGCCCAGCCTGTGGGCTTCTAAACGTGTGGGTTGGCATAAGAGGCACAGGCTAGAGGTTGTGGTCTGTGTCATGTAACCCACACCCATGACAGCAACCCCAACTTCCACAAAAGTCCATTGCAAGTTAGTTGTGTGGAATGCAAAATATATTTTCCTATAGAAACAATATAATACACAAATATTTTTGTTCTCATGCTAGCTTTAAAGAGTCTATTTAAAACTCATAGGTACGAATATTCTTTATTAACGTACTCATCTCCCAAATTTACTGAACACCAATTATGTGTAATTCGAGCATTATATTATTACTAGAGGCCTGGTGCACAAAATTCATGCACTTGCGGGGTGGCAAGTCCCTCAGCCCAGCCTGTGCCCTCTCACAGTCCAGGAGCCCCGCCATTGATCACCCCAAAGAGGTAGGCCCTGCCCACCTGGCTGGGGCTCCGCGATGGGTTGTCCCTCCTCCCCCTCTCCCTCCCCCGCAGAGGGGGTCCCCGCCCACCCACCACAGCCTGCAGGTCGGTGGCCTGGGCCTCCCTCTTTGGGGCGATTGTGGAGCCCCCCAATTGTTCGATCGTCCTGCCATGTGGGGGCCTGTGCCTCCCTCTGCAGGATGATCATGGAGCAATGGCCAGGCCCCGACCAATCGCATCGCACCCGCCTTGGCTGGCCTAGTGCCAGTGGGTGTCATAGCATAGTCGTCCGGATGGTCATTCTGCTGTTAGGCCATTCAGTCAATTTGCATATTTTGCTTTTATTATTATAGATAAGGCCCTATCAAACACAATCTTTTAAATACATCATTTTGTTCAATTTTTAACTTTCATTGTTTTTAACTTCCAATGGTCATCTCTTTTCCAAATATAACCCCTTTTTCTCTCCTTCCCCCAACTCGCCTGCCCCACCTTAAGAAAAAAAAAAAGCAAGGCTTATGTCAGAGTCAGTGAAAATGGTAATTGGTCAGAATCAGAAAGTTCTAGATGGTGCTCCTGCACCCAGAGGGCTCCTGGAGGGCCATGGGAAGAAAACCCTCATTGTGCTTTCTCCAGGACAGCTCAGTGACATTGGGAATTAGCTCTTTATCAACTATCTTTGGGATTCCTAAGGCTATAGCACTAACGTGAACAAAAGCCACTTTTTTAGGCTTAACACCAAAAATTGTTGATTATTTTTTTTCCTTCTTCCCACAAAATTCTAAGGTGATTGGAGCATGTTGTCAGTGCAGCAGCTCATGCATTTATTTTCTTGTACACCGATGCACTTCCGGTGTGCAGAGAGCAGTGCCGTGAGGAGAGGGGACAACGGCTTTGCAGTGGACATTTGAAACTCTCACCAAATTCAGTTCTTTGGCGCTTTCTCCAAGGTTATTCTGGGCAGGAGCTATGTGTCTCTAAGCAAGGGGTTCGACTTCTCTGACCCTCTGTTTCCTGGTTTGTAAAGTGGAGCCATAGGACAGCAAGTGGGAACGAGGTGTAAAGGAATCAATGTGTTTATACCAGGAGCTCAGTAAAGTTGGTGTTTCCTCCCATTTCTCCTAAGTTTGGGTCTCGTGGCAATGCTTGAACTACCTGCCTGAAATCACTTACTCTCTTTTGTAGGTTAAAAAAAAAAAAGGCTGCTCCTCTCTGTGCAGGGAGATGTCAGGGGTGTTGACTGCTAGAAAAATGTGGGGCATGTTTCAGGAGGAGGCCCCAGAGTCCTCCGCTCCCGAGACAGATCTTTCCTCCACGCCTTCTTTCAAGCACTTCTTTTACTGCCTCTCTTGTGACATGGCAAAGAGAGAATCTCATGACCAGTGGGCCTTTTCTTCAGCGTTAATGACTGTGACTAAAGTACGGCATTATGGGGGAGAGCCCACACACCCTCCCCTTGGAGAAGTTCCAAAGGCAGCGCTGCTTCTCCCGGGTGTGATGGGTTTGTGAACCTAGTCTTTTATGTCTCACAATGTAGAAGTGAAAATGCATGGATGCAAGCTCACTAATACAGAATGTATGGGGTTTGGGGCAGAGGCTGGCCAGCTTCCTTCCAGAGGTTGGTGCAAAATGAGGATAAAAAAAAAGTGAGCTGGGTAGGGCTGCCAGATGAAGTACAGGATACCTGGGTAATTTTAAATGTCAGATGAAAAAACAAATAATTTTTAGTATAAGCATATTCTGTGCAATATCTGGGATAAGCTTATAATAAAAAATTATTTGTTTTTATTTCAAATTCCCATTTCCATGGGCATTGTGTATTTTTATTTGCTAAATCTAGAAGCCCTACAGTGGGGGGCGGAGGTTTTTCACTGACCTACCAGAACATTGTTTTCCAGCTCCTCTCACACATTTAGAAACTCTCTCTTATTCAGAAACCAATGTGCTTTTTATAAATTGCCTATTTTAGATTCATTAAGAGGACTCTAACATCCTACTAGCTGAGTTCTAAGGTCTATATTCTTGAAAATAATCAAACTGTATTTTCTTAAGAATATGTAACTATATCCCTTAGCTAGAGACTAGGTTTGTAGCAACTTCAAATACCAAAACTGGCACCAGGTTTCTATTGTATGTACAGGTAAGTTATTTCACATGTATATATTAAATATTCCTCATCGGGGCAGGCCGGCTGAACCCCACCAGTGTATGAATTCATGTACCAGGCCTCTAGTAGGATTATAAAACAAACTAGGCAAAAATAATACCACACATATACAAATATAAATATATCCAACTAAAAATCTCAGAATTGAATAATATAATCATTGAAACAAAATTTCCTGGATGATAAAATTCCTAGACTTAATAAAACTGAAGAGCATAGTAGTGAGGTGGAAAGGGGTGCTGAGGAACATACCCATAGTCCTGGCAGAGAAGAAAAAGTATTAGAGACATGGAGGTTTGACTGAGAGATACCAACTGCATTCTAATAGGAATTCTGAAAGGAGAAAGGAGGGAATGACAGTCAAGTAATAAAGAGGATTTTTCAGAATTGAAGACTTTAAAACAAAAGTTACACTTGAGGACCAAGCATTGAAGTAAGAATAACTCTATATCTAGACACATGGCAGCAAAACTGCAGACCATTAAGGATAAAGAGATAAAAGTTAACAGGTAAAAGATGGATTACCTACAAAGGAATGAAAGTTTGATAGCAGCCTTCTCATGACAATAGATTCTAGAAGGCAATAAGGGTAATATGTTCAAAGTGCTGAAGGAAAATAATGGCCAGTCTAGAATTCTATACCATAAGAAAGACATTTCAGACATACAAAGACCAAGAGAGTTTAACAACCACAGACTGTCACTAAAAGAACTACTAAAAATATAATAAGTATAATTAACTATTGATTGTAAAAATAACTATTTTCTATAATTAAAAGGATGAAACTACAAATATGGACCAAAAACAGGATGGGGAGTAAAGTTCAATAAATATCTAGAACAGCAGTTCTCAACCTGTGGGTCACAACCCCTTTGGGGGTCGAACGACCCTTTCACAGGGGTCACCTAATACCATCAGAAAACACATATATAATTACATATTGTTTTTGTGATTAATCACTATGCTTTAATTATGTTCAATTTGTAACAATGAAAATACATCCTGCATATCAGATATTTACATTACAATTCAAAACAGCAAAACTACAGTTATGAAGTAGCAACGAAAATAATTTTATGGTTGGGGTCACCATAAACATGAGGAACTGTATTATCTAGAAAGTGCTGGAGTCCTTGTTATGGTCAAGAGAATAATGAATACTTAGTGCCTTAAAAATGTCAAGAGAATAATGAATACTTAGTGCCTTAAAAATGTATTCTATAAAAACAAAATGAAAAATCAAACAAGAACAGGGCAAAACTATAGAGAGCCCTACCTGGTTTGGTTCAGTGGATAGAGTATGGCCTGTGGACTGAAGGTCCCGGGTTTGATTCTGGTCGGGGTGCACGTGCCTGGTTTCAGGCTCCATCCCCAGTAGGGGGTGTGCAGGAGGCAGCCAATCAATAATTCTCTCTCATCATAGATTAGTGGTTCTCAACCTTCCTAATGCCGCGACCCTTTAATACAGTTCCTCATGTTGTGGTGACCCCCAATTTCATTGTTACAAATTGAACATAATTGAAGCATAGTGATTAATCACAAAAACAATATGTAATTATATATGTGTTTTTCAATGGTCTTAGGCGACCCCTGTGAAGGGTCGTTTGACCCCCAAAGGGGTCGAGACCCACAGGCTGAGAACCACTGTCATAGATGTTTCTATCTCTCTCTCCCTCTTCCTTCCTCTCTGAAATCAATAAAAAATATATTTTAAAAACACACACAGAAAAACCTAAACTAGAAATTAGGAAAAAAATAAATATAGGAGAAAAATTAAAGAAATTTTATTTAGGAAAGAGGAATAAAACCAAAAGGTGTTTTTTTTTTTTTTTAAATAAACCCTGAGCAGAAGTGATTAAAGAAAGAGGGAAAAAACAATAACAAAAAAACCACAAACAGAAATAGGAATAAAAAGGGTTTAGAAATAGTTAAAATAAAGATGTAGAAATACATTTTAAAAAACTATTAACAACTTCATGCCAATAAACATAGAAACTTGGAAGAAATGGATATTTTTTAAGAAAAATAAAATTCTGGAAATTTATTAAGATGAAACCAGAATAAAGCCTTAGCTATTAGAAAAATTAAATTGTTAATCCAAAGGTCTTCCACCTCTAGAAATACCAGGCCCAAATAGCTTTACCAGATCTTCAAAAAATAGATAAACACTATCTAAAAACAAACAAACACAAAACTATTTCAGAGAATGGGGAGAAAAAGTAAGATTACCCAACTTATTTTTTGAGATACTAAAGCCAGACAAGGACAAGTAAAGAAAATTATAACAATCTTACTTTTCATGTAGATACAAAATCTTAAAGAAAATATTGTGACCAAATGGGATTTAATCTCAAGAATGAAAGTATAATTCAAGATTATAAAACCTATTAAAGTCAACAGGTTAAAAGAGAGAAAGCTTTTTTCTTTTTAAAAAACTGTTTTTAGTATCGTCTTGATAAATGCAGAAAATACATTTGATAGAATGCAGCATTCATTTATACTTTTCAAAAAAAATCTTTGCAAACTATGTCTAGAAAGCAACTTTTTCTACTTGACAAAGGCCATTTATCAAAATTCTACAAGCAAATATTATACTAACTGCTGATATTTTAGAGGCATTTTCATTAAAGTCAGGAATTACAGACCTCTATCAGCATTGTATTGAAGGTCTTAACTAATGCAATAGAAAAGAAAGAGAGAGAGAAGTTGGAAGGAGAAAGAAAACTGCTCTTTGCAAAAAATGTGATTGTCAACACAAGGAATTTAAAAAAATTCAGAGAAACTCTTAGAGTTAAAAAGTGTTCAGCAAGGATTCTAGCTACAAAAATCAGTAGCATTTATAACAGTATTAACTAATTAGAAAATATAATAGAAAAAAGGAATTCTATTCGCAATAGTTAACAGAAATTGTGTGGCAGCTAGGGATAAATTTGTGTAGGACTTCTATGAAGAAAACTACGAAAATATTATTGAACAATATAAAGAAAAACCTAAATGAGTAGACAGAATTATCATAATCTTTGATTAGAGTACTCAATAACATAAAAATGTCAATTATCTCTATACTGATCTATAGACTTCATACAATTTTAATTTTAAAAATCCCCAATGTGTGTGTGATTCTTAATAAGCTAATACTGAAATTCATGTGACAGGGACATGAATAGTCAAGACAATTTTGGAGAAGAATCGGGTAGCAAGACTTGTCTTATTAAATATTTTAGTATTAAAAAGACCATGATGGTATTGGCTCAGGGGATAGACATATAGATGAATGAAAAAGAACAAAAGCTTAGAAATAACCTATACATGTGAGAAAACTCCATTTACAGTTAAGATAGCATCATAAAGCAAGGGGGGAAATGGTGGACTAGAACAACTGCTTATCCATGTGGGAGAAGAGAAATTAGATTCTTATTATCATTAGTCTTAAAGATTAAAGACATAAATGTGAAAAACAAAAGTTTGCAACTTTTAAAATAAAATGTGGAAAAATACATTTATCACCAGTAGGGAAAGATTTCTTATATAAGATACAAACATACAAACAATCAAATAAGAAGGATATATTTGATTATAGAACAAGAGAAGGTATTTGCAATGCATATAACTAAAAATAGGAGATATTTTAAGAAGCAGAAATTATGCAAGTTTAATTTTTTATCACAAGGCAACAAAACTATTAATAATAGAAATTAAAGCAACATAAAATATAAGGACTAAACAAAAATTTTAAAAAACAAAATTTAAAGTATATATGCAGAATCAGTAATTCCTTGGCTTAAAGCTCTCTCCATAATCAACATTATTGGTGATAAGTATTAAGCTTGATATTTCCTAGCTATCATATTTTTTAAAATTTAAGTTCTCCAAAATTTAGCAAAATCCCATTTTAAGGGAATACTCCTTAGAATTCATCTGCTTCACCCCCTTTGTTTATAGTTGAGGCATCCGAGGCCTTTCCGAGGCCTAAGAGAACTTTCCCCATGTCTTACAGGTAGGTAGAGTCAGAGCTGAACTTAGAAATCTGCTTTCCTGACTCCAGCTCAGTGTCTTTTCTGGTAACTTTGTTGAAAAAAGTTTTTTTGTCTTAATTTGACATGATTGAAATAATGAACATAGGATACTATTTAATAAGTGTATGTGAAATTTCCTATCATCAAATTGCATTACAGGCTGCTGCTGAATAGCCTCATTTATGTTTAGTTTAAATATTCAGCCTAGAAATTCCCCCCATTTGTAGTAATAAACATCATGAAATGCAATGTATTTTTAGAAAGGTATTTTACAAAATGCATTATGCAATGGTTGGTTTTGAGACAGGTTGTTGTCTGGGTAGCATCTGCAAAATAAAGTATACATGGGCTTCTTAAGGGCTCTACATATCAGGGGATGCTTCAATTATAAAGGAGACTTTTAATTTCTATTCTTTTTCATTGCTATGTGAAACGTGATCAGATTATTTTACTACCAATGGTTACTTTAAGAGTCCAACTATATTAATTGACTGATAATATATAGATTAAATCATTTGTCTTTATTCCTTACATGTTGAGACACTTTCGCTGTGTCTGTCTGCTTAGTCATGTAGGTAAGCATTAGGGAAATATACTCTTGTGAATACTGAAATCACAATAAATCACTAAGGCCTTAAGTCATATGTGACTCTAAATGTTCTACCTACCTTTATTCTTTCTAACTAATATACCTTAACTTTGTCCAGTTTTGTATTTACAATTCTTAAATTGTATTCTGAGTGTATGGTATGTTACCTTTAAAACAAACACAAAAAAAGAAATGACACTTGGAAAAAATATGTATCAAATTCAGAAATTCAGGTCAAAGAAATAATATTCTTAATTTATCCTTCAAGTATCTTAGCTCAGAATTTCTCTTAAAGTTGATATTATCTGTTTTGGGAATTACTTTTGGATTGTAACCATTCAAAATATACCACTCTGAAAACTACTTTTATCAATAAGAAATAAGAAAACTGTTTATATGACATATACCCAAATTGTGATTTTTCTGCCACCTTAAAAATGTTCAAATAATAGTTTTTCCAGAGCTTTGCACATTATTATTCAGTGGTTTGCTGTGTGCATAGATTTTTTTAAAATGATATTTATGAGAATTAGGGAAAGATCGATGTTTACCATTTGGAAAAATAATAAAAATAAGAAGATAAATGATCTTTATTTTCTAGCTTTCAAAGGAAATTCAGTTATTGTATGAGTAAATAAACTGTTTAAAAATTGAAAAATTAAAGTATAAGCACATAGCAGTTAGGATATAATTAAAATAGAATAAAAATTATGAAATATTATCAAGTATATTTTGATGGAATTACAGTCTTTATATTTTCATTATTTTCATGGAAAGGAAATATGAAAGTATTCAACTCAAGGATTTATAAAAACAACAACAATAAAATCCCTAGGGAATCAAGAGAAAGAAGAATAAAAGAAAAATGAACCTAAATGAATTAAAATATAGGAAAATTTATAGAACTAATTCAAGAGCTTCTTTTAAAATTTTAATGAAATAGAATTTCAGAGAAAGTAAAGAAAAACTATGGATAATAAGGAGAATTTTTAAATATAAGACAATACTTGCAATATTATAACTTATAAACTTGAAAACCTAGATGAAATAGGTAGTCTTCTGGAAATATATGCATTACCAAACTTAGAATTATAAAACCTTAACACACTAATCACAGCTAAAGAAACTAGAGAGATAAAAGAAAGAAAGAACTCCTTTTAGAAAAATAATTGTCAAGGCCTAAAAACTTTATAGGGAAAAATCTTTCAACTCTGAAGGAGAAGGGAGTTACTATGTCTCAATAATTACATCAAAACATTGAAAAATATGGAAAGTTTATCTAATATACTTTATAGAGATTAATATTTGAAAAATCTAATTGTACAATATATCACATCGCTGGCTAAAAAAGAAAATCCAAATGATTCTCAATAGATGTAGAGAAGACATAAAAATTCAACAGCTAGTCACTACCAAAAAATTATTACAAATTTAAAACTCCTTCTTAACAAAAAGAATTTATTTCAAACAGTCCACCATCCTGAAGAATGAAATATTAAAGCAATATTGTTAAAATCAGGAACAAGACAGGGATGTAGTTTATTGCCATTTTTATTTCTTGTAGATCTGGAAGTTCTGATCATTTAAATAGGATGCATATAAAAATAAGGTACATAAATATTAGAAGGGAGAGAACAGATTTTAAATTATTTGTGTGTAATATAACTAAACTCTAAATGCAAAAGAATAATTCACTTGAAATTAATATGGGAGTTCAAGAAAACTTTTAATTATACAAAAGAGACACAAAAGCCAATACTGTTCTATATAGAAATACTATCCAGTTAGAAAATACAGCAAAAAAAAATCAAATTACAATAGCAAAATTAACAATGATGACATTGAGAACCCCTATTAAATGCTTTGGAATAGCTTTAATGAGAATGTGAAGGATCCACATTATTAAAATCACAAAATATAACTGAGAAATGTACGAGAAAATTTGAATATTAAATTCTATGGCAAAGATGTTAGTGTTTTTTTAAATTAATTTGAATGCTTAATATACTTTCAATAAAAATCCTAATGAGATTCTTTTCAGACATAATTCTAATGTTTACTGAAAGAATAATTAGGCAAGAACAGCAAAGAAAATGTTGAACCTGAAAAGGAATGATGAGACCATGGCCCTGCCAGATTATATAATTTTTAAAAGCAAATATCAATAAAATAGTGTGGAGCTGACAAAGAACAAATGTACAAATGAATTGCACACAATAGATATTTTGAAACCACTTAATCTATGATAAAGGAAGCATCATAAATTAGTAGGAATAAAATTATTATTTAATAAACTATGTTAGGTGAATTGAGTATTTGGAAAAATATAAATTTGGAGATTTACTTCAAATAATAATCAAAATTACTTTAGATTGATAAATAGATGCAATTAGAGATAAAATACAAAACTATTAAAATAAAACACAACACTAAAAGCACATGAAAAAAATTTAAATAACTTTAGTCATCAAGGAAATGAAAATTAAAGCTACAATACACTACCACTGCACCCTCAACAGAATGGCTAACATCACAAAAGACTGACAATAGCAAATGTTGGCGAATATATGGAGCAACTGAAACTCTCATGCATTTTTGTTGGAGTATAATGGTACAACCACTTTGGAATAAAGTCTGGCAATTTCTTATAAATCTGAGCATACATCTATTCTATGACCCAGCAATTCCATCCCTAGGTATTTCCCCAAGAGAAATGAAAGCATATGTCCACAAAAGGTCATGTATAAGAATGTTTATTATGACCCAAACTGGAAAGATCCCAGGTGTCCATCAATAGAGGAAGGGATAAACAAACTGTAATATAGACAATGAAATATTACTTTTAACAACAAAAAGAAACTCCTGAAACACACCAACACAGATGAATTTTAAAACGTTATGTTGAGAGAAAGAAACTTTACACAAAAAAAGTCATTTTGGCCGAAACCGGTTTGGCTCAGTGGATAGAGCGTCAGCCTGCGGACTGAAAGGTCCCAGGTTCGATTCCGGTCAAGGGCATGTACCTTGGTTGCGGGCACATCCCCAGTGCGAGATGTGCAGGAGGCAGCTGGTCGATGTTTCTCTCTCATCGATGTTTCTAACTCTCTATCTCTCTCTCCCTTCCTCTCTGTAAAAAATCAATAAAATATATTTAAAAAAAAAAAAAAGTCATTTTGTATGGTTCCATATAATTCCATTATATAAAGTTCTAAAAGAGGCAAAACAAATCTATTGTGAAAAAAAACCCCCAAAATTCTGATTGCTTCTGCGGGAGAGTGGAAGTAAGTATCTATTGACACTCAGGAACTTTCTGGGATGATGTTAATTTCTCTATAAATATATTTCACAACTTTATTTAGATATAATTCATATTTCATACAATTCATCCTTTTAAAGTTTACAATTCAATGGTTTTTAGTGTATTTTTATATATGTGCAACCATCAACTCAAAAAAATCCCCACCCTTTGAATTTCTAAGTCTAGGGTTTATGCATTTGTCACAACTCACTGAATGATGCACTTGAAATTTGTGCATTGTACTGTAAATATTTAAAATATGTAAATTTTACCTTTAAAATGATTTTATAAAATATTTTCAAAGTTCTATATGGAAAAGCTTTTTCCTCAGAAAGGAAAATATTGATACATTTGATAACTTTTAATCTAAAAACCTTTGTGTTTCAAAAAATATATAAATAACTAACATTAAAATGCAAATATCAAGCCAGAAAATGATTATTATTTTTAAAAAACCATATTAGACAAGGATGTCTTTGTCTATATATTTGATATCTACGTAAAATGTTCTAAATTGTTACAAATATTAAGATGCCAACAGAAAATTCATAAATGGGAAATAAAACTTATTAATAAGCAAAGGTGGAAATTTCTTCATGTTAAATTTAAGTTATATATGGAGCAATATATATGTCAAAATCTCTAGGATTTGTATACTCTGACTTATTTTCCTTTGAAACTTATACTTATTCTCATTTTAAAAGAGATATTTAAAGTAAATAAGAATGGCTATGCACAAAGATTAAACTACAAGAAAGTTTATGGCAACACTATTTGTAATATTGTAAGATATTACCCAAATGTTTAACATAGGCAATTAATTAAATAAATTACAGTACAAGATAGAAAATTAACTTAAGACTTTTACAACCATTAAAAATGATGCTGTAGAATATTTAATAATGTGAGAAGATGTTTACATCTTAAGTTTAAGAGGAAAAGAAAAAAAGCCAAAACCTTATTTGATCCTGTAGGCTCGTCCATTCCCCTATATCCCTGCTCTGGGCACACAGGCATTTAGCTTCTGTCCACTGTCTCCCTTCCCTTCTTCCTCATTTCCCTTTGGAAGCTGTTCCAGGAGGAGGAAATAGGCTGATGTTGGAATTGGGGAGGGAATAAAATATACTTTTAAAAACACGAAAACAGAAAGTGTGAAGAACACTGTTTGATTAACTTTTTTTTGGTTGGGAAACAGTATATATGCACATGATTAAAAATGGAAAGTCAAAATATGCATATGATAAAAAAGTCTCTATCTAGTCCTTAGCCAGTTTTTAAAATCTCCTTTTAGATATATTTTATAGAAAGACATCTATCAAAAGCAACAAACAGCCCAGCCATTGTGGCTCAGTGGTTAAGTGTCAACCTATGAACCAGGAGGTTGTGGTTCGATTCTGATCAGGGTACATGCCCGGGTTCTGGGCTGGATCCCCAGTTGGGGGTGTGCAGGAGGCAGATGATTAATGAGTCTCTCTCATCACTAATGTTTCTATGTTTCTCTCCCACTCCCTTCCTCTCTGAAATCATATATATATATATATATATATATATATATATATATATATATATATATATATGTGTGTGTTAAAGCAACAAACGAAGAAAGAGGAAAGAAGGACAGGAGGGAAGGAAAGATGATGGGAGAGAGAAAAAAATAAAGGAAGGGAAGGAAGGAAGGGGGGAAAAGGAGAATATAGGGAAAAATTAGAATGAGTTTATTCTATGAGAATTCTAAACAGCTGAAGTTTATTTTAGAATATGTGTTAAACATTTGGATCTCAAATGTTCAGCAACCTGCTACTAACTTAATAACATCATTAAATGAATATAAAATTATTTATAAAATAAATTAGGATGCAAATGAGGAAACTTTTTTACTTGAGATGCCGCAGGGCAGTGACTGTGTCATCCAAACTCAAATGAGGTTTCCTAGCCTGACAAGCATCATGTACCTGCAGGAACAATGGAGTGGAGGATGTGCAGTCCAGACTGGCCTGGACGTGCAGCTCTATATCACAGAAGTGGAGGTTCAGAGCCCTAGCACTGCCCCCACCCTAGACTCACCGCATGGAGAGTGTGCCTAGGGCAGAAGCACCAAGTGACAGGCCCTGGGAACACACACACTTTCTTTCCTGGCATTATCCTCAGATGTTTGGGATGGGACCACAAATCCCGACTCTCTTTAACAATCATTTTGGATTGATGAGCCATGAATGTACTGGCTTATATTTACTGCTTGAAGTAAGCCTAACAATACGATATTAATGGGTGGGGAGAGGAGAGATCAGTCAAGCCAGGTGGTTTACAGAAGGTTAAGTTTAGGGCTCTCAGGGTGTGTCTTTCCCTGGGGGCCATCCCTTTTCCCCCAGATATAAATACTGAACATTCAAAGGTCATGTACTCAAAGAATGAGATTTGATCAAGTCAATTTTTATGTCTTCTTCAAAGACATTCTCAAGTGAACAGGAATATTCTTGTGTGTGATTAAACTTGGAAGTTTAAAAATTATTACTAACCTATAATAATAGAAGCATAATATGCTAATTAGACCGGACTGCTGAACAGGGGAATGACTGGCTGGACGTCCTTCCGGATGTCCTTCTGGACAACCTTCATGATTGGACCTCTAGTTTATTTATAAAGATCTTATAATTAGCTCATGACTTTTTAAAAAAAATATATTTTTATTGATTTCAGAGAGGAAGGGAGAGGGCAAAAGAGAAACATTGATGATGAGAGAGAATCACTGATCGGCTGCCTCCTGCACACTCCCTACTGGGGATCAAGCCCACAACCTGGGCATGTGCCCTTGACCGGAATCAAACCTGGGACCCTTCAGTCTGCAGGCCGACACTCTATCCAGCGAGCCAAATCAGCCAGGGCAGCTCATTACTTTATATATATATTTTTTTCAAAACGTTATTGACTACCATGTGAATGTCTCTTTGCTCCATGCTATAAGAAAGTTTACAAGTTGAGAAGGGATGCTGGGAGATCAAGCAACATGAGAACAAGAACAGAAGGAAGGAGTTAACTTGGGGATGGAAAAAGGAGAGAAAAGGAGAAAGAGGCAGAGAAGCCAAAGCAGGAATGGAAAGAATAAGAAAACAGAGTGATCTATTGCAGAGAGGGGATTTTGGAAAAGGCTATAGCTATACTTGTAAGCCCTTATTAAAATTTAGAAATATGTCCTAGCATATAAAATCATGGGGATGTTTTTCCTATGGAAAAAGGGCAGAATTAAATTTCGACAAGTTTTCCTTTTCTTTTGTATCTGTAAACACATATCAAGAGTGGAACTTTTGTCCTAGTTGGTTTGGCTCAGAGGATAGAGCATCGGCCTGTGAACTGAAGGGTCCCGGGTTCGATTTCCGTCAAGGGCCCATGCTGGGATTGCAGGCTCAATTCACCAGTAGGGAGCATGCAGGAGGCAACATCATTGATGTTTCTAGCTCTCTATCCCTCTCCCTTCTTCTCTGAAATCAATAAAAATATATTTAAAAAAAAGAGTGGAACTTTTTAAAAAGATTTTTTATTGATTTTTTTAGAGATCAAGGAAGGAAGAGGAAGAAAAGCATCGATGGGAGAGTGAAACATCGATCAGCTGCCCCCTGTACACCCTCTACCAGGGATTGAGCCTTTACCGGATATGTGCCCAGTCAGAGAGCTGAACCAGCAACCTGTTGGTTCACAGGATCATACCGGACCAACTGAGCCACCCTGGCCAAGGCAGAACTTTTATTTTCTTTTAAAAAAATATATATTTTATTGATTTTTTACAGAGAGGAAGGGAGAGGGATAGAGAGTTAGAAACATAGATGAGAGAGAAGCATTGATCAGCTGCCTCCTGCACACCCCCCACTGGGGATGTGCGTGCAACCAAGGTACATGCCCTTGACCGGAATCGAACCTGGGACCCTTCAGTCCGCAGGCCGACGCTCCATCCAGTGAGCCAAACCAGCTAGGGCAGAACTTTTATTTTCTAAGGATTAATCCAATCTGACTAGTTGTCCTTCACCTGCCTCCACAATGCCCAAACACCGAGTTGACTTTATTGTCGTTACACTGGCAGTGATGATTTCAGTTCAAGAATCAGTAGGTGAAATGGAGCCCGACAGGTCTGATTTACCTCCAACATATAAATAAATTACAATTGCTGCCATGCTTTCGGAATGGACCTCCAACATTCTGAGTTGAATGTTGTACTTTTGTCTGATTTTAGCAGTTGGTTTCTGAGGATATGAGTAGTTATTTTTCCTTATTAGGGCTGGTACCTCCCATAGATGTGTCTCCAAGCGTGGCCCCACTTGCTAAGCACCCCCATCCTGCCCTGGGCAGGGGGAACTAAAGGCAAGAAAACCAGCTGAACAGAAGAGCAGTGTTCTGGTGCTCAAAGCTCTTATCTCATTCATTAATTCTGCAGATATGTACTGAGCACTAACTACTGGCATGTCTAAGTTAGACATGGCGGGTAGAGTGGTGGGCAGACACTGTCCCTGCCTTCCCAGAGCTCAAGGATCTCCCTCGGAGGCAGGCTGAGCAAGTGCTATTAGTATTTCCTGTTCCTCTGGAAAAACAGGAGCCCCTCTTTTCTCTCCTGAGGTCTAAATACTTGACTCATTGTACTCAAAGGCTCTCAAACTTTTACTAATTCCACAAAAGAGCTTTAAAAAGGCATTTACCCCCATCGCCCCCTTATCCCCCTACCCACACCCCACCATGAGCTTCTGCTCCCCACCTTTAAAACTGGAAAATGATTTGTTTCCATCCCTGCCTTAGAAGAAGCAAGACAGTTTTCTACACAACTTTAGACTATTATTATAATTATTAATACTGGTAATAACTCGGCTTTTAGAAATAATTTGCTGGAGTCTTTAAATCCATCTTCCCCTAGAGTTGCGTACATGAAAACAAAGACTACAAAAAAGCTTTTCTCGTATGAAATGATCAGACATCCGGGTATTCATGTAAGGGTGCTAGATCTGGATTCCCCCCTCAGGGGACTCAGAGTTCACCTGCCTTCCCTGTGGGGATTCTTTTCAAAGAAGAAGAGCCCAGAGAGAGGGGGTGTTTCTCTCGAGAGCGTTTTCAGCTGCTTGTTCCTCCAGTGTGCTGAAAGGCCCGCTGCCTTGTAAACATGCTCTCTAATTCCTCGCATTACTCATAGTTTGAAAATCACTTTGACTCCTGAAACATAATGATGTTAATGTCAGATGAGTCAGCAAGTCAGCACGCCGCTCCTATGGCAGCTGTGCCTCCTGCCAGCTTCTCCACCCTCAGCGCCTGGGCTTCAAAAAAAAAAAAAAATCGAAAACAGAACCTCCTTTTGGTGGGAGGAAGAGAAGTCAGGCCCATGGCCCAAAGGACAGCTTCAAAGGAGTCGTCAGTTTCATTCCCGGGAAGCATGAACGGGAGGGTCAAAGTAAAATCGCTAACCCCAGGTTCATTGATTTGCGTGAAGAACACACAGGAATTTAAAGAGTTTCTCTGGAGAATCTGTGATTTTCCCGAAGGGATGAGTTGAGACTGATCACTCCGGTCAATATACAGTTATGATCTGTTATTTCCAGGGCTGTCCCTCCCCACCCCCCACCCCCACCCCGGTGG
The DNA here is from genome assembly GCF_000147115.1 of Myotis lucifugus. Lineage (NCBI taxonomy): Eukaryota > Metazoa > Chordata > Mammalia > Chiroptera > Vespertilionidae > Myotis > Myotis lucifugus. Next base: position 4,225,925 of record NW_005871113.1, read on the forward strand.
TTTCACACCCGTGGGAGGTGCACGGTGCAGGAATATTACCCGGGCATCCGTAGGAAACGAAACGGGAGGCTGCTCGTTTGCTCGGATTCCAGACCCTGTCTGGGCTCCTCACCACCCTCTTTGCTCTGGCTCCGTGCCCACTCAGACAAGAGTTTGCAGCAACTCTCTTGAGCTGTTCTCAGTATCACTCACAACCTCTCAATTGTTTTCCCTCCCTGAACTGCTGGGAAATGACCAGGAACTGAACAGGACGGAGTTGGAGGTTTTCATGCCCCGGGCTGACCACAACCCCCCCCCCCTCACCTTCCCAGCCCTGGTCACAGTCCAACCTGCCAGTAGGTAGCCCCAAACTGTCCTCTTCAGCTCATCGTACCCCACTTTCCCTTCTGAACTCAGGGCATCATTTAAATACACATTTTACACAGTGCCTCCGAGAAGGCTTCCAGGTTCATTATCTCACCCATGTCAGGTAATAACCCATATAAAAAAGTGGGAAAACTAAGGTTCAGAGAAGGGGTGCCTTGCAAGGTGGCATGATGAGTGGCAGAGCCTCACACCCAGACCCCAGGTCCCTTCTACTCTGCAACGAGGACAGCAAATCCACGCTTAGAGGACTGGAGTGCGCCACGTAGGGTTGGAAGGACCATAAGTTCACATATTTTTACAGATAAGAGGAGTGACCAAAAGCTAAAGAGAGGCAGTGACTTGCCCGAGGTCACATGGCTGGGAATGTGGCAGGACCAGTTGTCAAACTAGGTCTCCTGACCCCTGGTCCCAGGCTTTTTCTCTAACCTCTGCTTCGTCACTCTGGACTTAATTCCAGTTCATATACAGGAAGAACCGATGTATCTCACACTGTTCATTCAAAACATTCTGTTCCCAAAGCACAAGGCCCCACAAGAGGCAGAGACATCAGAGGATAATACACTGGAAGGAAGGGGTTAACTAAATCCAGTGACTTTCCATTATGATATGACTGATCAATACCCCAGATTAACTACAGCACTGATCTGTGGTATCTTCACACTATGGCATCATCCTGGCTAATTTCAAAGGCTGAGACGACACCATTGCCTCAATGGGCTGCTGATCTGGCCCCCAGTTGTTATAAACCTCTGAGAGGCAAAATGCCTAATACATCCCAAAATTCTGCAGGACCCTAACCCCAGGCCTTTTCAATCCTCCTCCTCGGACCACTTCTTTAGGTGCCATGTAGACATCATGTAGCTGGTGCATAGAACTTCTCTCCTCCCCACCCCTCAACAGGGCAGTGGGGGCCCTTGTCATGGTGGACATACCCCCAGCTGAAGGCTTCCTGACCAAACACCTTTCTCCCAGGACATTTTCCAGCTTTACCCCTAAGATTAAAGAAAAGTCAAGACTCACATTTTGAGGTGAGGTGCCAAAAATCCTTAGAATGTTTGTGGAATATCCTATTTAGAGGAGGATTTCTCTCCTTGTCATGTCTTCCCAGCTGGTTCCATCCTATTTATCTTGGAGGTATGGTTGGTCAACAAAAGTTGGCCCCGCCCATGTCCCCTAAAGCAACCAACAGCTGTTACTATATTGAGTGGGAATATGATGTCATAACATAGGTGACTAACCCACCGAGGCTTCCCTACGAGCCATCATCTAAATAGGAGAGCCTTCCATCATCCTGACCTTTTCACAGGAGAAAGCTGAGTGAGGGGCTTGACACTGCCTCCTAGAGCTCAAGTTCATGTCTGACCTTCTGTAGCCAGCATCTCTGAGAGCATTTGAGGACATACATGCCCACTCCCCCACACAGATTCCCTTCCCAGTAGAAGGTCACTTACCCAAGACAGCTTTCCTCCACTAGCCATCAGAACGTTTAATAATCACAGTAACTAGGGAGGAATTGGGGAGGGGGTTTGTATATATCTACCATGCTGTATATCCCAAGTACTGCCAGTGGTTCTCAACCTTCTGGCCCTTTAAATACAGTTCCTCATGTTGTGACCCCCAACCATAAAATTATTTTCGTTGCTACTTCATGACTGTAATTTTGCTACTGTTATGAATCGTAATGTAAATACCTGATATGCAGGATGGTCTTAGGCGACCCCTTTGGGGGTCAAACGACCCACAAGTTGAGAACCGCTGGGTTTGACTCTTTACATAGAGTTTTTCACTTAATTTTCAAAACACTCTGAGGAAGGCATAACCGTCCTGTGGAGTTAGGAGAAGCTGAGATCAGAGGCATTAAGTAACTTTTCTGAAGTAACAGAGCTGGTTATGATGGGGCTCAGAGTCCAACTCGAGTCTGTGAGTCCACAGTGCACCTAATCTATGTATAGAAAGGTGTAATCAGCTCACCTGGATTTCTTTAATAGACTTTATTTGTAGAGTGGTTAAAGGTTTGCAGCAAAATTGAAGCATAAGGAACAGAGATTTCCCACAGACCCTCCTCCTCCCACACATGTATAGCCTTCTCCACTATCAATATCCCCTACCAGAGTGGAACCTTTTTTACCAAGGATGGACTTACATTGACACATAATCATCACCCCAAATCCATAGTTTACATTAGGGCTCACTCTCGGTGTTGTAGATTCTGTGGTTTTGGGCAAATGTATAATGACATGTATCCATCATGATACTATCATAAAGAGTATTTTCACTGCCCTAAAAATCTTTTGTGCTCTGCCTTTTCATCCCTCCCCACAACATTATAACCACTGATGCTTTTACTATCTCCGTAATTTGCCTTTTCCAGAATGTCACATAGTTGGGATCATACAATATGTAGCCTTTTCAGATTAGCTTAAGTTTCCTCCTTGTCTTTTCATGGCTTGGTAGCCCAGTTCTTTGTAGTGCTGAAAAATATCCCATTGTTTGGATATACCGTGGTTTATTTGTCCATTCACCTATTGAATCACCTGGCTTTTAAAAGTTCATTCTAGTGTGGTTCACATTGAAAACCGAGATGACCACGGGGCCTGGTCATCTTCACTCCTGGCCCTCATACCTGCCTCCTCACTCCTGCCATCCACAGAGCAGCTGTCAGGGGTGGCCCTTTGGCATCCCTTGACTATTTCAGCAGCCTAGAAACTAGCTAGTCCTATAGGAGGAAAGCTCGCTCACCCATTTACCATAAAATCAGGACATTCCCTTCTCCCTCCATGCCAACTACAGTCTCATGTTTCTGCTCCAACCCCAAGTACAGTCATACGTCTCAGCAGTGACCACATAGCTTTCTTTTTTTTCCCCCATCCATCCACCAAAGTATTTATCGAGCACCTACTATATGTTGGTCCTAGATGGTAAGTCCTTCAAGGACATGAAGTGTGTTTATAAAAGTTTGTGTGCAGAGTTATGCCCATCACAGCACCCCATTCCATTAATAAAAATACTTGTTGATGCGGTATGTGTGTGCACATGGAGATAAAGACAAAGATTGATATAGTGAGAGACTGAAAATAAGCCTGTAAAACCATCTGAATTATTACTACCATCGAATTATAATACAGGATTATATCTACTATATATAACATTGTGTTTTTATTATTATTATTATTATTATTATTATTATTATTTAGAAACCCTCTTATAGCACTTTTCTGTGTTTTAGGGCCTAAATGCTTCTACATAAATGGTAAATCTACTTGTTCCATGAAAAGGCTGAACAGGCTGAAATATAAATAGATTAAAGAAAGTTTCAAATAAATTCCTGGAGGGCAGATCTATAACAAGTTATTAAAGTGGAGTTAGGAATGCCTAGGGTGCATTCCTAACCAATGAGAATGTATGTCATGAAGGGTAAGTGCTATAATCCAGCCCAAGCCATCTTGGTGGCTCCATTGGAGGCAGGCACTTAAGTGGGACAGAGCTCAGGGCTGACCTGGAAGGCCACCACTCAGCAGTTATTGGGGGACCCTGCCGAATGGCCTCTCCACCACCCTTCCACCTCTGTCAGGCCAGCTGCTGTGTGTGTCATCCCACATCTCTCCCCCCACTTTGCTCTGTGTCATCCAGTGAGTCACTGGCACGGTTGGGAACAGACCCAGGATTCCTGCTCCTTGCTTTGCTGGAGCTGTTTTCTGGAGAGCACAATCCTTCCACATTAGTGGCCAGTTACACTTATGGCTCTTAATGGTATTTAATGGAACTTCTGGCATAGGAGAATGATGGAAAGCAAAAGCTGGGAGATAAAAAATCAAACCCCGAAATGACACACAAGATCTGGATTACTGAAGGTTTAAAAATGGCAATCCAACTCATGTAATTCCATGGGAAATGGTTCCCAGGTCTGAGGAGGAATAGCCACCTCACCTGTATTGAGACTGGATGGGAGAGGAAAGGGGAAGTGGGAACAGCCAGGGGTCCTCAGAAATTGGGTCATCCAGTTCTTCCCTATGACTTCATCTCTATATTTACTTAAAGTCACCACTTGTCTTCCCTTTCATCACCTATATGACATGTGACAATTTACCATGCGCATTGTTCCACCTGAAATTTATAACAGATACGATCCATGGAAGGGGGAGTGGACTGGAAGTCAGGTGAATAGGACTCTACCTAACTGGCCATGTGACCCCGAGCAGGTCACCTCACCTGGGCCTTAGTTCCTTAGCTATAAAATAGGGGCTGTGATGATTGTCTTGAAGGTACCTCACCTAGGCCTTAGTCCCTTAGCTATATAACAGGGACTGTGATGATCTAAGCTTCCACGTCTGTGTGTCTAACCCAGCCGTGGGCAAACTAAGGCCCGCGGGCCGGATCCGGCCCGTTTGAAATGAATAAAACTAAAAAAAAAAAAAGACCGTACCCTTTTATGTAATGATGTTTACTTTGAATTTATATTAGTTCACACAAACACTCCATCCATGCTTTTGTTCCGGCCCTCCGGTCCAGTTTAAGAACCCATTGTGGCCCTCGAGTCAAAAAATTTGCCCACCCCTGGTCCAACCCCAATACTGAGGAAGAAGCCACTGCCCCTATAGCTGAAGTTGCCTGTGGTTTTCTTCATTTCCTCCCGAGGCTGTGGTGGGAACACACACAAGGTGTTTGGTCACAGGCTCCAGAAAACCTGTCAGAACAGGAAGAGCAGTGGCAGTGACTCCATCAGCATGATAGAGGGGACAGGAGCAGGGGACACAAAGGGCAGAGCTTGGTGGTGGCTGGAGCCTGGGTAGGAGGGAAGAGGGGTCAGTTTTAAAGACTTCCAAGGGGTGAGCTGGGGGAGGAAGGTGCTCCTGGCAGTCCTGGCATGTGTAGTCTGAGGATGGGGCTGTGACTCTCAGCCAAGGATGATTGTCAGAAGATAGCATGGCAGCAGCTCACCCACTTGGCTCATTTCCATGACTCAAGCACCATCGTTTTGCTCAAAACTTTGAGAAGCTGTTGTCTCTAAGTTGTTTTTGGCATGAACATGCTGTATAACCAGAAATTTTCTACTGCTTTATAGAGAGGGGATAAAGGTGGAGGTGAAACAATGTATTTCTTCTGTACTTCGATAGAGCTGGCCACTGGTGTGCCAGGTGAGGATGCTGTAAGCAGGATGGCCTCTAGTTTCAACAGAGAAACACAGAGTCAAGGGCAGGCCTGGCAGGGCTGGGGCTGGAGTGAAGTGAGTGAGGTGTCTACGGTGCCAACCTCAAGGAGACACTTGTTCTCAGGGTGGGGCAAGTGCAGGAGGAGCACCCCTGGGAATGAGCACCTTCTCATATGCTTTACCCTGAGGCCTGGGCCCCCTTCTCTGGGAATCTTCTGGCATAGAGTGGGTTATTTATACATAGGCACTGGGCTTGTGTTAAAAGAGAAAAAGCTAGTTCTAGGGGACTCAGTGTATCCAGAATAAGACATACATTTTATAGCCCACCTTGATCACCACAAACATAGACTCTGAGTCCAACTGATCTGGAATGACTTCCAGTTTGCCATTCCTTAGCTGTGGAACCTCGGGAAACATACTTAACTTGTGTGCCTCGATTTCTTTCCTCATCAGTAAAATGGGGATGATAGATAACACCCCAGAGATATGAGTATTAAATGATGGGGGAGAGAGGATAATGAAAATACCTGCCTATAGTAAGCCTCAGTAAATTGTTAGTTTCCTGTGAGGCCTTGATAATGCTGAATGATGAGTGCTTCTGGAAGTGCCCACGGGCAACATTAGCATAGGAGGCCGGTTTGGAGACCAGTTCACACCAAGAGATTTAAATAACTGGTTTCAGGCCACACTACTGGTGACAGGGTTTAGACACAGTCAGAAACAGTGATAAAAGGGCCAAGTTGGCCCAAGTTGATGGATTGTATTAACATTCAAACCACAGCCTTTCTCTACCAGCAGAAGTGTAAGCATATGGGGAGAGGGAGGGAGTCAAAGGCCACAGAAAACTTTCTGACTTTTTGGTCAGCATCAAACTCTGGTTAATCAAGGAGGGCTTCCAGGAAGAGGTTCTGGGGTTTCAGGGAGCCTCCAGTTACGTTCAGTTGCTATTCTTTGCTCATCACCATCTCAAGAGTCAGCACTTCTCAGGACGAAGGGATATAAGATGGGCTTCGACTCTACAGATGGGCGAGTGGAGTCATCTCCCCAGATCTTCCATTGTCCGAGGCCCGGCCCCTTTAAGGATCGAGACTCCGAGAACAGTCCAGGGTAGCCTCCCGGCCTCCCCGAGACGCGCTGACGTCACCCTTCGGGGAAGCGGCTGACGTCAGCGCGTCCTCAACGACGGGGGGCGGGGTCGTGACTCACCGGGCCGCGCCCCCCGCCCCGCCTGGGCGCACGTGAGCGCGCACCGAGCTGGTTTCTAAGTTTAGCTTCGGCGGCCCTGGTGGGGTCAGGCGAGGTAAAGGCGGGCGGAGGGGACCAAGGGGCTGGGGGCGCGGTTCTCGGGTTCCTCGCTGCCCCACCGTCTGTTCTCTAGAGGACGGGGCCCGGCCCGAGACCGGGTGGGGTAGGGTGCGCGCGAGGCGACTGCAGGTGCTGGGGCGCAGGGCCCCCGGAGGCGGCGCGACCTGGTCCCCTCCGCGGGCTCGCCCGCCCGGAGCTCGCCTGCTCTGGAGGCGCGCAATGAAGCAACCAAGGTTCCCCCTGGGCCGCGAGTCGGAACTTCACAGGGAGGGCCAGGGTTCTGGAAAGTTCCCTGGTGGGCCGAGTGAGGTGTGGGCTGAAGTCAGAACCGGAGTCGGTTTCCACGAGGTCTCCGGCGGACGGGGCGACCGAGCCCGTCGGGGCCCAGCCCTCGGTGGCCACATGGAGCGGCCGCTCAGCGGCTCCTGGCTCCCCGCAAACCCGGCCTGGCGGGTGTCGCCATCCCCGCGGGTGGGGATGTGCCGGGACCGAATTCAGCCGGGCAGGGGGAGTGAAGGCGGCCTCCGTGGTGGGAAGGGTCGTGGCCGTCCTTGGGTCAGCCAAGCACAGGGGCTGAAGTCACCGGCGGAGGAGCCAGCGCTGATGCTACAAAATCCAGGTGCTCCATCCCGAGCCCGCGGCGGTCCAGGAACCGGACAAAGCTTCGTGTTAAAGACAACAGTGCCAGACATCCTGTGAAACCCATCCTTTCCCGTTCTGGGGGGCGGGGGGCCGGAGCAGAGGGGGAGAGTTGTGGCAAGAAGCTCTGTCAGCGTAAAGTGAGCTGCAGTTGTGACTCTGCAGAGTGGGCTGCCATGCCTGCGACCTGCGGTCTTGTTGGTGTGGCATCTTCAGGTTTCACAAGCTTATACAACATCCTTTGGGGAGCTTCTGACCTTGTTAGAGGAAGGGTGTCGGGTGTTACAAGAGAGTTAAATATAAAGATAAACCGAGAATATCAAATGGTAGTATGAGCACGTTTTTTAATTGCTGGGTTGTTAAAATTTTCTGTTTCAAGGCTTTGAAGGCTATAACCTGTAAAAAATAAACACTTCCTCTGACCTTTTCTTAGAAAGAAATAGTGGAAAGTTAGTTGTGGGATAAAGGTAGCTTTGGGGATGATGAGATGAGTGAATAACACATCCGTAAATCCAAATGTGTAGTTTTCATTTGTTTTTCAAAAATACCACACTGGCCTATGTAAATTGGAGATTTTTCTCAGATATAAACATGAAAACTGCACATTTTAGGGCTTTCTTCCTCATTCAGAATCCATCTTAACACAGTTTTAAAATGATTCACAGTTGCAGCCTAACAAGTACATCCAAAAGCATGTATAGTGTTTTATATTGTTCATATAACAACAGAAGTCTCTGTTCTAATGTACAATTGCTACATCAATTTCCTCAATGTAAAGCCTATTTTGTGAGGACCTTAAATTGTGCAGGTGTGAATGATGATGAATCATGTTCTCAATCTGAGCTAATTTCCCTTTGGGTTATTGTGTGTGTGTGTGTGTGTGTGTGTGTGTGTGTATGATGCATAAGAACTTTAACATAAAAGATCTTACATCCAGATATAAAGGTATTTTAGTCCGGAAATTGAGTTTTTGCTTGAAAAATACTTAACCTTGGAACAGGCCACCTGCATCCTGTAGGGTTTTGGTAAAGTCTTGCCTGACCCCAGGTTGTACTTGCTCTCTCTGAACTGTATCTGTCCTCAGTGACTGTTCTCTGTGTTGTGATTGTGTGCTTAGGTGTTAGTTTCACCCACTAGACTAAGCTCATGGGGCTCCCGTTTAGTGTCTTTATCTTTGTATCTCTGGCACCTGGAATAGTGTTAACATGTAGTAAGAGCTACATTTTTTTTTTGTAGTGTTTTGTTTTGTGAATACATGTGGGTTACCAAAACCAGATTGTACATTTTGGGAAGGGAGAGTTTTTTATAGTTAAGGATGGAGATGCATACCTATTGAGCTGTGCTAAGGGACAGTTTCCTTCTTTTCAAGCCCACCCTAACTCCTCCCCCATTACCACCACCACCACCACCATCACCCATGAGGAAGAAACCAAAGGGAAAAAAACCAGCAACCAAACTATAAATTATTTGGGGATCTAAGTAGTGTGCTGTACTTTTAGATTCCAGATGGTGGAACTTTGCCCAGCTCTCAAGGCTGTAACTGCTATCCATAAATTGGCATTAGATTCTTGTCACAAAACATTTGGCTAGTTCACTTATAATAATAATTTCAGAAACTCTGCTGATTCTGTGAATATTTAAGACTGGTTGCTAAGTAGAATGTTTACATTTGAAATAGAATCAGTTTCTGCACAGAGAGAAGATTTAAGGATACAAAATGAAGAGTATAGTTACTCCCTTTCTTAGAAGTTACCATTGTCAGAGGGGGATTTTTACAGTAAAGCTTTGAAACCAGAACTCTTAGCAAACGAGAATTGATGCCACACTCAATTTTATGAAAGGTTAATGATAACAAAATAAGTTTTTATCAGAGAATTAGTTTTGAAAATAAATATGTGTGTGGTACATTACAGTGATACTTTCAGAAGGTCCACACTTTGATATCCACTATGTTTAAGTCAAGAAAGAGCGATGTGGATTTGGAAGATTTTTAACAAGATTTTAATTAAGATTTTAGAAAGTTTTTGAAAGTTCAGCTGAATTTTCCCAAAGAGTTACATGAGAATATGAAACACAGAAAGTAGCTTTCATGAAAAGAAGTCTAGAAGAGAAGAACAAGGGACACTGCTGTTGGCTAGGGTAAGCTTTGACAATTCCTACTCACCGTCATGCCACTCTCCTCACCAGAATACACCTGTAGGCCCTGTTTCATTGGGATTTTTTCCCTCAAAATAGCACCTTCTGTTATAAAAATAATAACTTCCATTTATTGAGCACTATGCACCAGGCCCTGTACTCAGTGCTTTATGAAATTATTCCAGTCCTGTTACAATCCTATGCTGAATGGATGATTATTTTCACTTTATAGGCTCAGGAAGGTTAAGGAGCTTTCTTAAAGTCGCACAGCTATTAAGTTAATTTACCAAACATAATACACATAAAGGGTATCTTTTATTAAAGGCAAGAGTAAAAATATGCTCCACTTATATATTAGAAAAAAATCAGGTGTGTGTTTTTTTATTGACAATGACATCTGCCACAATTATATTACTTTAATCAAGGCAAGAGAGCTCTTCCTGTTTACAGTACATTTGTTCCAGGGTTTTCAGAGCTTGGAATTACATTACCCCTCCTGATTTATATTGGCTTGGTTGACTTGGGTATGTCTGGTAAAATAACAACAGAGGGTATTAAAGAGGAGACATCACTTAATTACCCCTTCCTGTGTTTTAATGGTGTTTTTTCAAACCCAGTTTTGTTTAAAACAGTCATTTCTTTGTCTTGTAAAGAAACTGAGCTAAAATTATGTTTTAGAATACAATCAAATCTATCAAGTAATGAAGCTAGCTGGTAATTCTTTGACTATTAAATGTAGAGTTTTCAGCATAGTATGTAAGCAGAATTTATGGTAATATGGAAGTTTAAATCATTGAAATTTTCAACAGACTTAAATTATTTTCTGGTTAAGATATATATTTTTAAATATAGCATTTCCTTAGCAACATTATGGTCATAATAAAGATTTTTCTATTCAAATCCTTATTTTAAAAAATCTAATAACATTTTGTTATATCCTGTTTTAAAACATTGATATTGATATATTGGATTGTATAATATCAAAGTGGATTATTAGCATTATAAATAAATACAAAAATTACCTTCTTCACTCATGAAAAGAATAATAGAATCCTCTAGAATCACAATCATAAATCCATGTGATTCTTCTATGAAAGGTAGGAAGAAACTAACATCTTTTGAGAGCCCGGTATACCCCAAATCTGGTGCTAATAATTATATATAACTAGTGGCCTGGTGCACAAAATTCATGCACTCAGGGGGTCCCTCAGTCCTGCCTGCGCCCTCTCGCAGTCTGGGAACCCTTGGGGGATGTCCAACTGATGGCTTAGACCTCAGGGAGTGGGCCTAAGCCGTCAGTCGGACATCCTTAGCGCTGCTGCAGAGGCGGGAGAGGCTCCTGCCACTGCCGCTGTGCTCACCAGCCAAGAGCCCGGCTCAGGGCTCCTGGCTGAGCGGCGCTCCCCCTGTGAGAGCACACTGATCACCAGGGGGCAGCTCTTGCATTGGGCGCCTGCCCCCTGGTGGTCAGTGTACATCATAGCAGCCGGTCGTTCCTCAGTTCGGTCGATTTGTATATTAGACTTTTATTATATAGGATTACCTCATTTAATTAACTTTTAAAGAACTTAAGGGGGTAAGCTTGTTCTATGTGTGGTGAAACTGAAATAGCTTCAAGATAAATTGTGTTTTTAAAAATACAGATGAGCATGTATGGCATAATTCCATTAATGGTTTTTTGTTGTTTTTTTAGATTTTTAAAAAAAATGTATTTTATTGATTTTTTACAGAGAGAAAGGGAGAGGGATAGAGAGTTAGAAACATCGATGAAAGAGAAACATTGATCAGCTGCCTCCTGCACACCTCCTACTGGGGATGTGCCCGCAACCAAGGTACATGCCCTTGACTGGAATCAAACCTGGGACCTTTCAGTCCGCAGATCCGACGCTCTATCCACTGTGCCAAACCGGTTAGGGCCATTAATGTTTTTGTTTTGTTTTTTTAAAAAGTCTGTCCTTGTATATGCCTAAAAAATTTCTGGAAAGCCTGGCTAGTGTAGCTCAGCAGTTGAGTATCAACCCAGAAACCAAGAGGCCACGAGTTTGATTCCCAGGCAGGGCACATACCTGGGTTGTGGGCTCGATCCCCTGGGGGGTGGGGTGGGGTGGGGATGTCTCTAAAAAAAATCAATAAAACATTTTTAAAAATTCTGGAAAGCTATACAAGAAAATGTTAACAGTTGTTGACTCTGGTAAATGTTACCAGGAGTTGGGAATAGAGTAAGGAAAAGATTTTTACTCTTTATTTTTTTATTCTTTTGCAGCTTATTATAAATCACGGGCAGGTATTAATTTAGTTCTTATGTCCCTTTTAAGAGAAAGGAAATAAAAGGAGTCTTTGAAGAGTCAAGAGAGTCAGTATCTGCAGTACAACTTATTTTATTTTCTTCATGTGAAGAAAATGATATTAAAGTAGGAAAAAGGTAGTTGCCAAGTATAGATAAGCTCATAGGTTTTCTTTTAGGGGGTGAGAGGGCAGATCCTAGATTGTCTTCGCTCTGCCTTTGGACTTGAACTTCCAGTTTTTGGGCAAATGTAGCTCAGAGATAAATGGAAGTGGGGTGAAACAAAGACTTGCATGGGCAATATGATGCAATCACAGTGGCTCAGTTCTGGTTGCACAATGTAAGGTTCATTCTTTATTCTTTTTGCTTTGGTGTACAAAATGTGTTTTGCACTTAAATGAAATCCCCTCAATTATAAGAAAAAATTCTGAACCTCAACATGGTACTCATATCCTAAGACAACTCTAAAACACAAAGTTAATCATCCAAATATAGAGTTGGCTGAAAAATGTAGTGTATGCTATTTACAGGTTTTGAATTAAATAAAATGGCAGTCCCACCCTTAGTCCCAGGTGAGAAGGGCCTCTGCCCTTGTTCCTGGGCTTCGGGGGGCCCTGCAAACACACGCACTGTACTAAAGAACACAGCTTGTAACCCTAAACATCTGCTCTAGTGACCAACACAATTCAAATCCCAGGGGAACACCTCATCACATCTCTTTGCTATGAAGTTTTGTGAATCACACTGCCACCAGCATCAGAGTCATTGCTTTGGGTAAAGGGAGGATTTAAGTGGAAGAAGCACCTAGGTGAAAGAAAAGACTGGTCAAATTCACTTGTCAAACCCTTCTTCTCAGCTACCATGAATGCAATCGATTCTTGCATTAAAAAAGTACCCTTTCCTAGTATTGTTAGGAATGAATATCTTGCTTCTCTTTGTGCTCCAATGCATGGTTACAGAGGCATTCATGAATTAGCATGGTATTCTGAGCAGTTGCACATAGCAGCTGAGGAACATGTTACAATATTAAATAATTCATTTTGCTCTTTGTATATAGATAGACTGAGACATGATGTTCATTAGGAATGATAGCAACTCTTTACATTAGTAACAAGATGGACATTGAATGATAGATTGTGAATAGTTTTATTTTTATTAAACCAATATTTAATTAAATTTTTAAGAAAAAGCAAAACTCAAATAACTTGTTTTAAAAGTGGTATCAATTATAATTTACATTGTATTTTTTCACTTAAATGATTTTTTTGTATTAGGAAAAAATAACTTTTTAATGAAAATATGTACTCATTTAATGTAATTACATTCCATTTTTAATCCTTAATATAATTATTGCCAATAGAACATAAATTGTGTGCAAATAGTGATTATAACAACACACCTAGAGATTTCACTGAAATTAAAGCAATCACATAGTATTTATGAATTATGAGTCTTTATTACTCATCCAGCATGGTCAGCTCATTAACAGAATACTTAGACATATCCAATAATAAGGAAATTCTATTCTTTCATATTTTGCTCTTATAAAAACCATAGCTTTCACCTATTTTTATTTTTTATTTATTGATTTGAGAGGTTAATTTGTTGTTCTGCTTATTTATGCATTACTAGTATTGGTTGATTCTTATATTTACCCTGACCCAGGATTGAACCTGAAACTTTAGCATATTAGGACTATGCTCCAGCCAACTGAGCTACCTGGCCAGGGCCTCACCTATTTTTCAACTTGTGTGTTTTATTAGTCAGCTTGGGCTGCATAACAAGATACCAGACTGGATGGCTTAAACAACAGGCATTTATTTTTCTCACAGTTCTGGAGGCTGGAAGTCCAAGATTATGGTGCCACAGGGTTGGTTTGTGGTGAGGCCTCTCTTCCTGACTTGCATACAGTCACGTTCTCACTGTCCTCACATGGCATTTCCTCTGTGACATGGAGATAGATCTGGTGACTCTTCCTCTTATTAGGACACCAGTCCTATCTGATAAGAGACCTACCCTTTTGACCTTATTTAACTTTAATTGCCTCTTTCAAGGCCTTATCTCTAGCTACAGTCGAATATTGGAGGTCAGGGCTTCAACATAGGAATTTGGGGAAGCACAATTCAGATCATACAGATGTTATGGTGTATTTGTCAAGGTAGGAATATAGAACATGTTTTATTTTACACTTTGTTGGCTGGATTTATAACTTTTACATATTTAGACATATAGAGTCTATTTATACTCTTGCCTGGGACACCACAACAATGAAAAAGTGTATCCTATAACTTGTGGCTAAGAGCAACTTCCATTCAAATCTAGCTAAAGGTGGATTAACAGAAGAATTTGTTAATGAATAAAGCTGACTTTCAATGGAATGACTTACATTATGAGCTAGTATGCTCCCTGTCACAGGACATGTGAAAGCAGAGGATGGATGACAAGTTGGCAGGAAGGTTGGGAGGGATTGCCTGTGCTGAATAGAAGTTTAAACTGAATGATCAAGACCCCTCCCATCTTGAAAATCCTGCAACGACTCAGTTATCTGGAAATATGGGGTCTTAGGTCTTCCCCCTTAGTTATATCTTTTAGAAAACAACTGTAGCTTTCTAAATGCTGGGGTCAGAGAAGTTTCCCTCCGGCACTTGGTTTCTTCTGAACATTGGAATCTATATTATCTTTCCATATTATCTTTTCAGCCACAAAAATTGTTTTTAAGTTGTATGTGCTTTCAAAGACAGACTTTTGGAATCTAATATTTCAGGTTACATGGTAAAATTACTGAATTACAACAATAAAACAAACCTAAATGCATCATTTTCTGTAAGTGTAGTTCTAAGGCATTTGATTCATATAAAACCACAGTCATGAGGGTACAACCAAATTTTACCATTCTTTAGAAAATAGCTGATAGGTACATATGTAGAGAAGTGTAAAGTGTTATTTACCAAGATCTAACCATGGAAAGGCTGGAGTTACGGATAGTCTTCCTTACCCCAGAGAACTTTCTTTTCATAATGAGAATTTTCCAAGTTTTAAAAGGAAAGGTGAAAACTGTTGTACTGAGAACTGTAAAGTATGAAAAGATTTTGTGGCAGGTCCCCTAATCCTTTCAATTCATTGCACAATACAGCTAGTGACTTCTTGCCTGAGGTTATACAGCTAGTTACTAGCAAAACCAAGACTAGGCCTAGGTCTCCCGCTCCCAGTCCAGTATTTGCTTTCATATACTACGCTGCCATGTCCAGTTCATTAAACCATTTGCAATCTGGACTCCCAATAATAAGGATTAAAAGCACACTGGGTAGAATAATGTCCTTGTTTCTAAAGAAAAAAAAATTTATCTAACAGAATATCTAATGTTGTGATAATTTCTCTTTCTGAGCTCTATTATTCTAGTTACTGAAATCACACAAATAGTCCAGAATTCTCCAACTAGAAGGCCCTGAGTGGAGGCCATCAATTTCTCCTCTCCTCTCCTCTCTCCTCTCTTCTCTCTTCTCTCTTCTTTCTCTCTCCATTCCAGCAAGATGATAAATGTCGCCATCCCTCTTCTGTCAGTGTTTATTTTTTTTAATAAAAATAAAACCTATAGGCATTTATAATCCTTCTCCATAAAATGCTCTAATACTTTACAGCACTTAAATCAGAAAATTCTTTTTTACTTCTAACCTAGAGGCCTCCAAAGGAAAATCCTTTAAGATAATTATATATACATATCTCAGTGAATAGAGCGTCGGCCTGCGGACTCAAGGGTCCCAGGTTCGATTCTGGTCAAGGGCATGTACCTTGGTTGCGGGCACATCCCCAGTAGGGGGTGTGCAGGAGGCAACTGATCGATGTTTCTCTCTCATCGATGTTTCTGGCTCTCTATCCCTCACCCTTCCTCTCTGTAAAAAATCAATAACCTAGAGGCCTCCAAAGGAAAATCCTTTAAGATAATTATATATACATATCAAAAGAATATAGAAAAACTAGAAAACCTTCAATGAAAAGAAGGGATGAATCCATAAAAAGTAATTTCACTTGCAAAACACAGACTGTGTAAGGAATTGAAACATGAAGGAAAAGGCATCAAAACTGGAACATAGGTCAAATCCACCAAGAAGAGGAATGAGTCAGGGCAGTTACTGAAGGCTCAGAGCGATAAGAGCAGAAAACCCCAAATAGGAAACGAAAGTCAAATGACAAAAGCACAAAGGGAAATTGAGAATGCTTTATATAAGGACCTACAGGCATAAAAAGGAAAATACTGCCTTATTAGGTATTGGAGGGGGGAAATGCTTCCCTCACTAGCCTGGTTAACACAGAGATTCCAAGAGGGTCAGCACTGCTCCATGGGAAGGTAGGTCCACTGTCTCCCAAGAGGCTTCCTCGCCCAACATTTGTAACTCATGGGGAATTGTCCCCAAAGCCCCAATATCCTGAACTATCCATTGAAGGCAGTAATAGTGGCTTCCTAAAAGGAGTAAAGCAGACACTGTTCATAAAGCACCTTGAATAATGCCTGGTATTTAATCAATGCTGGATAAATGGTAGCTGTTATTAATGGCATTACGTTAATTCAAATTTTTCTTATGCTTTATTATTTATTATAGATATAGTATGGTAGTTATATGACCTTCAAATACACAGACAACTACCCTCCCAGGAGAAAAGGCCATTGTTTGTAATCTGTTTTTAGTGACAAATTTTACTATTTCAAGTTTATAAAAATAGAGCCAGAGACAGCTTAAGCAATTTTCTCACATTCTTCCTCACAAGCTACAGTATATCTTGAGGCATAATCTGAGCAATGATTTAGACTGATTTAATTGTAGAAAATCTATATTTGCCCTGTTTTAAATATTTCTTCCTTTTTCTTTTTTTTAAATTTATTTAGATAACATTGGTTAATAACATATATGTTTCAGGTGTACAATTTTATAATATATCATCTGTATATTGCATTGTGTGCTTACCAGCCAAAGTCTAGTCTCCTGTCACCATGTATAAGACCCCCTTTAGCCTCTTAATTTTCCCGTCACCCCTTTTCTCTCTGGTATCCACCATACTGTTGTCTGTGTCTGTGAATTTATTTTATTTGTTCATTTGTTGGTTTCTGTATGAGTGAAATCATAGAGATCTTGTCCTTTTTCATTTGACTTATTAGCATGATACTTTCAAGATCCATCCACATTGCCACAAATGGCAATGCTTCCTTACCACATCTCTCCTTCCCTTGCATTTCTAGCTTTCAGTTATAAGACATTGCATAGAAGAAGAATATAAATTGGTGAAGAGGCTACAAAGTGAACATTTATCCACCTAAAATACTATAGTAAGGACCAAAAAGGTCAGACAACTAGAGGCTATAAACATCCAGACTAGGGGTTCTCAGATTTAGTGTTCAGGGTTCAGTAAATTTTTTTAATGGGATTGACATTGAAATGACAACATTTAATCTGCCAATTCAGGACATTTACATTTTTTATTGATTTTTTACAGAGAGGAAGGGAGAAGGATAGAGAGTTAGAAACATCGATGAGAGAGAAACATCAATCAGCTGCCTCCTGCACACCCCCTACTGGGGATGTGCCCGCAACCAAGGTACATGCCCTTGACCGGAATCCAACCCGGGACCCTTTGGTCCACAGGCCGACGCTCTATCCACTGAGCCAAACCGGTCAGGGCCAATTCAGGACATTTAAAATAACAACTACTACCATATACTACTAACATTCTTTACTAAAAGAAAGACCATGTAAATGTTAAGAAGAACCTGGTAGGAAGACAGAAAGACCAGAGTAAAGGCAATCAACAAGAAGTGATAAATAGTACTTTTAAACTTGTTTCTCACTTTGCTGGAAACCAGTAATAATGGACAACCTAATTCCATGGACTGGTCTTTGAGAACTGATCCAAAGACTTCCAAAGAAACCTATTAGGGGGGCTCATACATGTAACAAAAATAGCCAGGTGACTTTTATTGAGGAGTTACTCTATTCCAGGTCCTGTGCAAGCTCAAACCCTAATAGGGGGTGTGTGCATAGAGAGTGATGATCTGGTGATGTTTGAGTTGAGGAGTTTGTCCCTGCTTCTTTCCAATTCTAATCACCATGAAAACCATTATGACCCAAGATCTCACTGGTGATCTGCTCTTTCTAAGAACATGACGATGACTATATGAAAATTAATAACTCTACTATGACAAAGGCTTGAGCAGTCCTTTGGAGGCCATTGCAGCAGGATCTAGCCGCAACTGGGATTCAGTGTTCTTCTTTCAATAAAGGGGCAGAAAGTTGCCAGGTTTTTTTGCCGCAAGCTTGTGTGTGTGACAAAGCACTGCTTTGACCAGTGTACTGGGCCTGGTCTGAGACCACAGCAGCCAGCTAGTCATGACAAACCAAAAATAGCCCCATCGTCTAAATCAAGACACATGGAGAGTGACCACCCTGACTCACCCAGACCCATTTGTTACGTACTTTATTTTTGGATGACTATAGTGGGCGCTAAAAGTGTTTCATTTACTTGTTTTTCTCTCCAAATAAGAGTACAAAGAAAGGAACTAAGTCATGTGGTTTTGTTTAACTTTCCATTAATGTTGCAACTAGTATAGATGGTGTGATTGATTACTCAGCTTCAGAAAGCCCATAGCTAATTGGTTAGGATGATGTGTCTCTCTGAACTGCCTAAACTGCCAAAATGATTTTGGCTCTCAATCTGTTGCATAAGGAAGTTTTGCTCCCAGGAACACATGTTATCATTCCAAGACCTTTATTGCTATTCAGGGTGACAAAAAAAAAATAAGTACATGGGAATGGTGATGGGAAATTGAATGCAGAGAGCTTGTTAGCCTTATTTAGACTTATTTCCTACTTAAGATTTGAGCTAAGTTTATGTGTTTATAATTTACATTGTAAATCTTCTAAGAGTAAATATTTTATCATGGCAAGTGTATTATTCTCCTCATCCTTAAGAGTTATTTCTACCCTAGCTGGTTTGGCTCAGTGGATAGAGCGGACTGAAGGGTCCAGTGTTCGATTCCAGTCAAGGGCACATGCCTGGGTTGCAGGCTCGATCCCTAGTAGGGGGTATACAGGAGGCCGCTGATCAATGATTCTCTCTCATCATTGATGTCTCTCTCTCTCTCTCTCTCTCTCTCTCTCTCTCTCTCTCCCTCCTCTCTCTCTCCCCCCCCTCTTCCTTCCTCTCTGAAATCAATAAAAAAAATTTTTAAAAAGAGTTACTTCCATGAGTACATATAATTCAGATTCTCTACCATCATCAGATCCTCCTATCACTCCAAACTCATATCCTTTTGTCCTCCTTCTATTTGCTACTCTTCAGCCTTCTCTCAGTTCTTGCAAAATACCAAGATCATTCTCACCTTAGGATCTTTGCAATTGCTATTTCTTCTGCTTGCAATGTTCTCTCTGTCATTTTACATAGCTGGTTCCTTATTGTTACTTAGGTCTCTGTTCAAAGATCTATCTTCCTTGGCTGAAATAACCCATCCCTATTGGTCACTCTTTAATACATCACCTTATTGTCTTCATAGCACTTAATGAATATCTAAAAATATTTTGCTCACCTATTTGTTAATGGACTGTTTACCTTCTCTAGAATAAAAGTCCCATGAGAATAGAAGAATTCACTAGTGTTTTCATATTTTGTCACCTTTATTCCAGAAAGTTTATTTCTAAATGGTAAAAAGGCTAATAATACATGGTCATTAATTCTCTTGATAATTTATCAATAAAGATGGGCCAAATGACTCATGATTTACATCATCTGGTGTGGCTGTCTATAATTCATCATATCACTGAACAATTACCAAATCTCCACTCCACTTAGGTTATATAGCTCAGTCTGAGAGAGCAATCAGATAAGGGCACAAATAAAATTTTAAGATAGCCCTTGCCTAGTGGTTCAGTTGACTGGAGCATCATCCCATGCACCAAAAAGGTTGTGGGATTTGATCCCTGGTCAGGGCACATATGGAAGACAACCAATCAGTGTTTTTCACATCTCTCTCTCTCTCTTTCTCTCGCTCTCTAACTCAATAAAACATATCCTAAGGTGAGGATTATTTAAACATTTTAATATGAAAAGGAAAGGTTAAATGCAGTGATTTAGGGTAGACAAATACTTCTGAAAATAAAAATATCGACCTTAACAGCAAAATTGACTATTCTTTGTAGAAAAAAACAAACACATTAAAAACAAAAGGCCCATTGTTTTCATTTTTTTAAAATATTGATCTGGAAGTTTCAATCAATGCAATAAGATAAGAAAAAGAAAGCTATGGCCCTGACTGGTTTGGCTCAGTGGTTAGAGGGTCGGCCTGTGGACTGAAGGGTCCCAGGTTCGATTCCGGTCAAGGGCATGTACCTTAGTTTCGGGCACATCCCCAGTTGGGGAGTGTGCAGGAGGCAGCTGATCGATGTTTCTCTCTCATCGATGTATCTAACTCTCTATCCCTCTCCCTTCCTCTCTGTAAAAAATCAATAAAATACATTTTTTTAAAAAGAAAGATATGATATAACTATTTTAAAGTAGAGACAATTATCTTTATAGATAATGATTATCTACCAGAATAATTTTTTTTAAAGGACTAATTGTGGATTTCAATGAGGTCAGTTACAAAATAAGTATAAAAAAAGTGATAGATTTCTTATAGAGCAGCACTAGTTATTTAGTAAAGGTAAAGAAAAAATAGCTAAAGAATGTTATGGTTGTTAATAAACTTGCTAGTTTTTTTTTCCTAGTGTTAATATATGACAATCTTAGATTGCAAAATGACTATGGATTTTAATGTGATATTATGTTTCCTATGAAAAAACATAACTTATCTCTTGTTTATTCTGCTAACATTTACACTCCTCCTGTATTTATAGTTGTAGAAAATATGGTCCCTGCTCTCTTGAAGACTTTATAATCATGTTGGAAAGAAAAAATGTACATATGTGAAACTACTAGAAAATTGTTTCTAGTAACATGTATTTAGTAAATACGTAATATTTAGCATCTGTAATGAGAAGACCGGGGAGCATCTGTACAGAGGTGCTAATTCAAACAGCAGGAGTACTTGAGATCACCAGAAAGGAGGTGTAGAAAAGGAAGAGAAATTGAGTTGAGGACAGATCTTGGGACACCTGTGTTGTCAGTGTGGCATGAGAGGAGCCAGGGAAGAGACAGAAATCAGTCAGTCAGAGTTGGGAGGCAAACTATATTCCAGTCCCTCCAAAGGTGAGGGAAGGAGATTTCCCAGAAGGTAGTTAACAGTTGCATCAAATTCTTTAGGAAGGTTAGTGAGGACAGAATTCAAGAAAAGATTTTACATCTGGCAGTTAGAGTGAGAATTTCAGAGCTTGCATATGAGTGGAAGGATTGTGGCATATTAAGTTAGATTTAAATGGGCAAGGTGTGAGATGAAGGGGGTAGATACAGATTACTCTCTCAAGAAATTTGTTGAGAAAGGGAAGGAGGAGAGAGAAAAGTAGAGTTGTTTGACTACTTTCTCTGCAGACACCCCACCAGTAAGTGAATAGCTTGCCCAAAGTTTGCAAACTACATACCAGTTCAGTTTATCTGTCACATAGCATCCCTTGATATAAAGGGTGGGACAAAAGTAGACTTACAGTTGTGAGTACACAAAACAGAGTTTATTCTTATATTATTATTTATTAATTATTGTATTATTTTTCGTACAAACAACTGTTGTCAGTCAGATAATGGCTGACGTCCTCCTGAAGTAGCAGCATGGACTGGATTCTGTGGAAGAAGGTGCAGAAATATAAATATAAGGGACAGCAACAGGCAGCAGGTTGGCAGAAACGACATACAAAGCAGCAAAGAACCACACAAAGAGCAGAGCCAGAAGTAATGGACTTGGTTCGCTAACCCTTGTTCTGTGTCTGGCACTGGGATCTGGTTAGGGAATGAATCTGGGGGTGAGTAAGCTCTCGGCTTAATGGTGGGATGAGCTACTGATGGCTTCTAAGCTGAAATAATGAGGGGGGTATCCCTAAACTGAATCTGGAGGTTGGTTTTAATGAGTCGGCTTGGGGAAGAGAAAGCAATCTTTAACCTGTTGGACACACTTGAAGGCAACATGAGTGAGGACTGCCTTCCTGTGGGCAAGTTAAATCCCCTCCTGACCGCAATGGACATGGAGAGCTTAGGGGTAAATGAAATTACAAAGGTGATCCTGAAAGCTATTCACTGACATGGAGGCAGCTGCCCCTCCTTAAAGCCTGAAGAAAAAAATTCTGCTTGTTTTTTGTTTCTCCCCCAATATTTCTCTGAGCTGAAAGCAGAAATACGCTTCTGTGTCATAATCACACCACTGGTTAGGAAAAACTTTTCCACCAAAATAAATAAATAAATGCTCACAAGCTACAATATTCATGTGAAGGTCCAACTCAAGACCAGGCTGTGCTGAGTGACTCGCCTTTTTGGAATAGAAGGAAGGAAGAGCTCACCATAGTCATCATTAGTGAGGACAGAATTCAAGAAACAGTCATCAGAATCAACCCACTCTTTCACCCACAGACTGCAAGGCAGATGAAAACAGCCTCCCCAGATGCCCTGTCATCTTCGTCATGAGACCAGGGACCGTGCCCCTCCAAGACCCACGTAACTCCAAGCTCCTCTCCTGCCATTTAGCCCCCATCATCAGAGTTATAGTTTCAGAGAAGTTGCCTGGACTTTATCCTTCTTCATACCACTGATATCAGACCCTTTTCTTAAGAGCCACTTCATTTTTAATATTGGGGTTCGCAGAATGACCTCTAGGATCCCTTCTGAGTTAAAAGATGTTAAAGGCTGTGGGCATGACTAGTGAGCTCTCTCAGGGGACACTATTGGCTTGTTTATTCCTCTAAGGAACGTCTAAAGATACAGGAGAAACAAGGCTTCCAGTGCTCCAGGAAAGCATGGTTGTAAGGAAGTGACTATAATGTCCCACAAAGAGCTGTTTCCTCAGGCTAAAACAGTGGGGAGCAGAGATGTCCCCGGAGACTGAGGACTGAGGATCTAGGCAGGAATTTAGAGGACAGATGGGAGTTCCTTTCACCTTTGCTATTCCAGAGTGACTATCTTTGAATTTAATGCAACACTTTATACATCTTTGTTTGAAAATTTATCAATAAATACAAATTTTGGGGCAAGCCCTGAGGGCTTGTGAAATTGGTATAAGATAATCATTGAAGATTGGCAAAGAATTTAGTCATTCAAAGAGTTGTTAATATCCACAAAATGGATATGCTAACAGGTGTTGTCTGGAGGAAATCATTGACTATCCCAGGCTAATGTGTTATGATAAATCTACAACATGACTTCTCTATTCAATCTGGCTTGAAATTTTGGAATTTTTCTGGGATCATTTGGGACTTTTAAAATCAAGGGTGGATATAGGAAAAGATCAAATGTCCAGGAACAAAAACAATATAGTCTTCTTAGGCATCTCAGCATAATCATCTTAACTGGCCTCTGGAGAAAGGACTCGTTAGGTGTGTGTTTGCTCTGGTCTTCAATCTTACCTAACAATTTATATCAAAGACTCAAGAGTAATCTCACAATTGTGTTATGCCAGCAATTGTCAACCTTTTTCATCTCATGACACACATAGACCAATTACTAAAATTTTGCAGCACACACACAGATATATGTAAATATATTACTGATCTGACCAAAAATAGGTATAATATTGATTCATTCACACTGTGTGACTATTGTTGTGTTGGCTGTTGTCATTTTTTTATTTGATAATCTAAGGGGAAAGAGGTCAGTGCCCCTGACTAAATAGTCAAGTATTGCATGTTTTAAAAATTCTTGTGGCACACCAGTTAAAAATTGCTGGTGTTATGCTGATAAGCACCCTGGAGATGAATACAAAGTAAGATATCTTTTGGCATCATTGCTTCTGGCAATTATAGGCTCATGGCTCAGGTAGGCAGGTTGCTGTGGACTTGGTCAAATTGGCAACCATTCCCAAGTGGAATCTAGATTCCCTTATTTTTTTTCCTTTCTTCCATTTTTAAGTGTACAACAAAATATTTGGCAGTAGTCAACCATTGTGTAGCTCTTGTGTAGCGACTCAGAGCTCTCACTCACCATGTGTTACGGTTTCTTACAGAATCTCCATGTCTTAGAGAGGAAGCAGGCATGAGAGAAAACTCATATTCACACGCGGCTATTCCTTCAACCCTCTACCCTACCCCCTTTACTGCCGGACTATGTTATTTATTTTCTCCCCAAGTTGGTGCTTGAAGTTTCCTTTAACTCCACTCACCTGGATAAAAATGTTAATGAGGAGGAGAGCCCTATTTCTAGACAGCGAACTTGCATTTCTCATATAGTCCAGACCTGGAATATAAGATCCAGCGGAGGTGTGGTGGAGACAAGTTTGCTCTTAGCAAAGCTTTCCCTGGTCTCTGAAAGGTGACTTATAGGTTTTCTCTGGCCACTGGATCAAGTCTGGAGTCCTGGGGTTTCACCTTCCCCCCTACTTCAGTGTGAGCTTGATAAATCCACAATACTGAATTCCGAGAAATCACCAGATTTCTCAGATCTTCAGTGTTTACCCTGTGAAGGGGGAATAATGTTGCTCCTCTCTCGAGGGTGTTATGAGAATCGTGAGCTAAGGCTGACGCAGTGCTTCTCCAGAGTTGCCTCTTAGTCAGCTTTTACTTGAGTTGCTGAAAGCCTCTTTCTCCTGCAAAATGCTCGGGAATGCAAGTGCAGAGCGGCATTTTGTCGTAGTGTCATGAGGAATACGGTTAATGGGAAATGACTTCAGTTTACTGCATCTGCTAGCAATCCTGTGATGCCATCGCAAAACAGAAAGCACGTGACTACTCGTAAGCCTGCTGTACCTGGAGAAATTGGATTTGACCCAGAGAATCGGGCCGTAAAACTAATCACTCTGATCCAATAACGTGGCCCTGCAGAGTGGCATCATCAGTCCTGAGACACGGAGAGGAGGGAGAGTGAGCACTTGGGGAGGCTCTGCAGACACACAAGCCAATGAAAAATTCATAAGGAGATGCTTTCTAGCCAATGTTTAATACCACTGCCAGGTCACAAGCTGATCTGAGCCAATCAATAGCATTCATCATCCTGAAAGGAACTAGTGATTGCATGTTTATGAGAACTGGAAGCTTCTCCAAGCCAAGGCCAGTTTCTGGTTACTTGGTATGAGTTGCTCTTAAAAATGTAAAACTTATTTTGAAAATGGAAACCAAGGTCTTTTAGAAAATTATACAGGGGGACCAGGAAAGGCACTTTTCAAATATAGGGGGTGGGGAAATGCTGGAATTCTTTTTTAAGTCAACCCACAGATTCTTTATTTTTCCACATAATTTTTTAAAACTTAAATTTTTTATTGTTTAAGGTATTACATGAGTCTCCTTTTTCCCCCATTGACCTCTCCCCAGTCACTCCCACCCCCAGCACATGCCCTCACCCCCTACTGTCTGTGTCTATTGGTTATGCTCATATGCATGCATACAAGTCCTTTGGTTGATCTCTTACCCCCTCACCCCCCACCTTACCTCATAGGTTGGACAGTCTGTTCGATGCTTCTATGACTCTGGTTCTATTTTTGTTCATCAGTTTATGTTGTTCATTATATTCCACAAATGAATGAGATCATGTGATATTTATCTTTCTCCGACTGGCTTATTTCGCTTAGCATAATGCTCTCCAGTTCCATCCATGCTGTTGCACATGGTAAGAATTCCTTTTTTTTTTTTTTTTTTTTTACAGCAGCATAGTATTCTATTGTGTAGATGTACCACAGTTTTCTAATCCACTCAACTGCTGAATGGGCACTTAGGCTGTTTCCAAATCTTAGCTTTTGGTAAACTGTGCTGCTATGAACATAGGG